>NW_020664447.1:69429766-69633930 GCF_002925995.2 Terrapene triunguis
GCTTAGTTTGCTTCAGTGGGACTGCTCACAGCACATAAAGCTAAGCAAGGGAGTAAGTTGTAGAATTGGAGCCAGGATTTGAAGCAGCTTGGAGAAGATAGAGTTTCAGGTGGGGCAATACCACTCAGTTTTGAAGGGATGTGAATCGGGTCCATAAATGAGGCCAGTAATGGAATGAGGGTGCAGAAAGATTGCTACTAGTGAGGATGGAGAGGGATATTGGTGTGAATTTTGAATTGCATGTGGATAGTTAAGAACCCAGTGAAGGTGCCAGAGAATGAGGGATAGGGACCTGTTCTAGGGCAATCCTATTCTGGTTTCTGAATCCTCAGAACAGGACAGGGTAGAGATTTAAGAACAACCGAAGAAGGGAATTGCAGGAGGGAAACCAAGAAGTGATTAAAGTGCAGTGATTGTATGAAAGTTGCACCTTCTTACTCAACAGTTCAGCTTGCCCTGTTAATAAGGAGTCCTGTCTGCTGAGTGCAGTGTCAGAAGTAACTTCTTAATGCTGCTTTTTCATTATTGTCTCCCAAAGCCAAAACTATCCATGAGAAAGGGAGATTTTATTCTGACACATGCATCAACAGAACAGTTAGTGAAGTTTCAGTTGCAGAATCTTTTTCTTAGTCCAGTCAGAGTAAGGAAGGATCCAGTTTGTGTTTGCATATCTGGCAGAAAACCATTTTTTTTTTTTTACTAGTAAACTGAGCTCATTCGATGATCTGTAAGTCCTTGAAAGACGATAAATATCCAACCCTAGGATGTTTTTAGTAATTTTAAGAAGAAAGTAAGGATTTAGCAGGGACAGTCTTGTGTAGGTTTCACTGGGCTGGGGTATACACTGGGGAACTATTGAGTGCACAGTTATTTTTGATCACTTTGTAATTGAGAAATTAACCCACTAAATAAAATATTGCAGCTTTCACTAGCTAGCACTCTCCACTCTAGTTAGAGGTTGACTAAACTCTGTGTATGTTCAGGTGATCTGAAGTCTTGAGAGATTTCAATTTTTGTATAAAAGCTTGTCATATGTTGGTGAGAAAGCAGTCTGTGCAGGGAACATGCTGAATTTAAAGGGTTGTCTGCTTCATAAACCAAACTGCACATGTAATAAAAAAAGGTCCCTGTGTCATTTCTCCCCCACAGTGGAGATGGAGGAATTGACTGTGCTGCAGAAACAAGAGAAAGTGCTTGAGCGTTGCAAGTACTGGCCTGCCTGTAAAAATGGAGATGAATGTGCATACCACCACCCCACATTACCATGCAAGTAAGTGCTACAGAACTCGATGACATCTGATCTTCTTTGTCCTTCTGGGCTCTAAATGCTGTGTTAGTTATTTCACATCTGTTACTCAATTAACATGCTTCATGGTGGGAGATGGGAGTTGAACTTTGCTTTGTAAATGTAACTTCCTCTCCCCTTCTGCTTTCCTCTCTCTCACCATGTGGCAGAATTTAGTGGTATTTACAATCAGCAGAGTCACATCTGATCTCCTGCAGGAGAGAGCTTTTTCCACCGTGCAGGGTGCTGTTTGTCTGAGCTCTTTATAAGAGAGCTGGGAGTGTACTGTCAGAGGCTACATCTGCACTACAGCGCTTACAGCAGCACAGCTACAGCGCTGCTAAGTGCAGACGCTCTCCCGTCGACTTAATTACTGCAGCCCGGATGAGTAGCAGTAGCTATGTTGACGGGAGAAGCCCTCCTGTAGACATAGCGTGGTCTGTACCGGGGCTTAGATGGGTATAATTGCGTCACTCCCTGAGTGACGTAGTTATACCGACATAAGGCTGTAGCGTAGTAGAGCAAGCCCAAGATGCCTCAGCTAGGTGTCCCCAGAGTTTTGAGCACAATTGCTCCCATGTATATGGTGGTACAATGCTTTTTGGCTTAAAAGCAAAGATTTAGAGGAGTCGTCCTGAAGATTTTACTGTGCTATTGACTCTTTTTCAACTGGCAGCGACTGTCCAGAATAGCTCTCTTGCTGTTGTTCTCCTGGATTTTTGCGTGTCAGGCAGGCACTCAGCTTTACTAGCTCCTGTCAGAAGAAGGGAAACTGAACCACAGTGGAACAGACATGGTCGACCTCAGAGAATGTACACTGTTGTGGAGTTCATTCCACAAGGTGGAATCTTTCTGATACAGGGTTAGCTGACAGATCATCAAGCCCTTGCTTTCCCCACCCTCTATCCCACAGTGAGGGAGTGGAGAATAAAATTCACATCTTGATGCTGATTGATTCAGTGCATCTCTGACCAGATGATCACAATGGTCCCTTCTGGTCTCAGAATCTATGAATCTGTGACTGGGAAAGCAGATTCTCAGTCTGAAATTAATCAAAGGGGACCATAGTACTGTAAAAGAGAATATTCCTTGTATTTGTACTTAGTACAGTAGATACAGTGATTCAAGGTTGTATAGTAAGTGCACTTGCTTTATGAATGGTGGTATTCTTTGTGGTTTGCATTACTTTGTCTCACAAATGAATGAGATAATATTTTGGAAGGCGTTTATGGCAGCTTCTCATTTCTCCAAAAGGCAATGATACATTGTAACTTATGCCACCCTATACCTCTGAATTTCTGGTAGACAAACACAAGTGGTTCCACTCCACAATAATTCTGAAAAGAAAATTCACATGAGATCAGAATACTAGTTCTTTTATTGCCCTAAAACTGAGATTGAAAAGGGGACATTGTTGGGTCCAAGTATTTAGTACCCAGTGAAAATGATTCTCCTGGGGCGTGTACAGCTTGTGGTGTTCCTGCAGTGGGAGCTCAGAAGCTGAATCTTGGACATGTTTTGTCTGGTTTGCTTAGTCTTTCAGCTGCGGTTTTAAATCTAACTGCCTTCACTCTGCTGTTTGCAGATATACTGGTGCTATTTTTAGATAGCAGGTATTATCAGACTTGGGGTCCATCAGCCTTGATGTTGTCTTGTTGAAAGAGTTCATTTTGAATTACAGCCTTACATCATCTAATCCTTATTTTGAAATATCACCTTCTGCAAAATGAATTCACTCTCTTTCTGGGTGCTGTGGCTCAGACCGTATCTGATCTGCGGGAACTGTAGTTTGCCCTGGAGCAGGTGTGCACTAGCTGCTGCATGGAATATGGTTCAAATAACTGGTTTGGGTTTTTTTCCCCCCAGAGTCTTTCCCAGTTGCAAATTTGCTGATAAATGCCTGTTTATCCACCCCAACTGTAAATACGATGCAAAGTGTACTAAGCCAGACTGCCCTTACACTCACGCCAGCCGACGAATCCCATTGCCGCCTCCCAAACCAGGTGAGCAGTCTTTGCTATTGCTAGTTTACTGTGAATTTGTGAGGAAGGGAATAGTGCATGTGAGGAATCGGAGCTAACCCACAGAATCTGATTTGATGATATCTAAGAGGAAAAAGTTATCTGTATGAAACTCGACATTCCCCTCGCTTCTGTTATCCCCTGGGCATTAGGACTTGAGTTAATATAACTGCAAAATCTGTTATGAATGTCAAATCCTTGAGCTCCTCTGCGTAAGTGCTGCATACCAGCAACTCTCATTCACTGCCAAGGGAGTAGCATGGGGCAGAGGTGGTGGCACACAGAAATAGCCTATCACTTCTGAATGGATCAGGTAATTAGCCAGTTCTGTAAGAACAAATGTACCGAAACTGTCCACAGATTTAATCTGTATTATAACAAGAATGATCTTTTGATGTGAAAACACAAATTAAAGGCTTACGTTTCTGGAAGTCTGCTTTCTGTCTTGTAATTTTACATGATTGTGATCATTTTTATCTTTCACTCATTAAAACAGAGAGACTATCCTTTAGTAAAGAAATGTTAACCTAATTTCTATCAAGTCAACTAAATGCAGATATTTGAGTTGGAATTTGCCCAAAACATAGGGGTTAAATTCCTACCCCCATAAAAAACAATGTGGTAAGAGGGCCTTTAAACCAGGGGTAGGCAACCTATGGCATATGTGCCGAAGGCAGCACGCGAGCTGTTTTCAGTGGCACTCACACTGCTCGGGTCCTGGCCACTGGTCTGGGGGGCTCTGCATTTTAATTTAATTTTAAATGAAGCTTCTTAAACATTCTAAAAACCTTATTTACTTTACATACAACAATAGTTTAGTTCTATATTATAGACTTATAGAAAGAGACCTTCTAAAAACGTTAAAATGTATTCCTGGCACGCAAACCCTTAAATTAGAGTGAATAAATGAAGACTCGGCATACCGCTTCTGAAAGGTTGCCGAACCCTGCTTTAAACCACATCCAAAAGACCACATCTCCAGTGGCTTAGTGCTTCCTTTCATTACTGTGTCAGGATAGAGTCCTACATACTGATCACCTATACCGGGGTGGCCAAACTGAGGCTGAGAAGGAGCCAGAATTTACCAATGAACATTGCCAAAGAGCTACAGTAATATGTCAGCAGCCCCCCATCCGCTACCCCCTTCCAGCCCCCAGCGCCTCCCACCGACCGGCAGCCCCGCCAATCAGTGCCTCCCCCTCCCTCCTCACACCTCCCGCCCGCCACAATCAGCTGTTTTGCAGTGCGCAGGAGGCTCTGGTGGGAGGGAGGAGGGCATGGCAGGCTCAGGGGAAGGGGCAGGGGCCTTGGGGGAAGGGGTGGAGTGGTGGCAGGACCTGGGGCAGAGCAGGGGGTTGAGCAGTGAGCCCCCCACAGCATGTTGGAAAGTTAGCATCTATAGCATCAGCCTCAGAGTCAGCGCCTATGCAAGGAGCCACATATTAACCTCTGAAGAGCTGCATGCAGCTCAGGAGCCACAGGTTGGCCACTCCTGACCTATACCACTTCATGCACTCCTATATGTTCCTGGGAAGAGCCCCACCGAGGTGTTATGTCCCAGTCCTGTTTAATTTGAAAACTAACAGGCTTGCTGCAGCCTGAATGCAAGATTTGAACCTCTTTGTCTGCCTAAATTCCCCTGAAGTTTGTTGGAAGCAATATTCTGCATTTTCTGTCCTGAACTGTTGAAGTGCTTCTGTGTGTGGTTAAATAGTGGCCATGTTCCATCCCAGAATCAGCAGCTTTTCAGTGCTGGGTGACATAATCCTGATATATCTTACATATTTCACAGGGCTATTACAAGGTTTAATTGTTTGCAGAGTGCTTTGAGATCCTCAGATTAAATGAACTCTGGAAATACAAAATAGTAATTGCTGAGAAAATGGAATTGTTTTGATCCATACAATATTCTTGTTCTTTTTCTAACAGCACCACTACAAGCACCACCAGCAACCTCCAACAGTCAGCTCTGCAGGTTTTTCCCTGCTTGTAAGAAAATGGAATGTCCATTTTATCATCCAAAAGTAAGAAGTGTCTGTTAACACTTCTATAGACGGAAATCTGAAAAATGTTACATTGCGTTACTGTGTTTTATGACGCAATCCTCAGAAATGCTTCTCTAATTTGTATCTGAAACGTAATCACTTTATAGCTTGAAAACGAGAGACAGAAAAGCACTGATTTATAGTTGTACATTTCTGAATGATCTTTCCTAAACTCTTTTTGGTAGTCTAGTAAAACTGTAGAAAATGCTAAATATCAGACTTGTTCAGTTACGTCAGACTGGCCCCAATGAGTCAGTTGGCACTGTGGTATGTTTTCAGTGTCAGCTCATAGCTAACCACTTATCCAAACTCTTCTGCTTATGAGGAATGATTGGAACATAGGAGAAGAAAATTCACTTCTGCAGCATATCGTGGGGAGAGCACACAATAAATGCTGACGTGGGATTTCATTTTTCCTGCAGCTGGGGTCATATAGTTAGCTTAGAGTATGCACAGCTAGATGATTATCCCATTGAGGATATAGCATCCAGAAGTGGCCACACTTAAAGTTTATATTGAGGGTATCTCCAGAGAAAGATGTGATCGGCTTGGTAAAGATAGCCACCAAAGGAAGAGAAGAAAGGAAAGGCTGCCTTTAATTGTGGATTGTGTTCCTTTACATTAGAGATTTGTCTTGCGGCTCTTCATGTTCGCTGTAAGAGGAAGCTGTAGCCTTTGTGATACGAATTTTGACTCAAGGTGGACAGGGAATCTTCTCTTTTGTTATGAGAATCACCTTTGATGCATGTGGCGATTTCGTGAGCAGTCTGTCTGTTAGAGGATATCTACACAGCAGTGTAAACCCAGGCTTGAACCTGGGCTCAAGCCTAACCCCCCTCGCATTCACAAACCAATTGTGTTAACCTAGGGCTCGAATTTAGGAGCCCAGGACCCTGAAGGGCTGGAGGGTCTGAGCCCATGTTAAGTTGGGACCTAGGGTCTAAGCCCTATTGCTTTCCTGTGTGCATGTGACCCAGGCTTGACTCAGGGCCTGGGCATCTTCTGGATGTATCCCAGCGTCCCTTGGGGCAACTTCCTTAGTCCTCTCTATGCCCACAGACAATCTGTGTTGCAGTCTATTGCAAACAGAAGCAGGCCAGATCAGCGTTAACCCATTGTCTGCCTAACACTGGTCTCCAAGCACACTATCAGGGAGCCTGCAGGGTTTTCAGTGGAGACCAATCAGAAGAAGCTTTTTGCAGAGAGCTCCTTCCGGGTCACAAGAGCACAGCCAGATTTTGCTGCCCCTGTGGGGAGCGGGGGTGGGGGCGGGAGCGGGCCAGAGAGCAGAGTGGGGACTAAGTGGCTGCCTTGCAGGGAGGGGGAGCAGCAGAGCTCCTGGCTCAGCATGGCCAGGGGAGGATGACCCCCAACACCCCATCTGCTCCCCCTCCCTGCAGGGCAGCTACTTGGTCTCTGCTTTCTGGCCCCCTCTGTGGGTGCATGTGCAGGGTGCCTGGGCAGCGTGCACTGTCCGGGCAGCGAGTGGGAGCAAGCCCCTAAATCTTCCCACACCCTCCTGCAGCTCCAGCTCCTCCTTGCTGTTGCACAGACTTGCCCGGAGCAGGGAGAAAAGCTGACAGGTGGGAGGCAGCTCCCAACTGCCAGGCTGTTGGGGTCATCCATCCCCTGGCTGTGCTGAGCCGGGAGCTCTACTGTTCCCCATCCCTGCAGGGCAGCTGCTTCGTCTCACTCAGCTCTCTGTCGCTTGCTCTCAGGCCCTCCCCACCCTCCCTAGGGCTGCGTCTGCAGAGGCACCTGGGCTGTGTGCACTGTCAGGGCGGTGAGTGGGAGCCAGCCCCAAAACTTCCACACAGCCCCCTGGGGTTTGCATCCCTGCCTCTCAGGCTATGAACGGGGCAGGGATAAGAGATCCCTGGGAGGTGCTGGAGCACAATGCACCCCAAGCCCTGGGGATGCACTTCACTGCTCTGCAGTGGGCAGTAGCCAGGCTTGGACGTGTGTTTGTTTTTCCTCTGAAACCACCATTTTATGTCAAACTTCCAACCAAACAAAACACCTTCATTGAACATCCCATTTTAAAAATGAGGAATTGCCAAGTTTCATTTTAATAGTTTGACAGCCCTGGAAACTGATGCCCTAATTATCCTCAGAGCAGGTGCACAAAGGCATTGTCCTGCCACTGTGGCTCAACCTGGAACTGGAGCCCAAATCACAGGTTAGATGATAGTTCAGTATAAAGCTTTCTCAAACTGCACTCATTCTACTGAGGCAGCCACCAAAGGCGCTAATGATGCAACTCATGCTCCTTATGGGCACCTGAGTCTCATCAACAGCAGTGTCACAGTTAGGAAACAGAGTGGGCAGTAGTTTCCTCACAGAGCAACACATTCATAGGGCTGGACTGTTGAGACCGATATAGTGGGCACTAAGAATCTGGGACAGGGTTACTTTGATTCAGGTCTGTGCAGTGCAGTGTGGACGCCAGAACCCTAGGGTAAAACGAGTCAGAAAATCCTTAACCTAGTGTTAAAATGCAGTATAGATGCACAAGCCCCGGGTTCCCTGACACACGTCAGCTGACTCAAGTCCCACTAACCCTAGGCTTACATTGCTGTGTAAATATACCCTTAGAGGCCTTAGAATACTTTCTAGGATCTGATTAAGAAATACATTACAATACATTTCCTAAACTCTTACTTGCTGTCTAGACAAAATGTAATCACTATGTCAACAATGAGATAGTGCCTGAGATCTTTTTCAGAAATCAATTAGGGACATGATGAAAGAAGGGAAATACCCTCATTTAAATTGAATAATGAATTCACTTTTGGTCTGTAATTGCTGCTTTATCGTTGTAAAAGAGGAGAGCGAGATTTAGAAGGCAGTGATGTGATTGAATCTCTTCTAGCATAACTAATGGTCCCAAGAAATACTGTTTTCCAGAACAGTAATGTAATTTTACAAGTCACTAGAGAGATGAGAAGTGGAAGGTAAAATCTTCTAACAACGTATTTTTTCGTCATTGCAGATAAATTCTTGCTGCTCTTCCATATATGGTAGCATAGGTCTAGTAGCTAACATGAATTGCCTTAGTGACTTTGTAACAGGGACTTGTGATTCTTGGAATACTCAAAACTAACCCCTTATCTAAACTCTTCCTGTGAGGAGGAATGACATTTTTATAATTTCATGGTCAGTTATTAAATATCCTGTTGATAGAACATTTCCTTATAGAAAACAGAACCCCTGCCATTAGTGGGTTCAATTGACACTGCTATTAATTTTCAAAATTATTGACCCAGTATTGCCCATCAGGTATTTTGGACGATGCAATAATAAGTACTCGTGTATAAAATGTGCCAAGATATCTTGTTTGTGGCTTTAGGAGCGCTAACTTTAATTAGTCTTCTCTGAATTAATTTTAGCACTGTAGATTTAACACCCAGTGTACCAGACCAGACTGCCCATTCTACCATCCCACTATTGCTGTACCTCCACGTCATGCCTTGAAATGGACTCGAACTCAAACCAGGTAATCTAAGCAATCTTTCACTGTGGTTAGCTTTTAAGGCTCTGATCATCTGAATACATATACACATGTGTAAGTTTACTTACGTGAGTAGCCCTGTTGCATGTATGCATAAATGTTCATTGGGTTAGGGCCTAAGATTGGTAATTATTTCACAATGCTATTGTGTAGCAATGGTCAAAGGCTAATCTGTCTTTGAACCAGAACTCTGTATTTGTTGTTTTGAACAGTGACTTAAACAGTTACTAACTCAACCCTTAGAAATGTGAAAAATCAGAGGTCTGCAGCGAGGGCGTGGAATAGAGCAAACAAGGTTCCAGGCCTGTGCCCAAAGACTAAGTAGAGTGCATTGCTCTCCCTTGAGTCAGACTGTAAACTGCACATCTGTTCTTCCTTGTTCCTGGTCTCATGTCATGGTACATGACACCCCAGATGGCTCAGGTCAGGTCCGCTTGCTCCTTTTAGTGTTCCTCATGTCATAGCAAAACAGCCTTCTTCCTATCACGGCCAATGACTCCACAAACCCCTAGCAAACTGGTTAGTCAACGAACTGCTGTGGGAATTAGCCAGCATCCTAGTTATCAATGTTTTTTTTAATGCTCTGAACCAAGAAAATGGTACAGTTTACTCTGAAAATATCTACGTGAGGGGAATTTATTTACCTGTAAACATTTTGGCTTAGTATACAAAATGTAGTATAAAATAGCCAGTGTTTAAAGTTGAAATAGCTTGTGTTGAGAGTAAATGCTTGAGTGTTTCTCGTTTTACTGAGAAAGTTTAAGATCACTGTTGATAAAATTATTAGCAGAATTTACATATTTCTTTCTGTATGTTATGCAAGTCATTGAAGGTGAATAGTACCTGTAATTTGTTTCGTCTCCTCATACTTAATTGGTAACTTATAATATCCGCTGTCCCAAGAGTTAAGTATATTGTAAAACTCATTAAGAAAAATCTATACCATTAATCTGCATCTCTTTATATGCCAGTACTGTTAGGATTAAATCCTGTGGTGTCAGCAAGAGCTGCAGGTTTTGGAAATTGAAGTCAGTGGAAGTTGCAAGCGCTCAAAATAGCTGAAAATCAGGCTCTTTATTAAGGTGCCTAAACAGAGATTTAGGAACTTAACTTTAGGCATCAAGTTTGAAAATGTTCACCTTTCTTTTAAATGCTCAGCTCTCTTGAGCATTTCTCACCATTTAATATCCCCTGAAATGGAAGTCTTGATACGTGAATCATTAAGACGCTAGGACAACACTTGTCAAATCATCTATAATAGGCTTGTTAATTATGTGGTTTTTTCCCCCCCCCAGTGAATAATTATCATACAATTTGTGGATGAAAGTTGCTGCCTTTGGATGCTGATGGAGAGGAAATCCTGATACTACAAAACTTTTCATCACACCTTTGGAAGTTTGAATATATATAGTTTTCATAAAATGAAATTGATTGCATACTTGAAATGTCTCTAATTTTCCAAATTTGTAAGTTTAATAGCTGGTTTTATTTTATTTTTTATTTTTATTTTTAACTCTGAAGAGAACATCTGTGTAGGGAAAAATTTTTACTTTAAATTCCATTAAAAATTTCAAGACCTGGTTTGTATTTTACTGTTCGGTTTAGTCTGTTCTTTCTTTGCGTAAAGCCTATTGAGTAGAGCCACTCAAAGATTTTTTTTTTTTAACTAGAATAGATTTCTTTTATAAGGGTTGTTCCACCAGTGCAAATGGTCATTATATGATTTTTATTTGGGGGAAATGGCCTTAGTGTTCTCCAAATATACACACAGTCAAATTGATGCCCTAGTGCAATAGTGATTTCAGTTCTCACACATCCACTTTTAGTACCTGATGCGTACAACAATAACTACCCTCTTGTGCGGATGGAAAGTTGTTGTTTTTTCTTTTTATTCAAGGAATAGTACATAGGCCCCTGATAATCTGACAGTAGAAGATAAAGGTGAGAGGGAAAGTAGTCATTAGTAAGCAATTGTTTTTAAATGTAGCAAACAAAGTGAGTTGTTCCAGTGTTTTTGAATTACCAAGCAGTTCAACTGGAAATCCAATTTTAAGGATAAGTGTAGGGAGAAGGCACCATCTTGAATCTGTCCTCAAGAGACTTTATTGTTCTTCAAGTACTCAACACTGCTGCAAATACTCTGTTGTAATCATCTCCCTCCAGGGAGCACCTGTAACTTATATAGCAAAGATGAACCCATATAAATGGTAACTGTGTAGAAATAGTTTAAAATCTGTAATTCATCTGTTCAAATGATGTAAATTGTTAAACAATAACATGAATGCACTTTTTTTATTAAATCTTTTGTATCTTTTGGGGAACCACATTTTCACAAAAATATACAAAAGATATTTTTTTACAAATATTTACATTAGATATCAGAAAACAATGTCACCTACATATTTTAAACTCAAATGTGACAAATATATTTTTGAATTCTGAAATTGAACACTCCAGGAAATTAATTTAAAATATTATTTGTGCAGATAAAGTAATCAAAGTTTAGTTCATATTCAAATTTAAAAAAATCTTATTTTAAAATATTTTTGCATAAATTAACATAAAAACTACAGTATTGTATGATTACAGGGATTAGAAGGCCATGGCCAAAACCAAAATGGGAGCACACTTAAAACCATGATCCTTATTACAGTAATACATGAACATACACCTTTGGACTAGTTTAGAGTACATTTTTTGGTTAAAGCAAGAGGGATTGTCTGACAAACACCATAATGAAACACAAACAATCTAAAAAGCCAACTGGATCAATGATTTTAAGTTTAAAGAACTTCAGTAAGAAATTTTCCTAGACAATTGAGCAGAGGATGAGGAACAGTACCAAAACAGTGATTTCCACCCCTTTTCTCCCCCTCCCCGAAATGAAAAGTAAAACTGCAAATGAAATTTTTTAATAGAATTTTCAAATACATCCATTAGCTAGCTGCACCTTTCAGAAGCATGCTTTCCCTTTTGGGTATGAGACAAAAGTGAATCAATCATGATAGGGCAGCAAAACAGATTAATTCCTACACTGGTTAATTTCAACAGCTTTGATGTCTATAACCTATTGCACAAAGTTTAGCATAAGGCAATCTGCTGATGCGCTCCACTAATAAAAACAGTAGGTGACCAACCCACGAAGTCAAAAAAATATTAATTTCAGTCTAAGGGGAATGGTTTCTAATGAGTGCTATTTAGATTGATTTTACATTATTTTAAATAACTACTGTGGTCTTGATCTTATTCTTATGTAAAACTTTACATAAAATGTACATTTTACCTTTCTTCACGCATTAATAATGCAGCTTTTCCATTACTTAGTATATGCTGTAAACTCAGAAATGAACTAAAAACAGTTAAACAATGCTCACAAGTACCAACTGTTTGTTCTTGTTAAAATTATAGTAGCTATTCCAAGCCCAAAAAACACAACACTATGACAAGTAGTAGCAGTAAAGGAAAAATAGGCTAGAAATATGGAAAGCATTATCTGACAGCACCAAGAATTTCACAAAGGAGTAGTAAACCAGCTTTATCATGCAGTTTGTGTCAGTGCTGACACTTGGAGTTTCTTTATAAAATGCATTTACTACATTTCCAAATAATTCAATAATCAAGCATGTCCTGGATATAATACATGTTTGAAACAATTGTGGAACTGTAGAAGTGCCAGTCACCGTTCCATAGTTATGGCTGAGCATTAAGTTTTGTGTTTTAAGTCTTGTACTGAAAGTAGGAATGCAGCCACTTTATTACATAGGAAGATACAGTGTATCCTCCCAAAATTACAGCATTTTCCCCTTTGGGCACAGAATGATTTTTTTGAGAATTGATAAATAGATTGGTTAATTAGTTTGACTCTTTCAAAACAGCTGCCTTAGCTTCTTTTGTCCTCTTGGGACTGAGACTGAAAGTGCCCTTAGCTAGCAAATATGCCCTCTTTCAAAATGGCCACCAATGGGAGGCAGTGGCCATTTTAAAAGAGGGCATCTTGGCTACAGTCTCAGACTCAGTGAGACTATATGGCTGCCATTTTGAAAGTAGGCAATTCTTATTAGCCCCTGCTGAAGGAGAAACTTTTAATTAAGAAAAATGGCAGAAAATGAACACTTAACCCTAAAACTTCTTTTAAGAACTACCTGTTACACCAGATTGACTCAACAGGTATGGGAAACTCCGGAGAGGTGTGCATGGGAAGTGGGAGGGGGAGGGGAAGGAATAGGGGAAATTTCTGTATGGGTGCATGCTGGGGAAAGTGGAGCTTATGTGTTAGGAGAAATTGACTAGTACACTCCAGTTGCTTTGCACTGCTCCCGTGTGGGATTAACAGCAAGAATATCTGGTGAATCTGGTCCTAGAAGATTTAAGGGTGATACCACCCATCTTCAAATCATGAAAAATATTAAATGGCAACATTCTCTTTGGGTTTCTTATTTAGTGCTCTTCTATGACATTTTAAATAATAAAAAACTTCCAGGAAATAATCTATATTAAAAATAAGATTAACAGTATATATCAGTAATTTAGAGATAAAACCATTACTGGAATCTTGTAACAATTCCCAAAACAAGCATTACAAACCCAGGAAATTCAGATGTAGGTTAAGTACAAGAGAAATCCAAATGTGTTAAGGTATGGATAAGACACACAAAATGTTAACTCTGTCCTCTAGTACCACCATTTGGGGGGGGGGGTAAAGAGACTTTAAAATCAGTTTAATCAAATTTAGGACTACAAACATTTATGCATTCATCGTAAGTGTATGGTTATTGCATAGTGTCACTATAGGGCAGAGTTGAGGTTGTTTGGGTGACTCAATTTCCATACCTTCACACAGTTGTGTATTTATTTTAACTTATGCCTTAAACTCTCTCCTGAATTTAATTATTTGTTTCTTGATCACAAAAGCGCTGTAATTTTTTTTTAATCCTTAAATTATTTATTTGTACTCAATTGTAAATCCCATCTCAATATAATTTGTCAGTAATTTAAAGAAGAACTAATGAGACAGGCTCATTAGCGAGATTTGTGCATCTCCCTCCTAAGCGACTGTAATTTGTGCAGGCAGCTCATGGGCTCCATTTTCACAATGTAACATCTTATGGAATTTCACAATTCTTTGGTTTATTTTCTACTAAAGAAAAGTTTAAATACCCCTGTTCAGCAATATGAAACCTGGACACTATCAGGTTAGGCCAGTTAAAATAACCCCAGTTTTGGGGTGTGGGCAAAACATAATGTATTTGTTTATTCCTTTTAGTCACATAGCTGGAGGGTAGTAAAGCAGGCTCTTCCAAGCCTCAAGTTACCCCTTGGGAGCAGCTGTGACTTCCCCAGGAACAAAGGGGTGGGGCAATGTCCAGTAACCTTCCACTCAAACTAGCAGAGGGGTTCTTTCCTAGCAGCTGCCACTTCCCCAGCTCTTCACTGCCAACGACACCAGCTGCCAGTTCTTTCAATTTGAAATCTGGACACTTTTCATCTGCTGGTTGGTGGTTTGACTCATTGACCCCTCCCCCTTTCTGCTTGTCATTCCATTGGCAACCTCACTCTTCACCTTTCCTTCCTTACTATTTAGTTTTCTCCCCACCCCATTGTTCTTATTTACTCTTTCCCTCCTGCTGTTTCCTTCAGCACATCCTCCATAATTAAAGAAGTGGAATTAACTTTTGCTTGTCATTACCATGTTCGTATACTGTATGCCATTTCTGCACACCCCCCTCCCCAGTCTTCCTTGTTTTTATAGTTGGGAGATGGACTCTGTCTTCCTAGTTCTTTTTACATTGATAATAACAATGGGAGCTCAATCCTGATTAGAGGCTTTACTATAGATAACTCAAGTAGATGTGACCAAAAAAAACCCCTCAATAACTGCTGAGATTGTATTCAGTTATTTGTGAATGATTTGGTAAGCAGATCTGTTGCAGCCACGCTCCATATTATGCACCCAGTTTTCTTTCTCCTAAATAATCAGGCATTCAAGACCAGTTTGGTTTAAGACTAGAAGCTGAAGAGGACCAAAATCAAGAAAAGGATTTGGTCTGACAATACCACAGTGATTGGTACAAAGAGTGCATAGTAAGTTTTGGCATGCTCACATATTTATCCAGTTAAGTAAAAATGAACGGTACCGTAAACATTAGGGAAAAAAAGAAAAGATGACAAGAGGCAGGAAAGTCTGCAGGTATGAAAGAGCATATACATGAAACACAGCTAGGGCTGCTCAATCAAATTGGTTACTATGACGAATATGGCAGTTTAAATTGTGACCTGCAATATTTTTTTCTTCCCTTCGTTTAGGCATGGTACATTCAGGAAGAAGGCCACAGAATGATTCACTCACTAGCCAAAACAAAGCTAGGAACAAGACATTTGTCTATTGTATACACTAACCAAAAACCACTTGCTTTTGACAAAAATTAAGGCTTGCTGCATCTACTATGCTGATAAATCAAACAGGAAAACATGTCACTTTGCCGCTATAAAAAGAGTATATATTAAAACCAAATAGCTCATCCTTCCATACTGTTAGGGCTTGCTATCCACTTACAGCATGTAAATAATTATTTGGGTGCCGTGTGCTGTTTTTCAGGTGGTGCGGGTATCAGCTAACATTAACCAGATTTCTGTAATTAGGGTAACTCTAACAACTTCTGATTATGCTCACTGTTAAGATTTTTGTTCTAGCTAAATACTGACTTTATTCGTGCATACATTCAGTTACTGAAAAGGAGTGCTAAACTAAGTTGCTCTTCCCCCAACCCCTTCCTGGATCCAAATAATGGTGTCCAGTGATCATGTGTTTAAGAAAGAAAAATTGAGACATTTAAGGTTAAAATGATTCAATACATTTGGCTCATTAGTTCTCCCCTTTATCCTAACCTTTTCCACATCTTGGCTCTTTTGACTACAATAGGCTCATGTTTAAGTCTGAGATGATTGTTTTAGAATTCCAATATGTGCATAGGATGTCAATTCTTTGTTATTTAAATACTTTTCAATAACAGATGGATTCATGGGTATCTAGACTAGAATGTGTTATTCTTTCACTTGTATAATGGGTTTACTAGTTTTTTACCTTGCGGACCTTAAAGGTATCCTAGAGCTGGATTCATTGCAAACTAGAAAGTGAACCTGCATGATTGAGTGGCAGAATACAAACAAAAAAAAAGAGTTGGGGGCTCAGTGCCCCCCTTTTAGTGCTGCATAGCTAAGGGAACGGCTCCTTTCCCAACCCTGTTATAGCCTCCAGACCACCATACTTATCCTGCATACTTCCAGAACAACTCTACCACTCAGCCCTTCACATTCTTCCTTCCTTCCAGGTTTTAGAAGGCCATAGCACACTAGGCATTTTTCTGTACCAGTGGTCAATTATAACGTCCCATAGGCTGTTGGCCCTTGTATTCACTGCAGAAGAGTTTCACTTAGCAGCATGGCACCTAACTGATTGAAATTACACCACTAACACTAGTGAGTGTAAACACTAATTGAGGCACAACTGACTTGTGTGCCAGTGTAAACGCATCCCACTAGCACGACTGGTGAGCTGTCAGTTCCCACTGCTGTCAAAGACAAAAACTCTCTTCAGCAATGAACCTCCTTAGTTTGCTTGTGGAACATGCGCTCTGCCCCCATAGATCTGCAGCTAAGACACTATTCTCCCCAGCTCCAAATGGGGGCAGAGATGGGGGAACAGATGCCTCAGGAGTTTGGGGGTAGAAGGAGTGTAGCTAGCAGCTGTGCACCTCCTGCTACAGCCCCAGTGGTGATTTGTGGTGCATGTACCTCTGTGGTTCCTCAGTGCAAAAGTATCAGCTGGCAAATTAGCAGTGGAGTGGCACAGCCATAGCATGGGCACTACTGAAGATGGTGGTGGGGGAATGGTTAGTGTGTCAAGAGGATACTCTGGGAAAGTACGGGGTGGGTGCAAGTCACAGGCTGAAGATTTACTGGGGGATAGTGGGCATAGGATTTGTGGTAGATGGTGAGACACAGAAAGATGACTTTCAGCTGGAAATTTAAAGAGGTTCATTAGCTAAAGGAGCTTTTGACAGTCATCCCATCTGAACTGGTGTAAGGCAGCCTTAGCATGGATGCAAGGGCAAATCTTACACCATGTTCAGATGTGTAATATAGCTGCACTGAATCAGTGGTGGAACACAGGGTGCAAAACAACAAATTACTACACTAACAATTGATTTCTCTAGCATAGATATATGCTATTAATTTTTATATAATAATAATGGGCAGTAAGAGTAAAGCTGCAGCATGATTCTGATCTCACATCTGTGTCATCAGGTGCAATTCACCTGAGTCAGTAGTGTACCCTAGCACAGACCCTAGTCCTAGCACCTTATACTTTAGAACAGCAGCTGTGTGGTTAGTGAAGCTATTGTACTCTAGTGGTAATGGCAACAAATCATCTGTTCCAAATCCTGCCTGCCTAAGACACTTGATATTAGATCAATACATTTTTCTATTGTGAAAGACGCTCTAGTTAGATATAGGAAACATATTGTATGAGATTATTTGTTGGGTCAATAGTGTTAAATACTACTAGGGCCCTACCAAATTCATGGTCCATTCTGGACAATTTCACAGCCAGAGGGTTTTAAAATTGGTCAATTTCACGATTTCAGATGTTTACATCTGAAATTTCAGGATGTTGTAACTGTGGGGGGGCCCGGCGGGGGGGGGGGGGGGGGGGGGGGGGGGGGGGAGGAAGGGTTGCAAAGTTGTTGTAGGGGTGTCCCAAAATTAGCACCCTCCCAGCTTCCTGCAGTTAGAGGAGATTCCCGGAGGTGAAGGTGGGTAGGATTCCCCCCCACACACACACAATGCTTCTGGGAACACACCAGCGGGGGGGCTCCTAGCTGTTTGTCCCTGGCATGAACTGATGAAGGCAGAGCCCCCTGGCCGATTTGACATCCCCCAGGAAAAATGGGTGCTCCAGTCCCAGAAGAAGCCCCAGGGCAGAAGCCCCTAGTGGGTCACCCCGAGTCCCGGTAGAATCTGCGGGGGGAGAAGCCCTGAGCCCCGGCTGCAGCTGTGGGTCTGAAGCCTCGAGCCCGGGCAGCCCCAAGTCTGGACTGCTCGGAGCCCCAGCTGGAGTGGCAGGGCGGCAGAAGCCCTGAGCCCAGGCTGCCCTGGCTGCAGCTGGCAGGAGCACAAGCCCCCAGCCCTGGGAGGAGCTGCCGGGGGAGGAAACCCCGAGCTCGGCACCTGGAGCCATGGCAGAGGTCACGGGGGCAGGTGCCCAGGCTGCCCTGGCTGGAGGTGGTGAAACCCCCAAGCCTGCACTGCCCTGACTGGAGCAGCAGAGGAAGCTCCTGGCCCGGGCTGCCCCGAGTCCTGGCTGCAGCTGCAGAGTGGAAGCCCCCAGGCGCCCAGAGCCGTGGCAGGAGCCGGGGGGGTGGGGAGTGGAGGGGCAGAAACCCAGAGCCCAGACTGCCCCAGCTGCAGCCACCGGGAGCAAAAGCCCCCAGCCCAGCAAGCTCTGCTGTGGAAGGAAGCCCTGAGCTCACTGCCTGGTGCTGTGGCAGAAGCCCGGGGGGGTGGAGGAATGGAAACCCAGAGCCTAGCTCCTGGGCTGCTGCAGCGCAGAAATGAGGATGTACCACCCTCATTTCTGCACTGCCTCTGGAGGTGCGTCTGATCTCCCCCCCAAGAGCGGCAGTGCAGTGGAAGGAAAACTCCTGTCCCTCCCCAGCGCGGTCCGAATAGCAACTAGGAGCTCTGGGCTCCCCGCAGCAGGGGAGATCAGATTTCCGGGGGAGGGCTGATTTCACAGTTGGTGACGTTTTTCAGGGCTGTGAAATTGGTAGGGCCTATATTACATAACAGCAAGCATTGTTGGACATGGAAGAGTACAGAGGTCTGGCTGAGTCTCTTCGTACTTTCTCATCTACTCTGTGCAATCTCTCCCTTTCTCCCCACTACACACAAGATATTTACAGTGGGTGTTGAGGTTTATTTGTTTCATTTTTACATTTACTTGAAGTAAAATGATAAAAGAGGTGAATAACAACAACTATGCTATCTCAACCTGGAATCAAATGCCATCCTTAACAAACGCTGACGTAAGTAGACAATAACAACTGTGACCATAGTAACTACTCACATTTAATAGCACTTTGTTAATGCAATCTGTGAGCAAGTTACTTTTGCTCCCTTTCATGTTGCATGAAAAATAACTGCACGGCTTAAAAAACAGATCTAGCCCACAGCACACCTCCACTGCATGATCATTTCAATTAAACAATTAAAGCAGTCTTTCCCAGTTTTACCAAAAATGCAACTTTCTCCTGGAGTTTATCATCACTAAAATGCTCAAGTCTGTGTTATTTTGCCATTTAGAATATGTTCTTATGCTAAGCGTTACAAGCAGGCCCGTATCCTTAATATGCATGCTTACTTGAAGAGTTATGACTGAATGTTACATTACAATCAGGAGAGAGAGCTGAATAAAGATCTCTTCCAACTAGTTTTATTCCTGTTAAAAAATCTGAATGTACAAAATACCAGTGTTTGGAAAGATTATGTTCTCTCTGCATCCTCCAAGTGATACTGAGAAAATAAAATCAACAATTCCTATTGCTGTGAAATTCTGTTTTTGCAACTGGTGATGACCCCAGTCTTTACAGAGACTAAAATTATCTTATTTCATATTTCCAGCAAAGAGGCTAGCAGCTCAGTCAAGTTACACAACAGTAATCTCCCTTCCACTGAGAACACTTTTATCGCAAGGCAAAAACTGGAGTTAGACTTTTAGGTTGTGGGCAAGGCACTCGCAAAGTGAGCAAATCTGTTTCTGCTCATGGAACTAATTTAATGTTTAAGTGCAACAAAAACACAAAATTAGCCTTAAAGAATGGGTTCATGCATGCCTAACAGCATTCATCAAACAGGATTATGACCCAGGCCTCTAAGCACATGAATACTGCAGGTCTAAGGAGCAAACTTTACTATTACTGCTTCACCAGACAATGCTTCATTTTTTGACTATTCATAGAAATGTCATATCCCATTTTATTACTTTAATCTTTTATTAAAATACTGTGTAGTTTTATTTAAGAACTGCTAGATGGTTTTCCTTTCAGTAATAAAAAGAAGGAGTAATCTGTTTCAATGATATTCAATCCCCAGAATTTAAAGGAAACACATTCGTGCTGATAATAAATGCATCAACATACAGCATTAGGTCAGAAATAACATCTCTTGATTAAAACCTCATTATCTTATTGGGAAACTGTACATTGATCCACAACTCACTTCTTCCTTTTATCCATGTGTTTCTTTTTCAACGTCTGGCAGTGAATGGAATCCATACATGGATTATCTAATACTGTAGCAAATCTAGGGGGCGCAGCATATTTGTTATAGTCTATTCTTCTGATAGACTCTAGACACTTGTCTTTCAGAGACAGATTGTAGTCTGTCTTAGATCAGCACCATTTCGTAAGCATGCAGGGCACTGTAGAATGTCTCATTGCTCTCATGGGTCTTTCATGCCTGTAATTTTCCGCAGTGTCCTCTTTGGAAAGGCTCCATGTCTCTCTTAATGAAGCATATGCACACATTTCCAGATAAATAAGCTGCATTTTCAAAAAGTTAAGAGAGATTAAAAATTATTATATGTTTAATATAAAAGAAACATCAATAAAAATTATTTTCCATTAAATTAAAAAATATGTCAAACTATATTGGCCATTACAGTCTATTTTTTTTATTTTAGTGCATCGCTGTACTTCATACCACTCTTAAATAAGAAGAATCAGGTGTTGTAAATATTTGACTGTTTCTTTATGAACTATAAGGAACAAACACATAACTGGTTAAATGTCTCAGATTCTGAACTTGAACATTATCTCTGCACTATTAAGAATTGTCCATACAGAGTAAACATATTAGATTTCTAATTACTTTTTGGGAAGAATGGAAAGATATACCTACCTGCAGTCATCCCCTCCAGCGCTGACAACGTATTTATCCCCACTTGTAAATCGAATATTAGTCAAATGGGCCGAGTGACCTAAAAATCGCGTGTGTTTTGCCTAAAAAATAACAACATGAAAGATCATGAGTCCTCCTCATTGGACTGTTTTAGAAAGAAAGAGTAAAAGAGTGTGTGTATAATGTTTAGTATCATGTATCTAGAAGGTTCTAAAATGCTCCATATGTTCCTAGGCTAAAGAGGTCATTTCATGAAATGCATCCACCATGGGGTGTAAAGCAGAAGCTATTAAATTGTCTCTAAATTATGGGGTGTGGAGGTGTCTCTAAACTATGGGGGGGTGTACACCCCCCCCAGTTTAAAGACAATTTAATGCCTTTATCCAGTGGGGTATAAAGCAATTTTTACACACAAACACACATGCATGAACGCCCAGTGGGTAGGGAGCTGGGAGATGGAAGACCCAGGTTCTAGTTTCGCTGCTCCAACAAATACTTATTTATATCACTGTAGATCAGCTTTAACAGGAGAAACTGAGACACAGATCAGCCCCAAAATACCCCATAGCTCAGTGATTGGGGCATTTTCCTAGGAGGTAGGAGACCTAAGTTCAAGTGCGGCAATGCTAAGCGTTGCAATGCCTAAGTCCTCCTTGGGTAGCCCACCACTGCTCTTTTTGAATGTGCCTGTGTAGCGGGGTGGTCACCCGCTCTGGCCTTAAAGGGCTTAAAACAGCCCAGGAGAGGGCTGTGGCTGGGAGCAAGCAGTTCCCAGGCTGATTGGGGAAGCAGGCTCAGCTGTGGCCACACCCCAAACGGGGCTCAGCTGGCCCTTATAAGAGGGCAGTGGGCCAGGAGCAGAGTCAGTCTTTCTCTGCCTCTAGAGAGGGAAGGGCCTGGCTGCTTAGGAGCTCACAGGGTGCCTAGAGTGGAGCAGGGCTGGGGGCAGGCCAGAGGAACTGGGGAGCTCCGGCCTGGAAACCCTCCAGGCTGCAGGCCTTGTTAAAGGCCCAGAAGGGTACTGGGGTTGCAGAGGGCAGCAGGTCCAAACCTCCCTTGCCTGTGATGAGTGGCTTGTACACTGCAGTCTGCCCCAGTGAACGGGGGCTAGATGGTGATTGGCAGTAGCCTGATACTGAGGCGAGGTGGGGATAGTGGGTGGGTCTGGGAGGGACATGGGGGCCAGTGACATGCAGGACACCGGCCTGCAGAGAGCACTCCGGAGGCAGGCGAGCTAATTCCCCGGGAGGCCAGCAGGAGGCACCGCGGAGGTGAGGATCGCCCCGTAACAGCCTGCTTTCCACAGATGGGTGTCTGTGAGGTGGGCAGTATTTGTATGTGCAGATACTTGCATGTAAGGGAGACCTTCTGTGGCAGGAGAGGGAGGAGACATCGGGAATGGGGGCAAAAAATTAAAAACCAAATTTCTTTACTTTCCTTTTATTTTTATTGTTTTGGCCAATTTCTTGTTTCTTCTGACTCATGCTCTGCTCCCTCCGCTGACTCTCTCTCATGACTGGCCATCATGTTCCAGCTTGTGAACAGACTATTTCTGTTCATTCTACACAGAAATTACAGATTTCTGCCTTAAGGCCTTGTCTTCAAACAAAGGTGTGTAACAAGTTCAAATCCTTGTGAAGACAATGCACTTGTTTTCATGTGAGTTACTCAGCGGCTGAAGTTAAAGCCTAGGCTTCCCATCAGAACACACCTTTCTTTTTTTTTTTTTGTAGTGAAGACATGGCTTAAGAGAAACCATGTTCTTTGTTCACAGTTCAGAAAGTTGTCTCCTTGCTACAGGAGCCAGTGATGAACTCTAAATTTCCACTACATTTTCATTATGTTCTTTCTGACTAAAGGGATTTAACAGCCAAACAATAACTGTTACCATGAAAATACCTACAGATAGGGACACAAGTGCAACCATTTTGCTGTTAATTTATACTGTGCAGTCACAGTTTGTTTCCATAACAAGTCCTTAACCTCTGTGCCTCCGTTTCCTTATCTGTAAAATGGAGATAGTGTTACTTATCCACATTTGTAGAGTGCTTTGAGATCTTCATAATGAAGGCACTTTATTAATGCAAGATAGCAAGCAGTACTATTGCTAGTTTTTTAGATTATTTGAAATCATGGATTGTGGCTACAGCTATTGTACAAGGGTTTAGGGAATCCTGGATAGCAAGCAAGCTTGTAAGACTATGGAGCTACAATTAAATGCATACATTAAAAAGCTATTAAACTCAGCGGGGGAAAAAGCACTACCACCACCCTCCCTCCAGAGATATTATAGGATGCCACAAAATCAAAAGCACTTTGTGTTACAATCACACAAACAAAAGGTTCTTACAAATTTTTCAGGACATGGAAAGTCAAACAGCTTGACCATGCCAAAGTCATCGCCTGTTACAAGGCTGATTCCAGAGTGAGAGACACAGGCACAGTTCACATCAGCTTTCTCAGCATGCCTGGACCAGATTCCAACTACTTCATCCCCTAGAATACTGAAATAGAAGGGTGAGAGGGCCCCCTTGGCAACTAATGCATTGTAGGAAAAGCAATAGGTTTAGAAATAATAAACTGATTTTTATAGTATTCTGTGATTATGAGAATCTGGAATTAAAGTAAACAATTTACCAAAAAAAAAAATATAACATGGCTAACAAAGCTAAAAAGCAGATGATGAAACTGATAGTTAAAATTGACCAATGAGGCAATTGTCAAATATAGAAAAATAAATTATGTGAAGTACAATGTACAGAAGTTGAACAGAGATGTTACAATTAGAGCTAGTCAGAACATTTTTTGTGAAATATGTTTTCATGGGAAAATGCTGTTTCACGGAAATTAAAATGTTTTGTGGAGCTGTATGAATTTTAATGGCATTTTTGACCGAAAGGTTCCTGAGGTCCAGGGCAGACCCTGGTCCATTCCAGAAAGAGAGATCCAAATCAAAAGCTAACCTTTTTGCTCTGAAAACTGACATTTCAATAACTTTCCAGTTTGCAAAAACTTTTGAAAAGTTTGGTTTTCATCCTGCACTGGATCTAAAATACATTTCAAACCTCGAAAATCCTCATGAAATGAAATTATTGGTCTCTGGCTAGCTTTAATTATAATGTACATGTACATTCCACAACCTGAAGAGAAACCCAGCACTGGTTTATATGATGGATTATAATTTATATGCTGAAAATTTGGGATGCTAGAATGTTTCTGGATCAGGCTTGAGTATTATATTTTAAAATAAAGTTATGATACAGTTAGGGCTAGGTCAACTGACAGTGTTTCTTTCAAACACAATTAAACAAGGAATATAATAAATTAATCAACTCACTATTAAATCATAAAATGAATAGGTGCAAAAATGGCTTGGGACCTGCTGACCTGAAAATTCTCCCTCTATCTGATGCTATCCCGATTATGATCAGGAACCCTTTTGTTTTGAAAAGGAATGGGTTGCTGGCAGGACATTCTCTCTCTTTAAAGACCCAGTGACTTTGGCAGACTTGAGCTACTTCATACCATTATGGAGAGTGAATTCCAAATTTCAGGGCATGCTACAGATCCCAGCTCTTGTTCAGGGTTTTGAGAAAGTGGGAGATGTATGGGGCTGGTGATTTTTTGTTTTTAAAAAGAATGTTTTTTTCAATTAACCTTTAGTGCATGAATGAAGGTATATTGCAGGATTTGTTATTTTGAATTCATTGTGATTTTACAGAGTTGTCAAATGAGCCTAGAGCATGGCAAAAGTGATTTTTATTTCTATAAAAATCAAAATAAAGTAATTAAATATACAATGTAAAATAAAACAATGTAGTTAAAAAAAAACGAATGTCAAACATAATAAAATATAATTTTAAATATAATATCTGTTTATACAATGATTTCTTTTGTATATTTTTGAATACACCAATAATAATCATATTTTTCTCATATGGTAAACAGCAGTACTGTATATAATCTAGCACTGTCTACTACACATGCTCTAATAGGCTCTGTAAAACTTAAATGATCACAGGCTTGTATTATGCAGGTTTTTATTTGAAACCAATTTTAGATTTTTTCCTGACTTGCCCTCTAATTGCTATTTCCAGCTACTGCTGCAACACATTCAATTAACTGGGAGAATGGGATGTATGATCTCTCAGGTTGCCTTAGATTAGGGGTTCTCAAACTTCATTGCACCACGACCTCCTTCTGAGAACAAAAATTACTACACAACCCCAGAAGGGGGGGACCAAAGTCTGAGTCTGACGTAGCCCCGCCGCCCCGGGTGATGGCGTCCAAAACCAAAGCCCAAGGGCTTTAGCACCAGGCAGGGAGTCTGTAACCTGAGTGCCACTGCCTAGGGCTGGAGCCCAAGGGCTTCGGCTTCGACCCCGGACCCCAGTAAGTCTAAGTCAGCCCTGGTGACCCCATTAAAACAGGGTTGTGACCCACTTTGGGGTCTCGACCCACAGTTTGAGAACTGCTGCCTTAGATGCTGGATCAAAAGCTGTAAAGGGTACTTAAAGAGCGCGAAAACTCATAGCCTCCATCCAGAGACCATATGCATCTAATACCTTGATTGGGCTAATTGCCAGTGGTCTCAAGTGGAGCCTATATATTCTTCCCATGTGACTGTATAATGTACGACTACTTTGTTGCCAGATCAATCAGGCATGTTTTAAAGAAAAATATAGCTCAAACGCAGTAGCGTTGCAGTATCCTTCATGATAATATGGTCATTTCCAGACCTATGGTTTTCTTTCCAGGTGGGAGACATCTGAACTTTTACTCCAGTAGCAAGAGTGAATCTGTGTGAATTAGGTACCTGGTCCAAGTGGCCCATGTTATTCTGTCAATCACTGCCTGGTCCATAAGCTGTTTTCCCGAAGGCACTTCATAGACCTGTCTTTTGTAAGACCCAGTAGAGACCTTTGAGGATGAACATCCAGAAATAAGAGTTCATTTGAGTTAAAATTTTTTGAAGATATTTGAAGTGGTAAGGATATAATTATACACTCAATGTTATTATCGATGGCTCTGAAATAGAGTAGAATCAGAGGAAGTATTCTGTGGGAAGATTTCATGCTTCCCAAAAATGTATACAAGTAGAGAACAATGAGAAATGGTGATCAATTTTTAATTTAAAAAAGTCTTACTAATAAAATGTGAGTGAAATGCATGTACATTCCTTACGACACAGCCCCCAATTAAAAGAGTAACTGTTGTAAATAATGCAGGTATAAACTGGACTTAAAAGTTGCTTAATTGGCCTGGGGAGGCTCACCCCAGTCTGCGTATGATCCTTTGGTGGTGAAGAGGCCACATAAGAGCTCGTATGCTATTCCTCCTCCCTGATGTTGGTGCAGTAGGGAAAATGGAGTGCTGCTAGGACATCTCTACTCCATGCTGATCCCAATATTTATTTTTGGCCTGTTGGAGCCATTTGCGACCAGTGTAAATTACAGCAGCCTGAAGCTTGGGCTTGTGACCTCATAGAAAGGGGTCAAAATGTGTAGATACGCTGTGAGAGCCATGGCAACATGGGTAGAGTGCTCATCAGAGGAGGCTTGTACTGATAGGATGTGCACAGGGGCACTTCCTCTATTATTATGGTCAAGAATCTGAAGGGTATGCCATAGTTTCCTGATGATTCCTGGGAAGAAAGATTGTACTCCTTCTCACTTCCAAAAGGTTGCAAACCCAGCTTCAACAAGGTGATGAGGCAGGTGAACAGTCTGTCACTTTTTAGTAATTCAGAAGTACACTTCTGCTTTCTGTATTTATTTCTCACACTCAGGTACTAAGATGAGTCCAAACAACTTATTTTTATTTGTGATCTATACATGCCTATCACAAAACAACCTCACCATTTAACACAGCTATCAGTTTCTAACCATGATAGGCCCAGGACTGAAATACTGGGGGAGCTGCTGGTCAGGACTGAGCTGTGATTACTGGAGCTTCATAAGGAATCTTGCATGGTATCTGTCACTAATATATTTGGTATGAACAAGTGTTAATAGACCTTCATGAGCAATACATTTACTTACAAACTTAAAAATAAATACAATGGTCTCAAATGACTGATACCTGGAGAAAACGGCTATCTGCAGAGAAGTCCATCTGGATAACAAAGCTTGGGATATCTTTGCAGTAGCTAACTCGATTTAGCGTGGGGCCCAATGTCAAGTCATAAAAATCCACTGCATTCTCACTAGTACCCACTGCTAAGTAACGAGAATCTGGACTGAACCTGAATAGATAAATAGTTTAAGAAGAGAGGTTGAAATTCAAAAGAAGAAAAAAGTAAGATCTTAGAATTTCTTTTTCTATTTTTTTTTCAACCCTCTGATATATTTTTTTTTGCAAGGTAGTGTTACAAAATGGATGCAGCTCTTATTCTAAGGGATGAAAGACAAGAGAAAACATAAAATTTGTCTGGTCCTACTTTCTCTTTCAGCATGATTTATTATTAGTAATAGAAAAGATTTTAAAAATGTGATTTTTTTTTCTCTACAATATATTTGAATTACTATTGCTTCTCTCAATGAGTTCTCATAGCAAAAACATTTTGCACATGGTCTGACTGAATTTCATTCTAGCCACAGACTAACTTTCCAGCTGCTGGAAAGAAGATTTAATCTTCACTACTTTAAAAAGATGGGCATGTAGATTTACAGAAGAGAGAATCAATTTTATTTTTCTTAGCAATGAAGGATGGAATGGAGAGAAGAGCCATTGGAAGGGACCACTTGAATGAAGTGTGGCCAAAATGAAATCTAATCAGCTAAATATTGAGGAAAATACACTGTTTACAAAGCAAAAAACTGAAAAGGGAGGAATAATCTACTATATAAAGCAAGATTTGAAACTGAAATAAAAATGTTGGAGTAATTTACGTTTGTTAATGTTTGTAGACCTGCCAGGCAAAATTGATATGTGAAAATCCCTGTAGTTCTTCTATTAAGTATCTGATCACACCACTGTGTAAATGTATCTTTTCCTGTTATATTTTTGATTGTATTTTGCTCCATAAAGGTGTTCCAATCCTGTCTCCTTTTCACACACATACACACACACAATGTTTTACCTTCAGTCTGCCCTATGCTTAATCTACTGGTTCCTACTCCCTGTCTGTGAAGCCATTAGTCTTGAAATCACTCCTGAAAACTAATTTCTTCTAGGAATCAATTAATTCTTTCTTGTACCAATGATCTTTCCTTACTCTCTCTTCCCTGAACTCTTGTCTAATCTTGTCTATTTTTTATTATAAACTCTTTGGGGAAAGGAACATGTTTTATTCTGTTTTTATGGTCTTCCTAAATCCTTACTTTTTAAATTATATGATCCAGAATGCTGCAGCTTGACTACACTTGCACCAAAATCAGAACCATATTGTCACTTCCCCATCTTCCATTACAATCAATTACATCTTATTTATATCCTAATCCAATTCAGAATTGTCCTCTTGTTTTCAAATCCCTCCATGAACTTTCTCCATCTTAATATTCTTACCTTACAGTCACCTTATTCTCTGCCACTTACTATTCTATTTCAAATTTTGTCATCTATCTCCCCTCCTTGTGA
Organism: Terrapene triunguis; assembly: GCF_002925995.2. Taxonomy (NCBI): domain Eukaryota; kingdom Metazoa; phylum Chordata; order Testudines; family Emydidae; genus Terrapene; species Terrapene triunguis. Next base: position 69,458,165 of record NW_020664447.1, read on the forward strand.
CTCTCCTCAATCAGGAGTCACTCTTTCTCTTGTGCTACCCTACCTCTGTTGAACTTCTCTCTCCCTCTAAAAGGCTGAGTTGATTTCTTCTCTTTTGAATCTAGAGTTCTGAACTGGGCTCACTTATGACAGAACCCTTCCATTTCCCCTTCATTGTAAGTAGTGTCTGACGATACTTACTGACATCTCTACTGCTTAGGTTCCAGCTTTCTGTTCTACTCCATTTGTTCTACTCCATCTTCATATGTCCTTTTTCTCTTTATGCCTTGTATTGAAGTCATTATACCCAATTCTGTAAAGCATTCACTCTATTCTATCTCTCTGCAAAGCATTTTGTAATACTCTGTACGATGGATACTATACAAAAGTAAATTATATTGTATTATAAAACTATTCTCAAAGCACACACTTTGAAAATTACACTGGTTTGGGAGGGGATTAATATGGTGTTTTAGGTATACGAACTCCAGGTGACTAGCAACTTTTGAATAGGGGACTTCCTTATAAAATAAATCACCTTATGTGAGTGGAGTTTTTGTTTTTAAATTATTGCTTGCTTATTTTATCAGCTCATTATCACATTTCAAGGCTAGATAAATGCCATGACTTTTCTGACCTTATGTCTTGGATAGCAGATCTTCTGTCCCTTTTTTTCCCCCATATTTTTAGAGAGGTCACCAGCAAGATAATAAATTCTCCATTTTTCATGCCAATAGCCACCATGTCCCCCTCGGGGCTGTAAGAAACAGTCCGAGCTGCATGTCCCAAACTGACTTTGTTCAGCATCTTCTGTGAGAAAATAAAAACCAGAAAAGAGTAAATGTTTCTATTTATGCATGTTCCAAAATAATCCATAACCACCAGTTTCTCATTAACATTCAATGGATACTTTTTATTATGCAAAAGACAGTGTCACAACCACTATACTAGCTTAGTTTTTCTTACCATAGTCTGAGAAACTATTTTAAATCCTCACTATTGAATAAATCTCGGATTCTTTTTTGCTAAAATTATAGCTGCTTAGTACTATTAACTTTACACCAACCTTTTCAGCAATGTCCCAGAGTCTCACTGTCCCATCTTCTGCAGCAGAAAGGAAAAAATCTCTTGAAGGATGTGTAGCCAGTCCCCAGATAGGTCCATCCATATGACCATTAATTAGAATGTTACATGCTGCATTTTTCTCTCCAACTTCAATTATTTCAGCATTCCTTGTCCCAACAAGAATTTTCCCCTGGGACAATGGTGAAAGAATTATTACTGTAATAATATATTAGCTAATACTTATAAATAGTAAATGAACCATGGTTATAATTCCATCAAGAAGGGCTGCTGAAATTAAATAAGGATTAAATTTTGTTAATGAAGAGATCGGCATGTGAATCTTCTTATTGTCTGAAATAAGTCAGACATCAGATATAAAACTGAATCATTCTCTGCCTCCAAATTTAAAAGGATGTATTCGATTCAAGGGTTGTTATAATGGTCTGGGTGCTAAATACGGAAAGCGATCCTTCGTTATTTTTTAATCAAGTTGTATACACAATATCATCCTAACTGGGACTAGTATTTCCTTAAGTGTATTTATGTGTAGACTGGAAAGTATGCTTTATGACTGATAATCTACAGCCATAGTAAGCCTTTAATTTAAGAACATTTTAAATAATAAATTAAAGTTAGATTCTTCAGTAACTCTTTAAAGTTGACATCAACTTGTATTAATTATTCAAACTAATAACCATGAGAAAAAGATTCTGCAAAAATGCTTCTGTATATCAATTTGCTGTATAATAACCCAAGGATTGACAGCAATATATTAAAGAGAACATGCCTTACTTTGCCTCTACACACAGAACGAACACAGTCAGTCATCTGTCCAGTTTCCAATCTGAAGGCACGACATCGCTTCAGCTCCTGATCCCATAGTTTAACAGCCCCTCCTTCCTTTGATCTAATAAGATAGTAGCCAAAGACACTTAAGTATGAAAGCTAGCTCGTATTTTAGTCAATTAAAATATTTTGTTACTTAATGTAGTTTAACGTCCCCCTCCTTCCCATTTTTTTTCATTTAGCTTATCCCCTCCTAAGAAAACCCACTCCTAAAAAGCATGGAACTAAAATGACATTGGCTGCCATCATACTCTTCACTGTTTGTGTGTTATATCCCTTTCCCTCACCCTGTCTCTGTCTTGTCTATTTAAATTGTGAGCTCTCCAGGGCAGGGACCCTCTACAACTCAGTGCCAAGCACAGTGGGGCACCATTCTTGATTGGCCCTTAGGCACTAATGTAATAAACAAAATAAAGGCATTATAAGTTTATTCCTTAAAGATTCCATTAGCATTTGTATAGGAAAAATATTAATATGCAATATATACCAGTCTAAAAAAAATAAATTTCAGATTATAGATAAATAATTTTATTTATTAAACCTTAACAGTTTTTAAACCAAGGTAGATTTGCTTTTTGACTGTTTTAATCTCATCTTTCAAAAACACATTCATTCTTTGATTTGAATGAATTATGTGTATTAATCTATAAAGATGATCAATTTTGCTGAAATCTCTGAATTACTGTCCAGAGGAAAAATAAATCAAAGGCATAGTTAGTTTACAGATTCTGTAATTCATATGGTGCTCCTCAATTTCCTGCACTGTAATGCTTCTTCCCTGCTGTAGTGAAATGGCATTTAGAAAACTCTTTTGTGTAGTGACTAAAATCATATGATGTGAAGAAAGGAGTGAATTTCCCAAACTACTGGTTTAGTACTATATGTTAAACACTACCTGTGAGCCATAACAGTAAAACAAGGAGAGAGTGAAGGAAGAGAAGAGAGAAGGAAAGAGGGAAGCAAAAGAAAATACAAGAAAAGAAACTGAAGAGGAAAACTGAAAGAGAAGCAATGGGGACGGTGTTGATGGGGAAATAGGAAACAGAATAAGATTTGTAGCATGTATTTTTAATTATTATTATTGTTTATTTTTTATTCAGTGCCTTCAATGTTCTAGATGCTTCATAGAACAAGTAAAAGATATGGTCCCTGTTCTGTAGAGTTCACAGTCCACAAATGGAAAAGGCATGAGATGATAGACAATGGGGATGAGGAAATGGCAGGAAAAAGGCCAGATTCTCCATTACTCCCTTCTTGTACTGGGTGCAGAAAACAAGGTCAGTGGGGACTAAGTTATTTTTGTGTCTCCCTAATTTTGGCCCAGAATAAGGGCCTTCCCAGCTCTAAACACAACTTAGAGCAGCCAAACACAGCCTCTTAGAGCAGAACTGAGGCACCGGGGTAGAGCAATAACATTGTGTGGTTATTTTGATAGGCTGTGCATGCTCTGTGGAGGTTAATTTTAATTATGTATTTTAGCTATAAGTGTTACTAGACCAAAGCATTGCATTACATTTCTGCTAAATGATTCAATTACTTATCATGAGCAACTGCTATTTTTCAACAGATAGTTATAAATATTGATGTGTAAGTATGCAGGCTTCCATTGCTCTTAAAAGTGGTCTCAGCATATCTTCAGAAATCTGTGTGGTCAAAGCATTAGCCAAGTATGCAAATATATTGCATACATCTTCTGTATTTGATTAGTAAGATAGGTGGAGAGTCTCAAAATGCAAATCAGGGAACAAGAGGAGGAGATATAGCTTTTAGTACTTTTGATCTACATTAAATGCCAAAACACACACACACACACACACACACACACACACACACACACAATTACAAAATACTTTTGTCACCATTTTTTTTCAGGAAAACTGATATTTCCTAGTGATTTCCATTATCAAACATACTACAAAATTGTATGTCTTTGTGTTTTTAAGTAGTCTGTATAGTTTACATTAAAGTGTGCAATGTGTTTTAAGATTCTTCAGAATAGAAGACAATGTACAGCAGTTATGAGTTGATTTTATTTTTACCTTTTTCAATATATTCATTGATTCTTTTGAACTTATGTGATAAGAATACCCTTTTGGCTTTGAGACACTCAATATTACATTAGAATGTCGAGAAATAAGTAGCAAATAAAAAGAACATATTAAAAGCAAAACATCTTTAAAAATGCAAGACTATTATTTTAGGGAAATAATCATAAATTTGATGGAGTTTTGTATTTGGACGCAGTGTATGTTAACAGCTATCTCCAAGGGAAAGGAAAAGGATCTCACCAAAATGAAAGGAAATATGTAGTGTTCTGCAATATTTAATCTTGTTGAGCTTTCAGTCTCATTAAATCTGCTGTGTGCTATTGGCATCTGCAAATGAGGCTAGAGGAGCAGAAGACAGCTCCCTCTCATGATGCTGCTTTCCTCTCTACTGCATCCCTTCTAATGCCAGCTCTGAAAGTGTAAAAAGGGATTGGAAGAAAACTGGCACTGGTAATGAAAATAAAGGATCTTCTTTTTGAAATCTGATTAAGACGGACCCAAGGGCCATGCTATTGAATAGGTTTTCTTTAACCTCTCAAGTGTCTCATGAGTTTTCCTGACAAAGATATCTGTGTGAGAAAGGGGTGGTCAATTTATATTTCATGGCAAGGGAAAACTGATAATTTCATTGTTACAGTTCAGGCCTGTATTTCCCCTCAGTGGTCCAGCAAGGGCCCCATTCCCCGGCTTCCACTGTATGTAATGCTCCCATTGTAAAAGAGTGTTTATTTCTTTACTGTTTCAAAACTATTTGACGTAGTCAGTCTTAATCTTAATAATGAAAAATCATCACGAAATGTTTGAAATAGCTTGCACAGGTGCTTAAATAAAGTGACTGATGGTAACTACTGAAATTTCATGTTCTGAAGCACATTTGTACAGCACATAATATCTTAGTAAAACATATCTGAATGATAAAACAAAAAGACTCACGGTCTTTCTTTGCCTCCTGTTACGATTAGACCATCTCTTAGCGTAGTGTACATTGTGAATACAGGCCCATTGTGAGCTTTGGCCACAATTCGTATCAATACATGATCTTTCCAAACACAAACATCTCCACTGATGGTACCTGTAAATGTCAAGTTATTCTGAAAAGGGGGGAAAATATACTTATCATCTGATTCTGAATAAGTCAAGAAGAAATATATTTAATTTTTGTAATAAATAAATAGATAATAAACAAATTCTACATTTTGGGCTAGATTGTGGCTTTATTAGTCATTGCTGTAAAAGTGGTGTTTGTAGAGGGATACGGACCAATGGCAGATCCCAGAGGTACTCCATCTGTAGAGGAAAAAGGTAGGCAGATCTTCCAAGTTAGAGGGTGAGCACATAAAAGAGAATCAGTTGCTATGCACTTTTAAAGGCACATGCTCTTCTCCAGTCAATGTGGACGAAGGATAGAGCAAAGGTCATGCCTAGGCTGAGATGTCCAGCACTGCAGGGAGCATGAACACTCCCCTCCTGCACTGAGAAAGTGCAAGGTATGGAATTTAGGGACAGAGCTCTCAAGTCCGTTCCGCATCATCCCTTTGCACAACCACGGAAGAGCAGCCAGGAAATCAGGAGCAGCTAAGATACTAGTTAGTATCATGTTTCACACAAAAACAGTAAGTCAGACTATTACTACTATACTTCAAGCACAATGTTTGATGGAAATCATCTTCAGTGTCCAGCTATTAGGTACAGCACTGCCCTCAATGGAGTACAGAGATGGTCAGTTTAAAAAAGGAAAGAAGTAAGAATCTAACTCAATGGAACATAACTATGGTTTTCTTTAACTGTGCGTCCTATTTTTGAGGGGTAGTAAAGTTAAGCTTAACTACCTTAGGTATTCAGAAGCAATGATATTGAAAAATATTTAAAACCAGTAACAACTAAATGCTTGGGAAGTACAAAATGTTTCTGTTAAGTAAGTGCAGAATTCTTTATGTTTCAAATTATTGGTGATATTTAATACATAAGATATTATATCAATGTGGAGAAAATACATTCCCGTGATTGACTCTGCTGATTTTATCTGTCATTGGTTTCCCTTGAAGTCACATCTCTATCTAAGGCACTAATATAGCCTCCATTATCATAGTATCTGAGTTCCTCACAATCTTTATGATGATGAGGATGATGTTATATGCATTGAAAACATTTAATTCCCAGGGATCCCGATTCACTTTCCAAGCTATTTACGGTATTTACATGACTCATTGCCACCCACCACTGAAATGCAGCTGATTCTGTGCAGGGAATGACACAGCTGTTTATCTCTGTACAGCAACATCACATAACATCAAATGACTAAAAGTGAAGAAAAATATTATATCCAATTGAAACTGCAGTGGGCATTTAGGCAGGATGGATACATGGGAATGTGGCCAGGAAACTGCTACTAAACACCATCCCTATGCTTGTGAAAAGTTGCCCATACTTTTAAAAAAATTATTTATTTATCTAGATTTGTATGCAAAAGTAATGAGAGGCACTTATCCACCCTCCCTAAGCACCCTTGGTATGAATTACAAAAACAGAAATAAAACTGAAGTGCCAGCAGAAGACAAAACTTCCCCACAGGTTCACCGCTCTCAAACTTCACCCTTAGATGCAGCTTGGACCAACAACTACCGCTTGCACTGTGACACAAAGGTCAACTGACTCAGATTATACTGGACCAGAAGAGGGAAGCCTGTTCCAGAGCTAAGGGCCACTCAAGGAGAACGCTCTACACACCAGCCCCCTCTTTTAAATCAAGGGGAATCCAGCTCAAACACATCTGCCAATTGCAACCGTGATAGAGAGGCAGTCTGTCCCAAGCCATTTAGGGCTTTAGAGGTCACAAACAACAATTTAAAGTCAGTCTGGAAACCAATAGGCAGCTACTGTCGATCATACAGAACAGGTGTCATGTTCTGCCATTCAGAAGTACCAGTTAATAAGCAGGTTGCCACATTGTGCACCAGCTTAATTTATTAAATTTACTTAAGATATAGCACCATGTACAGCACATTGCAGCAATCCAGTCTTCAAGTGACAAAGGTGTGGGTCCTGGTTTAGCTCAAAGAAATGGTCACAATCTTTTAGCAAGGCACAGATCATTTTCATAGATTCCAAGGGCAGAAGAGACACTATGATCATCTAGTCTGACCTCCTGTATACCAAAGGCCATAGGACTCCTCCAAACTAATTTCCTTTGAATTAGAGCATATCTTTTAAAAGAATCCACCATAATCCTTGGTACATTGTTGCCATGGGTAATTATCCTCAAAGAGCATTCCTTGACACTTTTGCTGTATGATCATCCCACAGCAGCTGGGGAATGCAACAATACACCCAGACTGTGAACAAGAACCACCCCATGGTGGGCCCAAAACCTTAATAAAAGTGGGAAAGTTATTCTCTTAATTTCTTCTGGTTGCCTCTCCCAATTTAACAACATCACCTCAGTCTTATCTGGAATGAACTTCAGCCAGCAAGTTCCCTGCAGAATTCCACATAAAAGTGCCTTAAGGGAAGAGGTACTACCTCCCTGTACCACCTTCTGGGAATCTTTAGGCAGGAGAGAACAGAGCCACCCTAGAGCTTCTCTAGAGTCCACAGATAATTCTTCATGTTTAATGAACACAAGAGATGAGAATCTCAGGTTTTAGGTTTCAGCTGAAAGAGGGCATATTACTAGGGTGACCAGATAGCAACTGTGAAAAACCGGGACAGGGGGTGGGGGTAATAGGCGTCTATATAAGAAAAAGTCCCCAAAAACGGGACTGTCCCTATAAAAACGGGACAGCTGGTCACCCTACATATTACAATGACTTAATTATGCTGGGCTGCTAAATATTGACTTGAAGGGAAAAGTGGTACCAACCGAAACACCAAACAACTTCCCATAGATGCTAGATTTCTCTTGGGGATCTCCCATCCAAGTATAGATCAGTCCTGATCCTGGTAAGATATGATGACCTCACAACCTGGGGTGGTATGGCTGTTTTTTATACCTTTTTATAAACTTTCTACATTAAATGCATACTGCATATTGTGACTTATTCCCCAAAAATTTGGATCTTGCTTAGTTAAATTTTGTCTTGGAACAAGCATGGCTGGAAGATGGACATTTGTTACCCAAAGGTCAAATCTTCCTATCATTTTTTGTAAAGTAATAAAATAGAATGGGACTAGATGGGAATATTTTTAGTGATCAAAAATCAATACATACGAAATTTATACAACACTGGGAGTATCTGAATTCATAACCTTTTTCTAAAGAGAATTAATTTAATTTTAATTAAGAATAAGCTCTAGAAATAATAAGTTTATATACTAATCACCAGGTTACAGCAATCTATTATGCAAATAGGCATTTATGGCAGAAAAGTTCAGGATAACTCATTTTACTACATATACAGACATGGAAGAATAAAATGTAAAAAGGATGTTTTGTATGTATGCATTTTTAAAGAATTTGTTAAGGTACATACAGCTCCAAAAGCTACAGATAGCATGGTCTGCATCCGGGCATCTTCTATTGAACTCAGTAGCCCTTTTTTACTGAGAAGAGCTCTTCCAGCAAGGGTCCAGAACCTCACATGTTTTACTCCCACTGAAACAAACTGGGTATCTGAATCCGGTCTGAATTCTGCTACAAATATACGTTGGTTATGACCAGTTCTGCTGGCAATTTTGGCACCTGGCAAAAAGAAAATGGAGAATTTGAACTTACCACAAATATATGTCTTCTCCCAACAGAGGAATCCTTTACTCTGGAGCCTGATGAGTTATTCATCCCCACAACAGTAAAAAAAAAGTAGCTGAAACCCCAAACTGTTCCTCCTATATAAATCCTGGAATGGCATATCTCCAATGCTTTAAACCCTAGAAAACTATACACATATACAAACTACGTACCCAGCATAGGAAACATTCCAGAATAGAGAAAGGTGGTGTGCGGGAGAAGAATGAAATGAGGAGACAGATCAAGAAGAATGGAAGACTGAAAGACTTGATGACCAAGACAGCATCTGGTGAAGATGCTATGTCTACTTGTAGGCTTTAATTTTCTAAGGGGCCTAATGATCAGGGCCTTACTCCTATTGTATTTCAATGAGATTTGGGAGCCTAACTACCTTAGGGCCTCTGAAAATCCCAGCTCTAGCATCCGGTCAAAATATGCAGAGATTTCCAAGGGGCTGCTCTGCAGATTTTTCTCCAAAGCTGCTCTATTTCTCTCTGTCCAAGATGAGTAGAGTACATTCAACAAAATCAGTCTAAGACTCGAAGATGGTGCCTTTCCAGCCTATACATAGTTTTCAAAATTAGATGTTCTGACCCATTTGAAGATGGTTGTCTTAGATGCTTTTTTCTTACCTGCACAGCAGATGAACAAAGTATCTGACTACCTAAAGTACTTTGTCCTATCCAGGAAGCATTTGATGGCTCTGTAGCTATCCAGATGGAACCATATGAACTCTTGAGGATGAGCAAGTTTAAGATAGTGGCATCTTGACTAAAATGGTAAGGAGAAACTTACTAGACAGGCCCTTACTAAACATACTATACAGGCTCTATCTTTGCCCATGTGTGGGTCATTTTCATTACATCCACTCATCACTCCTGATGGATTTCTCCTTGGTCAGCAAAGACCACCAGATGGGAAAGTGGCCAGTCATTGGATAGTGTAACATGTCAGCACCCAGGGTTCAGGACTCTGGTAGGGTTGCCAGGTGTCCGGTTTTAGATTGGAACGCCCAGTCGAAAAGGAACCCTGGCGACTCCAGTCAGCACCGCTGACGGGGCCGCTAAAAGTCTGGTCGGCCGTGCAGCGGGTCTAAGGCAGGCTTCCTGCCTGCCCTGGTTCCGAGCAGCTCCCAGAAGCGGCGGCATGTCCGTCTCTAAGGCACAGGGACGGCCTTGGGGGCTCTGTGTGCTGCTCCCGCCCCAAGCGCTGGCTCTGCAGCTCCCACTGACTGGGAACTGTGGCCAATGGGAGCTGCGGGGGTGGCGCCTGCAGGCATGGGAAGCACACAGAACCCCCTGGCCCCTCCATCTAGGAGCCAGACATGCCGGCTGCTTCCTGGGAGCCACGTGGAGCCAGGAAGCCTGCTTTAGCCCTGCTGCGCCATGGACCGGGAGCCGCCTGAGGTAAGCGCTGCCCAGCTGGAGCCCACACCCCAACCCCCTGCCCCAGCTCAGAACCGCCTCTCGCACCCTAATTCCCTCCCAGAGCCCACACCCTGCACACACTCCCACACCTCAACCCCCTGCCCCAGCCCTGAGCCCCCTCCTGCACCCCAAACACCTCATCCCCAGCCCCAACCCAGAGCCCACAGCCCCAGCTGGAGCCCACACACCCTTCTGCACCCCAACCCGCTGCCCCAGCTCTGAGCCCCCTCCTGCGCTCTGAACCCCTCATTTCTGGCCCCACTGCAGAGCCCGTACCCCCAGCCGGAGCCCTCACCCACTCCTGCACTCCTGCACTCCAGCCCCTTGCCCCAGCCTCATGAAAGTGAATGAGGGTTGGGGAGAGTGAACGACAGAGGGAGAGGGCATGGAGTGAGCGGGAGGTGGGGCCTCAGAGAAGGGGTGGGGGCCTCAGGAAGTGGCGTGGCAGGGGTAGGGCAAGGGTGTTCAGTTTTGTGCGATTAGAAAGTTGGCAACCTTAGGCTCTGAGTGCACCAGCAACTTTGTAGTTATGGTCTGGGTATGAACTTGCCAGTTGGGAAGGGGAGAGAGAGAAGGAGCAGGACAGTGCAGAAGAGAGAATGGGCAACAAAACCCAAGGTCCTGTGGCCTAAAACCTTGAACTCAGAGCAGAGATGCTATGAATGACTGTTTACTATAGTTGGGCCTGTGTTGTAATTTCAGAGATTATACAGGAGGAGCAGTTTAGGCATCACATTTCTGAGAGTTTCAGCTTGTTCTGTGGTCTTTGTGAGTGTCAATCAGTCAAGCCTCTAGAGGACTCCTTCTGGGTGTGAAAAGATTTATATTGAGTAGAAAGAAATAGATTCAATACAAAACTGAATGAAACAAGGTTTACTTTCATTATTATAAATGGAGGTCAAGGGATTTTCTTATCCAATGTTTACAAGGATGATTCACTGGAAATACATTTGGCAATTATCACAATAGTTAAGCACATTTATCTTATTTTTAACTTGTACAGTATATGCTATGTAACATTTATTACAATCATTTTTTTCAGTTGATAACCAAAATTTTTATGTTGCAATTTTGATGTGTGTTCTTGATTGACTTAGGGGCAATATAAATGTATTGTAAAAATACAAATGCTTTCCTACCTTCCTGCCACTTCCAAATGGTAATGGTGTGTTCAGGATCCAGCCCTACAGAGAGGAGAAGTTTGCCAGTGGCACTGAAACTGACTGAACAAACTCCCTTTGAATGGTAGCATCGCAGTACAGATAGTGTCTGTTTGTTCATTGCATCCCACACGTGGATAGAAGGAGCTGTAGCTAAATGAATATAAAATCAACAATTATTTGTTATATGCTTACAAACAAAGGCAACATTTTTGCTACTGAAAGCGAATGAGGTTTTTAACACTAGAAAAATAAAATTGTTTTGGTTAAAAAAAAAAAAGGGGAAATTTTGGTCTCACCTTATAAACTGACCTTTTGCAAACAAGACTACCAATCTGGACTGCAGGCTTGTTGTTCCATATCATATTGGTGCAAGTAGCTCCACCCTCTAGTTGGTTGCTGAGCTTTTGAAACCCAACAGAGCCCCTCATACCAGGAGTCCTCTCTTGTTTTCAACCTGAGATAAACTTTCCTTAGCTTGAAACAATAACTCAAAGTCTGAGAACTTTGAAACATACCTTCTCTAGTAGTATGTAACCTGTCACAGGTTTAATACCTGGGTGAGGCTTTCATACTGGTGGTTTCTGCAGAAAGTCAGTTTACAAGACAAGAACAAAATTTCCTTTTCTACAAGGTGCCCACCAGTTTGGAATGCAAGCTATATATCTAGCAGTATGCCAGCTGAATCACTGGTAGGCTTACTGAGGTAGAAGAACTAGAGGTGTGTATCTTGGTATGAGTTACTTAGATTGTAAACTCTCTGGGGTAGGGATGGTCTTTCCACAATATGCATGTACATTATTAATCATGATGATGATGATGATTTATGACTATGGTAGCGCCTAGAAGTCAGGGACATATCGTACTAACCATCACAGACAGTAGCGTAGCTAGGGGCGTTCAGGGGAAGCAGCCGCTTCCCCTCAGCACCTTTTTCAAAAGCGGCGCCTTAGGGGTTACCTTATATGGCGCCAGCAGGTGGGGCCCGCTCCTCTCTGAAGGGCAGCACGGCCGGAGAAGCCATGGGGGAGGGGGAGCGGGCGGCGGGCGTGTCCGGAGGAGCACGCCAGGCGGCCAGGTAGAGAGTGGGGATGGGCTGCGCTGCTGGGCCCGTTCGGGTCCGGAGCGCTCAGGCCAGGCCAGGGGGAGCATGCGCGGCGGCGGGGGGCTGGGGGGAGGGGAAGCATTCGCGGTGGCGGGGGGCCGGGGGGAGCATGCACAGCAGCGGGGCTGGGCTGGGCACGTGCCGCTCGGCAATATGGGGGCTGGCGGCCGGGGGGAGAAGCGGAGAGGGGGGAGGAGGCTGGGCGCCTCGGCAGCAGCCTTGAGGGAAAGGCTCCGTTTGGCTGGGCTCCGTGCTGCCAGCCACCCCGCTGAGAACGGCCCGGCTCAGTGCACCCGCCGCGGGGGAGGGGGCGGAGGAGGAGAGAGGGGAGGGGGCGTGGCCGAAGGAGCGATGGGGGAGGGCGCGGCCTCCGCCTCATCCTCCCGTGTCCGCCGGGGCGGTGGCCCTTCCCGGCGAGGCGGCCGCCGCGCAGCACGGGGACATGGTGGCGAGGGGGACCCGCAGCTCTCCAAATGCGCCGCTGCTGCCGGCTCCGCTCCATGGGCAGCCGCCGGCCTCTGTGAGCCAGGCGCAGCTCTCACACACACTCCCCTCCTCCTGCCCACCCTCCCTGCTGCCCTCCCGCCCATCCTCCCTGCCACCCTCCCTTATCGCGGCTGCTCCCGGTCCCCACCGCGGCTGCTGGGAGCCGATTAATAATTGATGGCAACAGCCCGGCTGCCGGAGCAGGGGTGAGGCGTGCAGCCGGGCTCAGGCGGGCGGGTGGCCGCTTGCTGCTCAGCCTGCCGAGCTGCGAGCCCCGGCCCGGCGGGCATCAGGCATCGGCAGCAGAGGGGCGGGGAAAGGGCTGGCCAGGGACAATGGCAGGAGGGATGAGATGCGGGGGGCGTGGGAGAGGAGCTGGGTGGGCGCGGAGCAGCCGGAGGAGGAGCCACGGGAGGGCGTGGCCAGAGGAGGAGCCAAGGGGGGGCGCCTTTTTTATGTTTGCTCCCCCTGCTCTTAAAACCTGGCTACGCCACTGATCACAGAGACAGTCCCTTCCAAAAGAGCATACAGTCTAAGCATGGTTTGCAATCTGTGTATAGAGCCTGGTACAATGAGGCCCCAGTCCTGACTAGGGCTTGGACTTTCAGAGGTGTGTAAGTGACTCAGCAGCACAAACCTACTTGAAAAATCAGTAACAACCTTTGCAGAAGGAAGACAGAAGGACACTCCTTCAACTCATGAAGAGTCCTGAAAAGAGTGGGTCCAGAAGGCTCTTTTCTGCTATGAAGATTTCCTTCATGCTGTTACACAGCCACATTGGTTTAACAAACCCTCCCCCTGCTCCTTTTTTTAAAACCTTACATAGCACAAAACAGGGAATCGAATTTGTGAAAATCCTGGGAAGATTCATTTGTTTGTATAGGCATCCAACTTCCTGAGCTAAGAAAACTACCTTGTCAAACCTCTCGTAGAACAGGTAGACAAGACCTTAGAACATGTTGAAGACTGTTTTCAGGTGGACCAATTTCTGAGAGCACACTAATTCACTCTCCTTAAGGCTAATAATAAACCCCATATGAGTAAGCAGCTGTACTGACTCACAAACTAGTTTTGGCGCCTCTAGAGCTGACTGAGCTTTCAGAAGCCTGTTGTTGAGATAGAGCAGAATGTGCTGGTGTGGGTGGGAGCAATGCAAGGATAAAGTGTAAATTAAAAGTGCTCTTGACCCAGAGCAAAGCAAATATTTTTGATGTGATGATGCAATATGTATATGCAGGTATGTGGTTTTTTGAAAGTGAGGATGCCTGCAGGTACAACTGCTGCTATAACTATCTGGGTTGTCTTTATTTTGAATTCTGTGTATGGCACAAGGGGACTGAATGATGTCAGATCTACAAGTACACAGACACCCCTGGATCTCTTTGGTACTTGAGAACAGCAGAGTAAACCTCTGCAAAACAATCAAAACATTACATCTCACTCCTCTGTCTGCTAAGAGATGGAAAAGACAACAAATCTGTGAGAACTTTAAGAGCTTGGTACGGGGCCCCATCCAAAAAGGTCTATATTCTAAAATAAATGGTGATCAGTCTCTGCTTGACCTGGAATTATGGTGCTATGGCCATCACTAACTAGAGGGTCCCGCCTTCTGTGTGGATATTAATAAGTAAAAGGGAATGGTAGCATGACCATGTTTAGGGAATCACTGCAAAAGAACTTGGAAATCAAATGGATTTTGTCTAAACCTTTTTAACCTACTTTTGATCTGTTAGGAAGTCTGGATCTAGCACCTGCAGCTTAATCGTTCATGCCTTAGTAGTGCATAATACCATGGCTGAACACATCAATGATATTTGGAACCAGCTCATTCTTACACAATGCACAGAAGAAATACTTTTCTTTCATGGAAATGACCCTTCATTTGGTGACACCACAGTTACTGCCATTTTTTATGTTTGAGTGTTACCTCAAAGTATTGAAGAGTATTATAGGCAGGTAGTTAAAATAGTGCATTGTTGCTGGGCAGAACAAGCTTCTGGGATGCCCCAGAATTATTTGACAAACTTCTTTACTTCTTTGTGGAAAATGAAACAGATGCAGGGCTTTATCCTAGACTTTGAACAGTCTTTTCTTCTTCAGCATCCTCCCTGGCAAAATCCTGGACTGCCTTAATCTCTACCTACCTGACAGCATGAGCTGAAAGTTTGTGGATCTCAGATAAAGAGAAGTCTGGACCATCCCCATCTAGGGTGACCAGGTGTCTGGTTTTCGACCGGAACACCCAGTCGAAAAGGGACCCTGGTGACTCCGGTCAGCACCGCCGCGGCGCTAAGGCAGGCTAGTCCCTACCTGTCCTGGGGCACCGTGCTGCGCCCCAGAAGCGGGCTGCAGGTCCAGCTCCTAGGCAGGGGTGGGGGGGGGCCACGGGGCTCCGCGCACTGCCCCCACCCTGAACACCGGCTGTGCACTCCCATTGGCTGGGAACTGGCCAATGGGAGTGGGGGGGAGGTGGTGCCTACAGGCAAGAGCAGCTCGCACAGAGCCTCCTGCTCCGCCCCCTGCCTACTAGCCCCTTCTGGCGTGCGCGCAATGCGGTGTCAGGACAGACAGGCAGGCAGCCTGCCTTAGCCCCCCCACCTGCTGTGCCACTGACCGGGAGCCGTGCGAGGTAAGCTCGTGCCCCAACCCCTTACCCCAGCCCCCCTCCAAACCTAGAGCCCCATCCTGCATGCCAAAGCCCTCATCTCTGGCCCCAGCCCAGAGCCTGCCCCCCTCTCTAACTGCAACCCCATGCCCCAGCCCCCCCAAACCTGGAGCCCCCTCCTGCACCTCAAACCTCTCATCCCTGGCCCCACCCCAGAGCCCACCCCCCCAGCCTAGAGCCCTCACCCCCTCCCACACCCCAACCCCCTGCTTCAACCCACAGCCCCTTCCTGCATTCCAAATCCCTCGGCTCCACTCCCTAGCCTGGAGCCCGTCCTGCACCCCAAAGCCCTCATCCCTGACCCCACCCCAGAGCCCATCCCCCAGCCCAGAGCCCTCATCCCCCAACCCCTTCCCCCGCCCTAAGCCCCCCCCCCAAACCCAGAGCCCCCTCCTGCACCTCAACTCCCTGCCTCAACCTGAAGCCCCCTCCCACACTCTGAATCCCTCGTCCCCATACCCCAGTCTGGAGCCCCCTCCTGCACCCCAACCCCCTAATCCCCAGCCCCACCTGAGCCTGCACCCCCAGCCAGAGCCCTCACCCCCCCGCACCGCAACCCCCTACCCTAGCCCAGTGAAAGTGAGTGAGGGTGGGGGAGACCGAGCCACCGAGGCAGGGGGAATGTAGTGAGTGGGAAGCGGGGCCTCAGGGAAGGGGGTGAGGCCTCGGGGGAGGGGAGGGGCTAGGGTGTTCAGTTTTGTGTGATTAGGAAGTTGGCAACCCTATCTTCATCTAGACTCCACAAATGTGGATTTGAGTAAGACTACCACAACAGGGTTAGCTGGAAGAAAAATGTGGTTCCCTCCGTTTGTGCTCTTCTCAAAATCTCTGCCTTGATCTTGCTCCTCCCTCATGGAGGTCATGGTTTGCCTGCTGAGTATTTGTCCTAGGAGAGGGATGCATTTTGTGGGGTGGTCTCTCTCTTTTTAGTCAGGGTAAAGGTTCCATGGGCAAGCAGGGCAGAAGAGATCTGCACTAGAATGAACCAGATCTGTTCTGCAGTCAATAGAGCATTTCATGTGCCATTCTGATCCTGATGCCAGCAAACAATTTGGCATGGATATACTTAAAACATCATAATGAAGAGCAGCAGCAGCCCAGATTCTAGTCTAGTAGCTCCACAAAGAAGAGAGAATATAGTGCAGGACCCAGGCAATGCCATCAGGAATTATATAGGTTTATTAAGACATAGAAGGTCAAGCTAAAGCTGTGCTAGGAGGGTCAATGAGGCAGCAGAAGTGCCTAAGTGGGAGTTAGTGGAGACATTATGCAGCACTAGAGGGGTTCCTCCTGAACTCAGGGAAACAGCCATATTATGGTTACCTCTTACGTAGGAATATTGGTTGGAAAAAGGCTCCCTTGTATGCTCTCTCCCATCCTTAATGCAACCTTCATTTGGCATATTCAAAAAAAAAATCAACATACTTCAAAATTTCACTGACCATGTGCTCATCACATGCATAATTTTTATCATATTGTCTATATATACACAAACCCACTTTTATGCATCTCTGTGTCTGATGTGTGACAAACAACTACAATGACTGCTCAACAATGAACTCACTCACACATGATGGTGATGGATCCTCAAAATTACAGTTAAGATACAATTTATTACTAAAAATAGCTCAATCACAATTGTCAAAAGACCCAAAATGATTCATCACTAAATTAAACTGACATAACAACCATTTTGGATCACTGGTAGTAATTGCACGACAATCATACAGTAGATATGAAAGGTGATTATTTTATTCACTCAGTCACCTAGGCCTCCTCACTGGAATATTGCTTTAAATGTATACATTACAAAATTATGTTAAATTGAATTGTCTAAAACTGTTAGTTGTCAGCCCCAATAGCTTCTAAAAACTGCACATTTGTACATATATGCTATAGTAGTAGCAGTAGTATGCTATGTTAGAAATAGTTTATCACTGGGCAGCAAGAAGGGAATGTGTTTCAACAAAAATCGTTTTAAAGTGGTTTTTTTGAATGTTTTGATTTTTGGTAAAGGAAATATTTTATTTTTACAGTTTACTGAGCTGTTGTGGTTTAGTGCTGAGGCAGTAAATGATTCATATGTGGTTTTATAAACTTGAAATATATTCTCAGAACTTATTGATCTACAAAGTTGTAGACAGTGACTACTCAATAGTCTAACTATATCTGAAGAGGTTAAAATTTTATTTCCCTTACCTGACATATCTGCTGAGTCTCCTGTAATGGAAAAGCAGCAGAAAAATCATTAGATCAGAAATAAGATAAGTGTTCAAGAAAATATATGCTACAAAAAGTGTAATTTCTTACCACATGCCTTGAGGTCATCTTCTTGCATTACAGCAGTACCAATACTGCTATTATAGTTAAAGTAGTTGAACAAATACTGATGTCTAAAGTGGTTTCAGTCACATTTGGAATACAAATGGCTAGCATGAATGCATTTTGTCTTCAGTTGTGTGAGTTATAAAATGTACAAATGTCACTTGGGTCTATGCTTGAGTCCTTCTCTACCTAGCTCTAAATTAATAGCATTTTTTACATGTTTCAGGCATGCTAGCCAATTAAGTAAATAAATGCCCAGAGGGAAATAATGTTTGAGATGGTATATTAATAAAGGGCCTGATCCTGACATGTACTGAACCCCCTCTACTCCCATTTACTTCAGTAGAAGGGATGGGTGATCAGCATTACACAGGAGCACGCCCAAATTAGAGAAGCAATTAAGCATTCTGCATAACATAATGGATTTAGCATCATCATAAAACATTGCAATGAGATATTCTGATGTCAAAACTATTTCAATGCAAGACTACAGAGTCTCCGCTACCATGCCATTACAATTTGAAAACACATTAAAGTAATATTTCTGTAAATCTTTGGAGACTGCATTATGTCAAAACTATGCTGATGCAAGTTATAACACTGTTAAAAATACCAAAAGCAAATAGGTATAAGTAAAATAACCTTAATGCCAGTGCAAAGCTTTAAAAATTGTTTTGCTTAGAAAAAAATGTTTATCTTTTTTAAAAAAAAATTCTCCCCCCATTTAATTACTGGGATTATTTGCATGGAAACAATTTTATTTATGTGGTGTCATCTGTTCCTGCTCTTTATTCCTCAATCCAGGTTATAAAACAAGGCAGAAGTTGTTCTATTATTAGCTGCTTTACAGGATGTTTATGGGACAAATGAGCATTAAAAGTGACCTATGTTTCCTCCTGGGTGAAGAAGCACAGAGGGAAACAAAATAAGCAAAGAACCATAGCTTTTGTAGTGTCACTGCATTCCTCCCATCCCATTCTGCATTCTTTGAGTAACCCTTTGAGTAAATCTAATCGCAATATTTCAATTTTGTCAAAATGATGTTTCGTTCAACCTGAAACAAGTTTTTTTTTTTTTCCCAAAAAATTTGAAAATTTTTGGTTTTAGTTCAACATGAAATGGGTTTTTTTCAACTTTTCAAAATTCCCAGTGAACAGAAAAATCCATTATTTGCCCAGCTCTTCTTAGCAGTGACTTCAATACAAATTTTTGTAGAGAAATAAAAATATATTCCTGTTAAATCAATCTGGCTCCTACATTTTCTAAACTCTAAGACATTCAATATGTGCTATTATTTGCTAAGAAACATTAAAAGATATGCAACATATGTTTGTGTTGTGGAACTGCCAGAGGATTTTATTGTGCTGCAATGTCTAGACACAATAGTGTTGATATAAGAATACTGTTGTAAGGATTTCTTTTTGTGTGTGTGATCTTACATGTCAACTTTAATGTCATTTTAATATATATTTGTTTTTACTAAAATCTAGATTATCACTCGGTTCCCAAACTTGGTTTGTGGCTTGTTCAGGGTAAGCCCGTGGCGGGCCGTGAGATGCTTTGTTTACCTGAGCAGTGGCCGCGATTTGCTGTTCCTGGCCAATGGGAGCTGCAGGAAGTGGCTGTACCTGCGGACGCTCAAGTAAACAAAGCATCTTGCAGCCCGCCAGGGGCTTACCCTGAACAAGCCGCGAACCAAGTTTGGGAATCCCTGATCTAGAGGGAAACACTCATTACTGCTTTGGCTCTGTTTGGAAGGTTAAAACCATTTATTATGAGCACTGTAGTTGTAGATACTGTAAACCTGTATCATGGGATAATATTATGTAAATTCACAACTATTTTTCCATTTAAGATAAAAATGCAGACTATTGTTTAATTAAATGTTCTTCATTTGTCTCCCTTTCATTAACAGACTACTGTTGAGTTGGTTGGAAAGACTGTTTATGATGATGATGTCCCAGAACAAGTCAGGAGATTAAATGAAAGTACAGACGAATTTAAATGGGGCTCAAAATTTCCAAAATTACTTTCTGATAACTCTCCAAGCAAAATTTTGGCTTCCTAAGCCTCCCAATAATTTTTGTTTAATTGTATTAAATTACTCTCCAGAAAAAAAATAAAGAGGACAGGTAACTGAGTAACACTCATACGAACGGAGATAGCATAATCAAATAATCTTTATGTTTTATTCATGAACTCAAATGACCCTAAAATCATGCTTATATGTTAATTTCGTTTTAAAAAAATACAAACATACCTACTTGGCCAGTTGCCACAAGGTTGGTAAACTTGGGGTGCTGATTTACAGTGAGGCACAGAATATCATCATTATGTTCCTGGTAAAAAGACTGAGAGCCTAAAATAAAAATACAAAAAATTAATACAATGTTTGTTAAAACATTTATACATATATGGCAATGATTAAATTTGAAAAAAATGTTATAATATTTAATAGAGAATGGCTTTATGATGACATAATATTCTATATACAGTGCTTGGAGCCATGAATCACTAAATTCTAAATTTGGATTTGATATATATTTCTCAATGATATTGGACAAGTCCCTTAACCTCTCTCCCTCAGCTTTCTAATTAGGAGTATTGTGAGAATGGATCAAATTTGTCCCTGGTGTAATTGCACAGACTTCATTGCTGTTACATCCGCTATTGATATGGACCATTAATACTTACTTCCCTACCCCACAGGCTTGCTGTTTGATGATTAGTTCGTATTGATAATGTATTTTGAAGATGAAAAGCAGTAAATAATTGTAGTATGTCTCACTTTAATAAATACTTTTGAAAACATTCCATGCTTTAGATTAAAATACTTACCATAAACATAACAAAGCTTTTAAAAGTATACACCTGAGTAAATAATGCATTTGTTGAAAACAAACCATCAGTGCACCAAAAGATAAATTGCCATGGAAAATTTACTTTATAAAATGAATACACGTGTTAATATATTTTCTGTGTCCTTTGTCAAAATATATTCTTTTAAAAACAGTTCAGTCATCTTAAATGAGCTCCTGTTCAAGGAACTGTGCTCTGCAAATGCTGATATGACAGAAAGTCTCCTGTTCTGACCATAAGCCCTAAATTCTCAATGTCCCCAGATATGCTCCCCAACCTATTGAAGAGGCACCAGTGACTATGGTCATGGTTGGTGGAGGATGAGCAAAGGGAAAACCCTGGCATACATTGCTCTGAACTGCCTAGCATTGTAAGAAGTCCAAGCCTGTCCAGCGATTGACAACTTGGGCAATAGACCAATTTCACATACACTGGAAGAGGATGAAAGCACAATCTTGCATGCTGAACTCCATAAGTGCATGCATACATACGGCCTAGTAACTTCAGGCATACACAGACCATAGTTGAAGGTTGAGATTGGAATGCCAGACACAGGCGACAAAATTGCTTGAAATCCTTTGTTTGGCAGAAAGATTCTTGAACTCATAGAGTTTAGTGGGGTCCCAGTTTTCCGAGGTCGATTTTTTGAGATGGTATTACCATTGATTTTCCTTTGATCAAAATCAGGGCCAGATGATTGAAGAGATGTAGTGTGACTAGGACATGAAAGAGGACTTATTCTCTAGCCCTGTCACTCCCTAACCAATTGTCCAGGTATGGGAACACATTAATTCCTCTTTTTTTCTGAGATATACTATTACTACTATCATGTATTTAGTAAATACCCATGGAGTGGAGGACAGGCAAAAGGGAAGCACAGCGTATTGATAATGCTGACCTGCCACTACAAATCTCAGAAACTGCCTGTGACTTGGGAAAATTACCACATGGAAGTTAAGTGTCATGAAGATTGAGGATGGCAAACCAGTCATTGTGATTGAAAGCCGGGAGAGCAGTCACCAGGGTAACCATGCGGAATCTCATGTATTTGTTGAGGCTGCAGAGACTGAGGATAGGTCTCATCTCTCCCTTGGACTTGGAGATCAGGAAATACTATGAGTAGAATCCCCTTCCCCAGTTCTGAAGGGGAACCTCTTTTATGATCCCCCAAACCCAGACAGTCTGCACCTGTTGAAGGAGCAGACACTCATGAGAGGGGTCTCTGGAAAGTGATGGAGTAGAAGGATGAGAAGAGGAATGGACAGGAACTAAAGGCATAACCCAGTCCCACAGTGCTCAGGACCCACTTGTCCATAGTTATTGACTCCCAAGACCTGTACAAGTAGGATAGCCTATCCCCAAATGTAGGGGAAATGGCTTGAAGCCTGCCGACTGGAATGCTGGCTTCGGAGAGTCAAATTAGCTGCATGCCCAAAACTAATGAAAAACAGGCTGACTGGTTAAAATTGGTACTAGAAGACCTCATATAAGACTTGAGCGCCTTCCTGGAAAAGTCCTGCTGTCTAGAGAGATAATTCAACCTACAGAACCACTTCAGACAATAATGCTGCTTAAGCTGTTGCCCTGTAAAGTGATGCCTCTTTATCGCTGGTGTTAAAATCCCCAGCAAAAGCATCATAGCTCATCTTTCAAGGAATGTAACATTTTATCAGTTTTCTCTGAAAACAAAAATTGACCATAAAGGGTAGGTCCTCAATCATCTGTGGACCTCAGGAGCTATACCGGAGTTCTGGAACCATGAGGCCCTTCTCACTGTCACAGCACATGCTATAACTCTAAGAGGAAGCATCAGCCATTTCCAAAAGCTGACCATAGTGATATTTTTGCCACTAGTCACCTTTTACAATAAACTCTTAAACTCTTCCCTGGAGGATTTTGGTAACTTATCTATAAATTTTGCCATTGTTTCCCACTTTAGAAAGTCATACTTTGATAAAAGTGCCTGGTGATTGGCAATGAGCATTTGTAAGGATGAGACAGAATAAATTTTCCCAACCAAGTCCAATCTTTTAGAGTCCTTGTCCTTTGGTGTCAACTTCTCTCTCTCCCATCTTAACCTCTCATTAACTGCTCTTACGACAAGAGTAGGAGCACCCAAAAAACCATTCACAAGCATGTGGTATCTTTTATTTGCATGTTTCATTGTGGGTGTAAGGAATCTGGGTGTTAGGATCTTTGCCAGTTCCAAGATTGCTTCATTTATGGAGAGAGTCACTCTCCCTGGAGCTG
Source organism: Terrapene triunguis (assembly GCF_002925995.2). Taxonomy (NCBI): domain Eukaryota; kingdom Metazoa; phylum Chordata; order Testudines; family Emydidae; genus Terrapene; species Terrapene triunguis. The sequence continues at coordinate 69,481,103 of NW_020664447.1, forward strand.
AGGATTGGAGAATATCCATCAATTTATGGGTGTTCTCCTGAGCAAGCTTGGCCTGAATATCCAAGGTTGAACGATTTAAAATCCTCAGGTACAAAGGAGGAAGAATCTGGTATCACAGAGTTGTCTGGCAACGAAGAAGAAGGAGGAAGCAGAGCCCATGGAATCTCCCGTGGCACCTGTAACAATGGTTTAGGCTGAACCAGCAATTCTGGAGCAATTAGTGTCTGTGGCTATAGCGACGGAGGTTCAGGAAGAGAGGCTACTGGAGGAATAGGTGACCTCATTCTGGACTTGAGCAACATCCCGGGGATTCCAAGGAGGCCACTGTGGGTAGGGTTACAGCATTGGTGGCCAGAAAGAACTGGGCCACAGACTTCTATCTCTATTAAGGGACAACCCTGGAGATGGTGGATATACTGGCCATGCATTTGCAGAGAAGAAGTGGAGCTTTTCTTATAATAAGCAGAAGATAGAAGATGCATGTTTTGTTAGGATATTGTAACGCTGAGTTAAGAAAATTGGTACTGAAATAACTGGATTCTTATACCTCCTTCCAAATATTGTCCTCACAGGGATTTATTCAGATCTCTTTTGATTACATAGCACAAATAATACAGATCACACACTCTTTGATTGCACTTTTAGCTAGATTTTCTTCCGTAAATCATTATTTTGCAATTTTTCCAGACAGCAGTAACATTTTAAGTATACTGGTTATCAGATGGGTGTTACCTGTACACATGAGCAGAGAAATTTTCCTAAGTAGTTTTTCCTACCTGTTGCCACGTTATATAGAATCCCAACAGATGCAGTATGATAAATTATATCAGCACCATCATTCAGATAGTGAACATTGTTCCTGCAGTCCTTGCCTCGGTACCCAAATACCAGCTCCAATACTAGATCCTAAGAAAACAGATTTAAGTCTATTAAATACTTTAAAACTTCTTTATGAATAAAGCTTTCCTAGTGTTTTATTTTTTAAACACGTGTAATTGCCTATATTCAAAGGAAAAATGAATTTTTGATGATGGCCAAAAACATCTGAGACTGGTCTGCTGCCTATTACACCAGTATATCATATTTCCCCCGTATCTCATGCTATATCATTTGATGGATGTTAATGGAAACAAATTTTTCACAAAAGATAGTATACAGTCTCATCCGGCAACAAGAACGTAACTCTTGATATACAAGATGCTAGGACACTAGTATGAATAGTATTCTTCACCAGTTTCATATTCCCATAGTCTACCTGATATTCAGCTTGGAGGACTAGGGGAATTGGAATGCTGAGATGGTGCCTAAAAATTCCCAAAGCGTCATGGCAAAATACTACATACTATGCCAAATATTTTCTTGAACATTAATTAATAATCTATATTTCTAATATGGTGAGAATATTATTTAATATTTATATTACAATAGCATTCAGATGCCTAATGATGATCAGGGTCCCACTGTGCATGACGATGACACAAATGAAGACACACTCCCAAATTTAAAGCACTTACAATTTAAGCAAACAAATCACATATGAAAAGGTGAAGGGATGGGGTACAGTCAAACATAGAATGAAAAAAAAAAACCTCATATGCACTGGGGGGAGAGAAAGAGAGAGAAAATACTAATTAAGACCCCAAATCCTACAATCAGATCTAACTGCAGGATTGGGGTCTAATCCCACCTAACCCTAAAAGCATCATTAATTGGCCGATTACTTACAAACTTCAGAAGAAGTTTATTTTGAATTTGAGTTTTAAAGGCGAAGACGGTAGTGAAGAGTTCAGGTGAATTTACAGATGAGTTCAGGGAGGGTATTTCATGCATAAAGGGGAGAGAGAAATTTACTGCATTCCTCTGAATAAACTTCAGAATTAAAGGTAATTTGTTTAGCTGGTTTAGTAACCTACTGGTAATACAATGCATGGCCACATGGAAAAATCAGAGTTCTGGCCAAGTGTGATATTATACTGATACCCTACACTCACCCAAGAGGGACTCCATACCACATAGGCTGAATGTGCTGTTTCTGTAACTGATAGACTCTGGAGAAAGCTGTGGCTCAGACACATTTGTGGGGTGGGGTGACATTGGACCTTTCAAGGATCAAAAGAAAAATGAAAGATAAAAGATCCTAAAGGATCCCCTCCCAAAAAAAGAAATTTGCTGCTAAATACATACACGCTATTAACTATTTCTCTCTTTATACTAACTTTACCATATACACTTTATTGATAAGCAAATCAATTTTTTGGACAAAATAGTAAAAAAATTAAGGGATTAAGGGAACGTTAAACTAGGAAAAAAAAGATGTCTGTGGTTTTCCTTACCTCTATTGGTCTCTTTTTTTTGCCAACGTTATTTGTCTGAAGTTTTTCAGGCTGTGGCAGTGCCCTACTAACTGGTGGTCTGAAATAGAGAACTGTGAATAAGAAAAGGCTGTCTGTGACCCATTCCGTACTAGAAGAGTATAGTCTAATCTGTTATCTGGATAGGGAAAACTGCTAAATCACTACGTTGCTTGAATTGTCAGAAAGAAAAAAGGCCACTGAAAAGAATAGCTGTCTCTGATTGTAGAAGTTTCACAATTTATACTGATCAACTTGATAAGTTTTTGACAATTCTAAAAGTATCATTAGGTCAATTCAAAGTCTTATTTTCCATTAAAAATGAACCAAACATTTTTAACTTCTAACAGCATATTTTTTCTCCATGTTCTTCCCTTTCAATGCAATACTTATTGTTGGATGACACACAAAAGTTTAGAGGCTTGCCTGAACTATCTAAACTCATTTAAAGTTGTCCCACCCTTTCCCACAACTCCAGACAGACCCCAGTTATTTCCCCACCTCCTTTCCTACATTTCTTCAATAGACTCTAGATACCCACATCTCTTCCGACAACCGTAAAAGTCTCTGCTGATCCCTGGGCACCTCTGCCACAGTTCAAGTCAGTTCTTAATTGAATAAATAGAAATTAGAGATAGAAAAGACCTATTAACATCCAGCCCATCTCCTTGCAAATCCACGTTTGCTTTTATATCCTTACAGTATACATTATAGTGTTCTGGTTAGTCTAGTTTTAAGTTGTCTCAAGCAATGGGCTTCCATCACTTCACTAGGAAAATAATAATTTGATCAAAATTTGTTTGCTTATCTTTTTAAATATTTGTAATATTTATATATTGTAGACAACATACATGATTTCAGTCACAAAGGACAATTATACATATATTTAATAACTCAGGAAAAGAAATATATTTTATTGACCACATTTATGTAAGTATTGCTAGCAAATCTGCAAGAGCAACAGGAGCTGATTCTAGATAAAATGTTCAGTTGTTAAAAAAATCTTTTACACGAAACTATCAGAAAAAGTAGTATTCATTCAAAATTGAGGATTTAACAAGTCTTTGTGAAGTCTAAATTATTTAACTCAACTGAGTTTGTAAGAGAGTTAGTTATCCATCATTTGTCTTTGAAAGGAAAAGCTACAACAGATCATAACTCCTGGAGACAATGCCCCCAGAACATGACTGGCAGGAAACTTGTAATTTGAGTATTTTTCAGGCAGCAATCCTATCTAGGATACAGAACACAAAAGGTGCCCATTGGTTGGGGCATGGAACATACTAGTTTTTCTGCCAGGTTGTTTTTCAAGTGAAAGATAGAAAAAGATTAAGGAATGCAAATATGTATCTTCAACTCTGCTGGGAAGGTTGGTGGCTTGAAAGCTATTACAGTTTTTATTCTCAGAAACTCATATATACAGTATTTTTTCTTCCCTAATGGCACCAGCAGCATTAGAATCTCATGCTACTGTGAGCTGATGGTGGGGACAGAGGAGGGAGAGGGACAGTTGTTGACCACACCCCCTTGGACCTAGCAATGTGGCCCCAGTGTCCTATGCCTCTCTCTGTGGCCATGATATGGAGCAGGAGCCTCCCAATTTCTGAGTGCAGGGATAAAGAGAGAGGCAGGCTGGGTCAGTCTCCCCCCTCAATCACCTCTTAGACTTAGCACAAGGAGCCATCAGTCCACGAAGCTTTTGTTGGCAGTTCCTTGCTTTTCTATAAATTTTCAAAACCTTTGTCTAGTTCCCTAGTTTCAGCTATTACCTCTATACTAATAGCTCCCAAATCTACCTATCCCTAACCTCCAACCCTCCGACCATTCTTGCATCTCCTCCTGCTCTTGTACTTAATATATTCAAACTAAACTTCCCAACTTTCCTAACCCCTTTCCATGTCCTCCCTTCTCTACTGGTGATGATACCCATACTTTACTTTCCCAGGCTTGGAAGATTGCTGTCAAGTTTGATTCTTCTCTCGCCTTCTCCCCCATATTTGGGTTTTTCTTTAATTCATGTTGATTCTTTCTCTGTAGTATTATTTTAAAAAATTCTATTGCTGTTGTCTTACTGTTTTGTACATGGAAAGCTCTCTGATAATGAACATTTCCCCCTGATATTTGTAAAGTACCCTATATATTTACAACACTAATACAATAATATAATCACTAAACATGATAAAGCATATTACACAAGACTGCTGTATTTTTTATTTTACGATCCAATTAAACCACAAGTCCCTGGCAACTCATGCAATTTTTTACCCATTTTACACATGCTAGCTATGGGATATAATTCATCTTCACAAAATAACAGACATCCTTTAACGCATTTATGCTTTTTCAGGGATAAATCAATGTTTTATTGTGAGAAAAAACATCGTTTTATCACTTTTTTTCTACACTTTTTTCATAGGTGTACAATTTCCAGTTAGGCACATAAGCAATCAATATCTTGTATGGAAAACGGATGTCTCTCCAAGTCCACATTAGACTCTTCAGAACTATGCCCTTGACCAAACCCCAAACGTGTGTCTCATCAATAGGATGTATAAGGGATTATATTACTTGTTTATTGGAATATTATGAAAACATATAAATCACGCAAGATGTAAATATATTTAAAATATACAAAATAAATAAAACCACTGGAAATATTACATTGTAATAGATACAAATTATATTGCCACTAAATTCCTGTCAGAAAAATACAGTCATTTAGGGCGGGATTTTCAAAAGCATCTAAGATTTATAGGAACACAAATCCCACCCTTAGTTGTTTAGTCAGCTGCTTCCAAACAGCCCGGCTCCAATTATATCTACTGAAAAAAATCAGACAATCTGTACAACTCTTTTAATCTAAAATTAAAATCACATGTCAATGCCTTTTTTTTTTTTTTAATAAAACAGCCTTAGTTTTCAGTTGTCAATAGCTAACTACATTATTATTCTGGAAATGGCTACACTGACCTCTAGAATATTATTCATTTCAGATTTATTGGCTGTACATGTTTGAAAAACATTAGTTTATATTTAATAACTTCTAGTCCTAAAAATCTCTGAAGTGAGATAGTAAAATGTTATCCAGCTTTACTCCCAATTCTTTACTTTATGTGATCAAGAGTCCCTGAAGAAGAGAGATGATTAAAAAGTAAATTGAAAACAAGTTTGATTGCACAATACCATATTATTTCAGGGATAAGAACTGCATTCACTATATGAATGGAAAGAACTGACATCTTAAAACCAATATGGTAAATGATACTGAGAGTACTTAATCAAGATTTTACTACCTGCAGATTATTCACTGGGATTATAATTAAGGTACTGTATTTCCTTTGATATCTCCATAACCTTCTTGGCACTTATACAGATATTTAGTAGTAATTACAGATTACATATAAATAAATTCATTCATTTCAATATCACCATTATAAACTAAATATCATTAATCTACTTTCCGGTTTGCTTAGATAAAATGAATATGGCTGACTGTTCTATCATCAGAATAAAAAGTACCTTTCTCCTTTTAAAAAGGATAAGTATGAATGATGTCAGAGTGCTGTATATTAGAAGACTACTTACCAGCAATTCTGTTAGTTGTAGTAACCCTTGTCTACCATCCTATGATGTTGGATTAAAGGACAGATGGATTATAGTGCCACCTACTGGAAGCAGGGATGCAAAGCGTTTTGAAACCCCATACCTGACTACACAGCTTTAGCCAGAAAATGCTCCCTCCAGTTAAAAAAACTTCCACAGTCATAGAAAAGGACACAGTATACAAACCAGTGAGAGAGATGATAAACAAGCATCAGAGCAGAGAATGGAGGGATGTAGGGAGAGAGAACAGGAGACTCCGATAAACAGAATTACTGTTAAGTAATTTTCTGTTGTCATATGCCTGTCTTCTCCAATCCTACAACAGTGGATAGAATGACAGAGATGTAGCAAGTAATAAACCCAGGAAGTGGGGCTACCATATTGTTCTGCTAGCAGGACCCTTTGTCCAAAAGAGACTATCTGAGAAGCAGAGAGGCCTAGCTAATAGTGACATAAAGAGGAATAGAGAAACATGTTGCCACATCATACACTTGGGAAATGACTGCTTCAGCTATCACTGACCAAGAAGTGAAGACTTATCTTGCCAAATGTCATCTGACAAACTCAGGACAAGGCTGCCAGCCTGGGCATACTCTGTGAGAATGCAGGTTTGGACCTACCTAACAAAAGTGACTTCAGATACAGCCTTGCCCTTGTTACAACCCTCAAAACAGAATAGCAGTTGTTTTGGCTTTCTAAATTCATGAGAATGAGATTTTTTTTTTCAAATGTTCAACAAATGAAACTTCTTCTCATAGGGGCTGGGACGCAATATTGGATTTGGAGGGAGCAAGAGGAAGAACGGCTGATTTTTCTTCATAGGAAATTCCATCTTCACCTTGGGAACAAAGGAAGGATTAATCACTGGTTTGAGACCTTACTTGAGTACCAATAGAAAAAAATCCCAAAGATCCTGGAGCAAGAAAAGTAGGAAACAGGATAGCCCTCTGATGTCAGACTAGGCCAGGAAGACTTTCCAGACCTAAGAGTAAGAAAAAGAAGCACCTTTTCCACTCTCCAGACAGAGTCATGTCAACAGAGAACCCTTCTTTTCAGAAGTGGCTCCCTTCAACTTAAATGCAGTCTAAGGTGGAAGTGGTTGCAGAGCACAGAGTTGAAGGGACCAGGTCAAGGATTACAACTGTTTCATCCTGCCTGGCTTTCCTCAGTATCTTGAGTAGCAGAGGAAGCAGCATCTCAATACACCACTTCAACTCTATGTGAGGTATCACAAAAAAGGGTGAGGGACTGGGATAAGAGACTGAATCTGAAATGACTGACAGATATCAAGATAAACCAGTCCAAGGTAAGGCACTCTTTACTCTGGAAAATGGCATCAAAGTCCAGGGGCGCAACGTTCCATTTTCCCAGAAGAGTTTGTAATTAAGTCTGCCTGGAAGGCTGCTGTTATGGTCCTCCAGATATAGTGGTCTCAAGGACAGAAGAAGGGTTCTTAGAAGCATCACTTCCAAAACTAGGGGCTGTATTGCAAGCACCTCCCTAGCACTTTGCAGAAGCCACTGCTGTTTGATTGTTACAGCAGACAAAGATGTGGGAAATCAGGACTGGAAGCTACCAAATTAGGAGAGTAAGGCAGGAGGCCCAGAGTTCTGGGAGTCTTCTACTCCACCCACAGTACCCCCTAGACCAGGATCATGGGCTGATGGATTGCCCAGATGCACCATCCCAATCCAAGAGACACATGTCAATGGTGCTAAAGAGGCAGGGGATGGATGGAGGAAAGAAAGGATGGATGGAGAAAATCACCAATTCAAAGAAGGATGAATCCACACAGGGAAGAAAGAGTGCCATATGGGCCAAGGCCAAAGATTCAGTCACACCTACAGAACGAAGTCCACACAGGCTACAAAGCAAGCCAGTATCCCATGGATGCTCCTGACTGGGGAAGGGGAGATGCTGTGATTGGCAACAGCATGCTCAGTAAGGACTGAAGTCTTTAATAGGACATGAGAGCCTTCCACAGATAGCTATTTAGGACTACACCCAGAAGAACAAATTACTGGAAAGAGGTCAGGTGGGATTTGTCCCAGGGAAGTTGGCATCCAGTACCAGCAAAATTTGGAAGCTGAAGGAAGTACAAATGGCAGGGTGCTAAACACAGGAAGTGACTGTTTCTGAGGGTGAAAAGTAGAAGACTCCAATGAGCTGAAAAGATATGAACATGCAGATATGGGCTCTGAACTGCGATCAAGCAGAGATGGTCACTTGGGAAAAGCGACTAGAGAACTGACCTGGAAGTTTCCATCCAGAATCTCTGCTGTTATTTAACAGCCATAAAACAAGGAAGGACCGGAACCCTTTGTAGTTTTTGTCCATAAGAAATAACCAGGAGCAGAATTCCTAGCCAAAATTCCTCTGAAGGGACAGATAGTTCTATTACAAAAGAGATCCTGAGTTGCATTACCTTTCAGTGCCTCAGCCTCCCTCTCTCTGGATGGAAGCAAGACGTCCCTACTTCACAGTTGTGTTGTGTATCCTAACTCATTAACATTACCAAGTTCTCTAAGAACCTCAGAAAGCATAAAATATTATCATCATATGAACTTCCCCATGACTACAAAAGGATATGCCACAGATAAAAGCAGGCAGCTGTACAATGCTCTATACTTGTCCTACTTAATACTAAGGAGGAGAACTTAGGAACAACAAGATGTATGACAAGTGGAACCTCATTACTGAGGTACAAGTTCAAGTATTCTCCCAAGATATATATTTCATATTCTGACTGTGGAAAATACACATTGAAGGTCCCCAGCAGCCTAGAAATGAAGGATTTTGGTGATTCTGAGCAAGAAGCTGGTTCAAATATGATCTCCCTCTCTAGGGAATTATGTCTATTCCCTCTGTGCAGTAATAACCTTGTAGGATCAGACCTCAGGGTTATATTTCTCATGACAAGCTGCTAAGCATTGTGCAGAGGGATCATGGTGCTTCTAAACTGGACTCAAGTTAGCAACAAGGAGGGCAGGGACAGGCAGTCTTACAGGAAGAGGTATTGTCTGTGCAGAAGGGAGCCAGTATGAGAGTATGGCTGTACGGTCTATTCTTTCTGAGGCTGGTGCAACACACAATTAGCAGAGACTGAAATGCAACAAGTAAGGGGTCCTGATGTGTGGTGCAATAAGAGAGACCACAGAAACTGAGATCAATGATGTGACAGCCAGGCCATTCAGAGCACCTGTGAGAAAAAGCGTGCATCCAAAGAAAATCTGTGAGAGAGCAGAGATGAATCCCAGCCAGAGACCGAGAGAAAGACCAAGTTTCTACAGAACCTATGAACTGCATAGGCTCCCTGGGCAAGAGCAGAAAAATGGAAGGCAAACCTGCTACTGGGAAACAAGGGAGAGGTGATAAACCCCTCCCCAAAGATGGAGACACAAAGTTCTGATTTCTGCACTTACAGCCTGGTAAGAGGAGGCAGAGACTGCAGAGCTGAAGGATTAGGACGGGGGGGGGGGTGCTCAACAAACACTTTTTATAAGCAGCCAGGGTCTTGGTTTTACCTCTCAACAGAAAGACCCACATGCCATAAATTGTGAAATAGTCAGTTTCACTCTCATGCTGAAAGAGCATGATCTGGGGTTTGAATTCCTGAGTGCAATGATATGAAACCCAGGGGCTGGATCTTGCAGTCACCAGCTCAATACTTACACCAGATACAGGGAATAACCTGGAGCTTACAGCCAGCACAAATTTTTACCAAGGCTTTAACTGAAGTAGAATATGAAAGATATGAATTGGCCAGAGTGTGGCTTACCAGGGCCAGGACAGGCAGAGAAGCCTCAGGAAATGGACACTGGAGAGACTGAACTGGAAAGCTGCTGAACATGCTGCTAAAAAGAACAGCTCAATGAGCAGACAGGCCACTAGAGAATTTGGTCTCCAGTATGGAGAACAAGCAGGCCCCCTGGCATCAGAAGGAGAGAATTGTGCTGTTTGCACAGGGAACAAAGGAGATGTCAGAACCATCTGGGGCTGAGGGAGTGCCAGATGGATAGGGAAAGGCTCCAAGGAGGGCTAAGGGGGCTGAAGTTGGAGCAGCAGAAATTCCTGCAGGAACAACAGGTGAGGGAGGAAAATCCTGGGGATGGGAAGCACAGGGAGAAGGAAAGCAGTAGGAGGGTCCAAGAAGGGAGGAGAGGCAGAAGAAATACCTGCCAAAGCAGGACTTACCAGAAGTGGGATTGGCTTGAAGACCTCAGGTACAAGAGTCCCTGGGCCTTGTGGAGGCAGAGAAGCTGATGATGAACTGCATAAGCTGTGGAGCAGAGCTGAAAGCTGAGGCAGAGTGCTGATACCAGTAAGGCAGGGAGGCAGCATGCTAGGCGTATGGGTGTTTCAATCAAGGGAGCCTCTTAGAAATTGAGGAGGGAAAGTCTGTGCCCTCTGTCCACCCTTGTAAATCTGATATTTACAATGTCTGGTTGAATTGCCAACCCCAGTTGAGATCGCCCCGCCCCCAGGGAGTGATCAGCCACAGATCCTGGTCCCCTGCCTTCTACCCTCCCTTGGATTTGAAGAAAAACATTCAAGTTTCTTTCCCTTCCTTGTCTCCTTTCTTCTTTTGTGTCCCTGAAAGACAGAGAAAGAGAACGAGAGGAAAAGGGCAGAAGAAAGGAGACAGCAGGAGTGCAGAGTTGAAGCCTCTATGTTTCCCAGTACAGAAGACAAAGAAAATTAAAGGGAGAAAGTTCTGGCTCAAGCTTATGTAGTTACTTGTGGGGTTTCAGAACTGTTTGCCTCCTTCCAGTAGGTGGCATCATAAAATGTTGTATGTCCCTTAATCCACTGTTGTAGAATGGGAGAAGAGAGAAATGTATGACAGTTTTCAATTATAAAACAATTTGAGAAGACCATCTAGTATTTAAGTACAATATATAAGTCCTTAGCCAAGCAACTGATTGGCCTATTTGAATTTGTATGCTACTATACTATAGCATAAAGTATGCAAAATAAATGACTTTGGGTCTCAAGAATAGAGTTAAACTTCATTAGTTTGTGCTTAACTGTCTGTCTTTCAAGATATCCAAACAATATAATTGTAAACCAATCTAAAAAACAAACAAAACAAAACTCTAAATGCACTATATTTTTTTCACAGCAGTGGAAACTGAGTGCAAGATAAGAGTAAGGGTATATGTACATATTTTTCATTCGAATATGTTTCAGGGTAACAATCTCGGCATTCGGAAGCAGGCATATGCCAGGCATGGTACAGAACACGGGAGTACATTTTCAAAAAAACTGTCCTAAGGATGCAAATCTAAAAAAACCCAGTTTTTCCAGGCAGATTTTTCATTTGGTATGCAGTTGGGTCACTATTAGCACATGCAATATATATAGCAGACATGCATTTGCATGGGGAATATGGCTGCATGCTCAAAAACTGTGCGTACAAAAAGTGGGAGAGGCATGGGAAGCTTTTAGGTTAATTTTCTCTTTGAACACATGTAAGGGAGTTAATATAGGAGTTAAGTCCCTGTATCAAAGGGGAATAGACCAGTTCACATAGGTAATTTGTTTTATGCATGAAAATGTAGTTAGTGTTACTAGACATCTATATTTTAGTATTCTTTGTTAAAAGACTGTAGAAATGAAATAAATCTATTTATACTATACATAGGTTTAAGAACAATTAATCTCATTTCATCCCACTTGATGTGATTTCAACATCATTGATGATGGTATGTACATATAGTTCTGTACAATGTTACAATATGTCTCTCCCTAGGTTTCATTTTAAAGCTATTAACAGATCAACGTATGGTCTTTTCTGATGTGCATTTCCTTATCTATCTCCCTTCTCTACTAGTGTAAGATGCCACCAAGTCTTTTATCTTTGAGTTTAGTGGTAAACAAGGCTGAAATGCCAATGGTGATATCTTTATTTCTGTGTTAAAATGTAGATATTCTAATCACATTTTTCAGAGAGTAAATTGCAGCTGTATGGACAGATGAAGAAATTCACCCTTGTGCTGAAGGATACCACATGGCATAACTACCGCCTATGTTGAAGGACATCAGTGGTGCTGGCCCTCAGAACAGGTTGAACCTCACCCAGGGAAAAATGAGCTCCAAATAGTTTATGAACTTGAAAAGATTTAAGACAATTTGTTTGTTGACATTTATTTTGGTCAGGATTTTCAAAACCAACTAAGCAATTTAAGTGTCTAATTTCCATTAAAAGTTAATAGCTCCCTTAGGTACTTTTGAAAATCTTGCTTGCTGACAATAAGCAGTCAGGCTGGGCACTCATACTAAGCCTTGTATGCGTAGAGATAAGTGCCAATTTTTTGTGCACAAGTATAGACCTGTTAGTTATCAAGTATTTAAGATTTTTATTTTAATAATGGTTAAACAGTGGCTTCAATGCTTATAAAGGGTGCTAGATTGTCATGGCAAATTCAGTCTCTATGACCATTTTTTCCTTGATCTCTCTACTGAGACTGCCAAAAAATGATAAAGGGGTGCAAGTTGTAGTGTTTCGTTTTTTTATAACAGATAGCTGTCCACTAAGAACTAGACTGAACTCCATTCCTACCTCCTCTTATTTCACACTAATTTAGTATTTTTAAAATGTTCACAAATTTAGTGAACATGTGGACAATTTTATTGGTAAATACATCCCTAAATATAATGTAGAATACATGGAATAGAACTATTGCTGATTCTATATATGTAATTTAAGAACTGATAAGCAGCATAATGGTATTTTGAAGGTTGGTAGGTAAAGTACAGCATCCTATGAGACTCCAAAATAACATATGGATTTTTAATGGTAATGAGAGGTGATGGTAAAATATGGACTAGACAGTTTAGCAAAATAAAAGCATTACCTGGAACCTCTTTTCAGCAGCAGATAAGAAAAAGAGAATGATTACTTATATAAGTTTGGCTCTCAGCAAAATATTTAAAGGGAAGAAAGAAAATTAACTTTTTAAAGTGCTTTTTTTAAAAGAGCAGAAGAGAAACTGTGTCTATAATAAGGGTTCACCTCTCTATGGATCATACACAACCACTGATTTTTGCACAAAACTACCATTGACTTAAATTAAAGTTCTGCACAAGCAGTGGAGGGTGGATGTGATCCAATAAGAATAACTCCCAATATAAGCAAGAAGAGGAAATGTGTGTGTACGTGGGTGTAGAGAGAAGTGAGGACCTCTGATGAATGATAAGCATTTAACAGAGTTGATAAGTACAGCATCTGAATCATTCAATCTAAAAAATGACTTGAAACTGGTAATTTCTCTAAATAAGAAGACAGATAGGATAGATTCAAGTCACTAATAAAAGCAGATGCAACACCTGTACAAATTTACACAACAAAATATATTAGATTATACTGGAATGCAATTGTCTCAGCTCACCAAATTGCAGGCATGTGGTATAGTTAATGATGAACTGTACAGCAATGTTTCCTAGCTATCCTCAGCATGCTGATTGGTTGTAGGTTTCTGTTTCATGTATTCATTATTGAGAAAAATCATACAACCATATAAAATGCATATTCCTATATTCTGACAAGTTAACAGCCTTTATCATTAGTAATCAGAATGCTTGGGTTTGCTCTGGTTATTGTTCAATAACTGCACTGTGAATATGCACATTTTCCACTCTGGATAGCAACTATAATCTTTTTGCTCTGACTTGCTTTTGTTATAAGAATGTTCAAGCTGTTTGGCAAAGATGCTAGCTCAGTTATCACTCCTTGCAGATGAAACAGAAGTAATTTAGAATTTGCTTAAATGAGAAGGAAGCACAAAGCAAAGCAAACAGGGTTATTAACCTGCTAAAGGAAAATAAAGTTGAAAAAATCCATTCAACTCATTTCCATTTTCCCTCTCCTCCCAACTTAATTCCCAGGTCAGCAAGGCTCTGGTTTTCAGAATATCTTTTTTGCATTGTTTCTTTACAATGTGAACATTTCAGCCCCTCTCTCCCAATTCAATTTCTAAAAGTTCTTGAGCAGAGTTTCCAATCAACAGACTCAATGTTTCATTATTTGTTCTGTTAGAGGGGCAAGTCACAGCTAGATCTCGATCACTAGAGTGCCAAATACATCTGGATATACTCCAGGAGCAGGCATAACCCAGCATCCTTGACAGGCACTCTTCTCCTGGACTGGAATCAGGAGTTCCTTTAGGATTTTCCTCTGATTCTGTTGATCCAGAAGTTAATTAAGAAAGTCAGGTGGGATGAAAGCAAAATGCTGTGGATAATCCTGGCCCAAGCCTGGAAGTTTTGGTTCTCTAATCCTCTGGAACTTGAAACCACAAGTCCTGTTTCCCAGTCTACTAGATTTCTTGTCTCAGGAGTGGGGCAAGATTCTCCATCTAGATTAAAATTCTCCCCAGGTTGACAGCTTGGCTTCTGGACTGCTGGGAGCCCAAGTCAAGCTGGGAGCCACCTCAGATTTCTACACTCATGTTTGTGGGTTGGCAATCTGCTCATCATACAGTAACACATTTCTGAAAATTTTTTCCACGTATTTTCTCTAGCACATGAACCAGATGTACCATGGTATCTGAATCTTGTTTTCATAAAGCGCTGTTTGAACCTTGTTAAACTGTTCTGCGTGCCATCTGTCTGTGAAGATGGCATTGATTATAGCCACATCATGATCCCTTATTTAGTAAGATACAGGGTTGATGCTCCCTTCACTGTGTTCAAAAAGAATAAGGTGATCCTGTATCTTCACCCCAACTTCCTGTGTAAAGTGATCTTTGATTTCCATTTCAATTGGGACAGAAACCTGTGCATTTTCACCCTCCCCTGGTCTTATGCACATCCAGGGAGATAAGGATCCATATTTGAGATGTCCAGAAGGCCTTAAGTTGTTATATATAAGCCAAAATTATCTGCAAATTCCCCTGACTTTTGAAGTATGTAACAAGACCAGGGTTCAACCCATCTTGGTTTACAGGCTGTCCAGATGAATCAGATTAGGTATACAACACTGTTATGACATGACAGATATTCAGCCACATGGAGATATCAGAGGACACTCAGCTAAGTCTAAGGCAGCTTCTATGATATGTCTTTGCACAGTATCCATCACTGAAATACCCAGGGCTGTTGCTGGAACTCTATTTTTTCATCATCATTCCTTCAACTTGGTTTTGAGATGTCATACCCAATTTGGGAGAACAATCTTGTCATCATCTTTAACTAATACACCTCAAACCCACACTGCTAGGATCAGCCTACCTTGCCCGGTGATGTATCCGTTGCCTCAGTTTCTCCCTTCTTGGTCTCATCAATAAATGCAATGAACTCATGCTCCAAGTAACATCCCCTTTTTGGGGTCTAATTTATTAATACCACATAACAGTTCAATGTCAAATCAGATCTTCCAGACCTCTTCCCCAGGCTGTATGGGTCCTTCTCGAATCCAGCTCTTTTCCTGATGAGGCTTCTTCTCTTGCTCCCTGGCAAGTGTCTCCTGTCTCAGTTATGCAGAGAGACCTTTCCTATACCTTTTCTTTGACCCCGAGTCTCTTCTCTGTCAGAATGTGCTTCTTCTACCTCTGGGCTGCCACCAGGTTACCCTTGGTAACTTGATTCTGCTGCAAGTCAGAGCCTTGAAACCAGGCATGGGAACATGCATATGCACCCAAAGCACTATGTTACATCCACCTCCTTTAAGGTCTTTATATCTTGATAATTTCCCAAGAGTAGGGATCCATATGAGCAATTCACACAGAAAAAACACAGTTACATACTATAACAACTCTCAGATGATTGCCCATGTGGAACCATACTTCCCATCTATCTTCTGGAGTTCTTTGGAGCCTCTAAAGAGATTCCTGAATTAGCAGAAGGAGCTGAATAGTGATTGGGGCCCCTCCACCTTTTATAACATCAAAACTCTGTGCAAGAGAGGGAGGGAGAAGCAGCCTTAATGGAATTGATTTTTAGATAATTCCAAGCTCATGAGCAGGAGCCATGCATCTCCTAACAGGGTGCTCTCCAGGGCTGGAGCACTCATGGAAAAAAATTAGCAGGTACTTAGCACAAACTGGCAGCCAGCTTACCTCCTCCTCCTGCCCACTGGCAGCCCTGCCGATCAACTCCTCCCCCTCCCTTCCAGCCCCTCTTGCCCACCTCAATCAGCTGTTACGCGGCATGCAGGAGGCTCTGGGAGGAAGGGGGAGGAGCGGGACGGGGCACGCTCAGGGGAGGAGGCGGAACTGGGTGGGAAAAGGAGGGACTTGGGAGAAGGGGTGGGATGTGGCAGGGCCTGGGATGGAGTGGGGGGTTGAGCACTCCCTGGGCCCAGAGGAAGCTGGCACCTATGCCCTGGTGGATGGTTTCCTTCTGCCAAGGAGGACCTCCCTAGTGGGTCGCAAGCATGTTAGCATTAATAGGTTCAACCATGAAGCTTCCAAGCTGTGAGGTGAAGAGATTCTAGATTGGGATGCTGGAGCCAGCCATGGTCCTGGGTGATCAGGTCCGGAACTAAGGGCAGGATGATTGGGGTGTCCACCGACAGCTCCAGAAGCGTGGTGTGCCAGTGCTCGTGAGGCCAGGCTGGCACTATCAGTATCACTGAGGCTCCTTCCCTCCTGACTTTGAGGAGAACCTTGTGGACTAGCAGAATAGGTGGGAATGTGTAGAACAGGTGGTCCTTCCAGGGAAGGAGAAATGCATCTGCAAGCAAGCCCAGACTGTGATTCAGGGAGGAGCAGAACTGCAGGCACTTCCTGTTGTCTCTCGTGGTGAACAAGTCGACCTGGGGAACTCTACACCATTGGAAAACCTTGTTCACCACATCTGGGTGAATGGACCACTTGTGATTGTGGAAAGATCTGCTGAAATGGTCCGCCAGCTCGTTTTGAGATCCGGGGAGGTAGGATGCCTCCAGGTGTATTGAGTAGGCTATGCAGCAGTCCTAGAGGTTTTGGGCTTCCTGACAGAGGAGAGAGGAGCCTGCTCCACCCTTTCTGTTTATATAAAACATCACTGTTGTATTGTCAGTCATGACTGATGCACATCTCCCTTCCAAGTGAGCTTGGAAGGTCTGGCATGCCAGACGAACTGCCCTCAGCTCCTTGACGTTGATATGAAGCAAGAGCTCCATTTGGGACCAGAGGCCCTGAGTTCTGAGCTCTCCCAGATGCGCTCCCCACTCCATCGCTGATGCGTCAGTGACCAGAGGCAGCGAGGAATGTGGTTTGGAGAAGGGGACCCCTGTGCACACCGCTTGTGGATTGAGCCACCACCGGAGAGACTCGAGAACCTGCGATGGAAGCATAACTACCTTGTCCAGCATGTCTCAGCCTGGTCGATATGCCGATGCCAGCGAGGCCTGGAGAGGTCTGAGCCTCAGTCTTGCGTGCTGTACTACATATGTACAGGCAGCCATGTGTCCAAGGAGCTTCAAGCAATTCCGTGCTGTGGTGGTGGGGTACTGTCTGAAGCCCTCTATAATGTTGTGAATTGTCTGTAATCGAGATTCTGGCAGGAATGCTCTGACTTGTCCTGAATAAACTCTATCCTCTGAGTGGGGGATAGTGTTGACTTTTTGCATGTTCAGCAGGAGACTCAGTTTGTCGAAGGTAGAACTTATCATGCTTACGTGTTGCTCCACTTGTGCCTTGGTGCGGTCCTTGACCAACCAGTCGTCGAGGTACGGGAATACCTGCATCTGCCATTTCCTCAGGAAAGCAGCTATGACTACCATGCACTCGGTGAACATTCGAGGTGCTGCCGACAGGCCGAAGGGGAGGACTGTAAACCGGTAGTGAGTACAGACCACTACAAATCTGATGAACCTTCTGTGGGATGGGACTATTGAAATATGGAAGTATGCATCCTTCAAGTCAAGGGCAGCATACCAATCCCTGGATCGAGGGAAGAGATAATGGTGGCCAAAGAGACTATACAAAACTTCAGTTTCTTCATGAACCTGTTGCGGTTTCATAGGTTGAGAATGGGTCTGAGACCCCGTTTGGCTTTCAGGATGAGGAAGTACTGGGAGTAAAACCACTTGCCCTTTAGTTCCTGCAGAACCTCCACTATTGCCCCTGCTAATAGAAGCATTTTCACCTCCTGTGTTAGGAGTTGCTCATGAGAGGGGTCCCTGAAGATGGATGGGGAAGGTGGGTTAAACTCAGTCTATACTATTACTAAGAACTACTAACAACTATCTAAACTATTTACAGATAAAACTGAGAGTCCACTAGGGGATTGCTCAAGAACAAGAGAGAGAGAGAGAGAGAACACTCCAACAACTGTCATTGGCGGTAAGAAGGAACTGAAGAGACGGTGGGTCGGCAGGGCCCTATATGCGGCGCCACGAAGGCGTGACTTCAGGGGGCACCTGAGCCAACCCGATGGGTACTGCTAGGGGAAAAAATCTTCTGGCGACTGTGCACATTGCGTGCACACCCCTACTTGGAATCGACATAAGCAAGCACTTGAAGAAGAACCAGGACAGTTCCTTGTCAGTTTTTGTTCCTCACCCAAGATACCTATACGTGTTCTAGGTCATAACTGTTTATGTTCGTGACAAAAGTTAGCTTACTATTTTTCCACTCCTGTTAGTAATCAGGAGTTGACACCTAGATGCTCTGGTGATGAATGGGCTATGCCCCTCACCCATCAATTCAGAGGCAGTACAGTGTTACTGATGGGAGCTCCAAAACTAAGCATCATCCCTTCACCTCAGGCCAAAGCTGTAGAAGAACTCCAACTACTGATTACTAGCATTAAGACAATAACTTGAAATTATATTAATTAAACTTAAGCTATTTATGTAGTTACAAACTATATTCTGGTTATTCAACAAATGAACAGGGTGGGTAGAATAATGGGAGAAGCTGCTGACAAAGGAAATTATGCAGTAATTTTTTTTCATTCTGCTTCGCAGCTTCTCCCCTCTTTCATATCACATGGAAGATATCAAGCCATGAATCACAGAAGTTTTAGGGAAGGGGAGAATATAAAGCAGAATTATTACTATCAAATAATAGGCATGAATTTAATTCCCCCAATATAAAGAACAAACTTTGTAATGTAAGGAGTGATTTTGGACCAAATCCACGTAGGACCTTCAAATGGAAGAATGGTTTTGATATAGGATCCTGACCAAACCATTCCTGAGAAATTCTATTGTAGATAAGATCACCAGATCTTTGGGATTCTTCATGTTTCCCTCATACCAGAAGTGAAATTTGGGGACTAGATAAATGAGTAGCATTTCCTGGTTCTGTCTATAGACCAAAGTATATCAATCACACTAATAGAGAATCCCTGCTCAACTACACTTCTATTTCAATGCCTAGTTCTGATAATTATCAGGTGATCCAGGTCCAGATAAAGAAGGAATCCCTGATTCCAGAGGTCTGGGATTTTTCCTGCATGTGCAATGGAGACTCCTTGGTTGCCTCTATCAGACACCAAAAACCTTTGCCTTCTGGACCAATGAGGGACTAGTTCAATGACCTCAGCTCTTTCTTTTCGTATATCCTTCATGTGAACTCCCTTGAAAGGTAGCAGATTCTTTCCTGCTCATGACATTATTTCCATTGCTTCTGAAAGAAACTTTAACCTTTGGATAGGAAGGGGTATAAAAGAAACATGCTTCAGAGCATAAACCAACTTCTATCTAATAAGAATTAGGAGGAGATTTCCCCTGTGAGCAGATTATTCCATGGGCTCACAATTATTTGTGTGGAGTTTGTCTACCCACATGTTCCAGTGACCATGAACTCTCAGTTCTCAGAAGTGAGCTCTCCAACTTTTAGATTCATAGATTCTAAGGCCAGAAGGGACCATTGTGATCAGATAACAGGCCTCTGCGATGACTATTGCTGATGGGGATGTAGGACTGAAAGACAACTCCTTCAAAACACTGTCTTCATTTCCACCAATAAAAGATTGGAACTTTCAAGGGAACAGTCAAAGGTGCACATAGATTGTCTACTCTGAGATTAATTTGTTGGCAGTAATGGTTTCAACTGCAGTCAGGCTTAAGCTGTCACATAAATGAAGGAAACTAAAAGGCATATCAACTTAAGAAGAAATCTCAGATTTTTCAGGGCCCTCCTTCCAAAGGAATAGGACTAGGCAAATATTGGCAAATCTTTCTGCTGCAAGGAAAACCTTAGTTTGACCAGAATCCAGGATTGCCCAGATGAAGGATATTCTTTCAGTAGATTTTAGGATAGACATTCCTCACTTTATCTTGAGGCTCACTTTATCTTGAGGCTTAGGGAATTAAACAGATTGCACGTTTTTCCCAGGGATTTCTCTAAGGTACGCAAGCCCAAATAAATCTGTCAACTAGGAATGGGTACACACATACTCCCTGATGCCTGAATCATGTTGCCACTACAGCCAGGCGCTTAACAGAGAGAATAAAGACAAAGCGGAGTATTTGTTTGCCTTCACAAAAGTATGGATGGCTTCTTTTGGTGAGATGGTGTGATAGTGCTGTAAAAGTATGTATTTTTTAGGTCAAGAGCCCTGAAACCAGTTTAACAGGCAAAAGAAGGCAAAGTCAGCATGCAGAATTTGAACTTATTTTGAGCCTTGATATGGATATAAAGAATTTCCAGAGTTATAATAGTTAATGTTAAAAAAAAAAAGAGTATTGAAAGGGATATATAACCTCATGCTTAAACCAATCTCTGACTTTTACAGATTAAAATGGGGAGGGAAGATTATCCCATATCTGCCCACTGGGGGGTTTCTTGCACCTTATTCTGAAACATCTAGTGTTCGCCACTGTCAGAGACTACTGGACTAGATGGATCACAGGTCTGAACAAGTTCCTATGTTCCTGACATTTAGAGATTGTCCAACTTTCTCAACTACATGATGGGATGAAGGACATTCAGTTTTTTGGAAAAAGAAAGTAGACTGATTAAAAGTCTTTCCCTTCTGTACTGATTTGGCATTTCTTTTTTGATGTATCTCAAAAAAAGGGATGGAGAAAGGGTGGGTGGGGAAATGGCATAGAGCAGAATTGGATCATCTGTCCAAACTGGGTTCTCTCTAACACATGGCAATTTGACTCCATGTTGCATGGACATGATTCAAACACAGTCTCCATATGAAAAAGTTGGACATAACAGAGATGGAGATCAGGGCTAGACTCAGGCAACTACTTAAGCAAGTACTAGCGGAGCATGATATCAGATGCCACATTTCTCCCTGAAATAATCAATGCAATATATGAAGTAGAGCGAGCATGTCTAGAAACCACGGGACCTCAGCAGCAGTCTCTTTTGCTACTTCCTGTTGCTTTTCAGGGATATGATCATGCAAAGGGCCTAATTCCAGTCCTAATGCTGGAATTGATATTTCACCATGACATCCTGATAATTGGCAACATGGAATTCCTGTGTACTGAAGACAAAAACTTTCTGCCCAGGAAGTCAATCTTTCTGGCACAGGTCAGACAGAATGGAGCAGTAGTTCTCAAACTTGCAGGTACAAAAGATTGTCAACGAGATGATTTTTCAGCCAGTTTTTGGGTCACTGATGAGAAAAAATGTAGGGAATAGTACAACTTCTTCCCGCTCCTCCCGCCCTTGGTTCTCAGCTCCGGGTACTGGGAAGTGGAGCTTCAAAGGGCTGTGAGGCCAGTTACACATCTTCTTGAGGCATGTTTCCCTTGCTCTGGAATTGAGCTCTCTATAGACAGAAGAACTGCCAAGCTGCCTGGATTTATGTAGTGGCTGGGAGGGGGTGGAGGCAGCACCCACATCAACAGAGATGGGAGGGAAGGAGCAACTGACTAAGGGATTTTGCTACTTTCAACATGTGGGATGTGACCCACCAGACCTCTCTTCACAAACCACTTCTAGGCTGTGCCCCAGTAGCTGAGAAGCAATGGATTACAGCAGCTACTTAGGAAACTGTGACATTATTGACAAACTGTGACCGTACAGATCATTGTTGCAACCACTGTTTTATATTTGCAGCAAATATTGTACAAAGGTTGTTGTGTAAGGTGTCTAAGACAAGGTTATGATTTGCTGGTTATGATTATGCTATCTGTATGCATGTATCATTTTTGTATTTAAAGTTATAAGTATTGGTTCTATACTGTCTCTATTTCAAACATGTGCTATGCTTCTGGGTGACACCCCAAACAATTTGGGTTCAGCTATACAATTGGCCCATTGAGAGAAGGCAGATAAACCTTGTAACTCAGCAAGACATGCAGGGACATGCCTATGGACAGAACTCTAAGGTTTTTTCATGCCATGTGCTGGATAGCTTGTCTTTGGAACAAAGAAAGAGAGACCACAGGGCAAGAGACTATAAAAGGCTGCTGCATCTCCTCCATCTTGTCTTCAATCCTGCTTCTGACCTCTGGAGGACCCTTGCTACAAACTGAAGCTCTGAACAAAGGACTGAATGACCCATCCCAGCTGTGGATGTACTCCGAAGACTTGAGTAGGAAGACTTGCAGGAAGAACCTGCAGTTTATTCCACCACTGCTACAAGCCTGAACCAAGAACTTTGCCATTACTGTATGTAATTGATTCCATTTAACCAATTTTAGCTCTCATCTATTTTTCCTTTTATGAATAAACCTTTGGATTTTAGATTCTAAAGGATTGGCAACAGCGTGATTTGTGGGTAAGATCTGATCTGTATATTGACCTGGGTCTGGGGCTTGGTCCTTTGGGATCGGGAGAACCTTTTTTCTTTTACTGGGGTATTGGTTTTCATAACCATTCATCCCCATAACGAGTGGCACTGGTAGTGATACTAGGAAACTGGAGTGTCCAAGGGAATTGCTTGTATAACTTATGGTTAGCCAGTGGGGTAAAACCAAAGTCCTCTCTGTCTGGCTGGTTTGGTGTGCCTTAGAGGTGGAGAAACCCCAGCCTTGGGCTGTAACTGCCCTGCTCTAAGCAATTTGTCCTAAATTAATACTCCCAGAAGTGTTCTGCCAGAGGCGGCATCGTTACAGAAACTCTCAGTCCTCTCACTGGCCACAGAGACGAAGCAACCAGGAGTTGCACATGAAAAGAAATACTGGAATCCTGGTAAGAAACCTGGTATAAATCAGCTGCCTTCTTGGTGACAGATGGTGGAGATGCTGGGTTCAGTCACTTATAATGAAGCAAGGTACTACCAGCTTTCATTGATAGGCAGAGTCATTCTTCATTTCTCCTTCAAAAGCTGTATATCAAAAAGGAAATGTCTTTCATTGGACTGTTGCAGCCTCCAGATTAAGCACTCAAACATCTATACCAGTAATTGGTATAGATTGCTGAAAGCCATTATGAGATAACAGATATAGACATGATGGTATCATCAATAGAAGCATAACACCTGCCAGCTTTCTTGTAATAGTTAAAGACTGTTTGACGTCACACTCTGTGTCTTCCTCGTCTGATTCCAGCGAGTTATCATGGATATACACAAAAGTGAAGAAAAGACAGTATCCACAAACAGATGTGGCAAAGAAGGAGATCACACATTAGCCCTTTTGGGAGAGTCAGAAAAGTGAGTTAAAGGAGCAGACTTTTCAGTTGGTTCCTTCTGATTGCCTAACCACCATGAAGTTGAGGGTGGTCTTTGCTAATATGATTACCTCATCTATAGATTAAACAGGCAAGAATAGAAGGGAATCTGCATATAACTACTCCAAGGTGAGGAAAGAAGTTCTTGTGGTGAAGACATTGAACTGGGATTCAGGAAATCTAAGTTCAATTCCTTGCACTGCCACAGATTTCCTGTATGACCTTGGACAAGTTGCTTAATATTATTGTGCCTCAGTTTCCCAACTGTAAAATGGATATGATACTTCACTACTACACAGGGGAGTTCTGAGGATAAAAAATCAGTTGCCCATCTTTTCGTAACTGTTGTTCTTCGAGATGTGTTGCTCATGTCCATTCCATTGTAGGCGTGCGCACGCCCACATGTGTGGTCATTGGAAATTTTTGTCTTAGCGGTATCCATAGGGCCGGCCGTGGTGCCCCCTTGAGTGCCACACTCATGCTCTGGTATATCAGGCGCCGCCGTCCCTAAGCCTTCTTGTTTTCTTTTTGCCAACAACTCCGACAGAGGGGCAGGGGGGCGGATAATAAAATGGACATGAGCAACATATCTCGAAGAACAACAGTTACGAAAAGATGGGTAACCGTTTTTTCTTCTTCGAATGCTTGCTCATGTAGATTCCATTGTAGGTGACTCACAAGCAGAATCCTCAGAGGGGGCTCAGAGTTTACCGTCTTGCAGTCTGAACCACTGCTCTACCAAAGCCAGCATCATCTCAAACTTGCTGTGTCAGCACATAATGCAATTGAAAGTGTGGATGGACGACCAGGTCACCACCCGACAGATTTCCTGGATCAGCACTGTGACGTTGCACTTCATATGCTTTATGAAAATATGCTTGCAATGTGAATATAATGTAACTGGAATATGCTTCATGCAAAAGGTCTCTTGTAAGGTATTACAAAGCTTAGAATCTACTGAGTGTGTTCATCCTATTTGTATTAATGTATCATTCTTGTATCTGAAGCTAGAAATATGAAGTATTACTCTGAAGTCCTATTGTAATTATGCAAAGTGTGGGGCATTAATGGTGGTTTAGAATCTTGATGGCTCCCATTAACCAGGACAATTGGTTGTAAATGGCTTTGTTTACTTGTAAGCCTTCCTGTGTTCATGTGAGTCAGGATGAAAAGAATGGAAGCTTGGGGTCTCACAGGACATGTGACCATGTCACCTGGTACTGGAATCCATCTTAAACCTGGTGCTTTTCCATTTAGAAGGAGTGGGGATCCAGAGAGCCAAAAGATTCCTGCCTTATGCCAAAGATATAAAAGGGGGTGGAACAGAACAAAGTGGCTGCCAGTCATAAGAAATCCCCTAGTTACCACCTGAGCTGGAACTAACAAGAATTGTACCAGGGGAAAGGATTGGGCCCAGACTAGAAAGGAGTCTCGTCTGTGAAAGAAGCTTATTGGAACATCTCTGAGGGTGAGATTTACCTGTATTCAGTTTCTTAATGTATTAGGCTTAGACTTGCGTGTTTTGTTGTATTTTGCTTGGTAACGTACATTGTTCTGTCTGTTATTTCTTGAAACCACTTAAATCCTACTTTTTATACTTAATAAAATCACTTTTGTTTCTTAATTAACCCAGAATAAGTGATTAATACCCGGGGGAGCAAATAGCTGTGCATATGTCTCTATCAGTGTTATAGAGAGCAGACAATTTATGAGTTTACCCTGTATAAGCTTTATACAGAGTAAAACGGATTTATTTGGGGTTTGGATCCCATTGGGAGCTGGGTATCTGGGTGCTGGAGATAGGTGACTTGCTGAGCAATTTCTGGTTAAAGTCTGCAGCTTTGGGGGTGTGCACCAGACCTGGGTTGCAGTGGAGTAGCGTGTCTGGCTCAACTAGACAGGATTCTGGAGTCCCAAGCTGGCAGGAAAAACAGGCTCAGAGGTAATCTCAGCACATCAGGTATCAGAAGGGTAGCCGTGTTGCGGCTGATGAAGTGGTCATTCACCCACGAAAGCTTATGCTCCAATACTTCTGTTAGTCTTAAAGGTGCCACAGGACCCTCTGTTGCTCAGGACATCAGGTGACAGTCCCAAGGGGGTCTCTGTGACCAAACCCGTCACAGGCACCTGCGCCAGGAAGGTTGCCGATGATGCCTGTGCCCTCGTCGAGTGAGCTGTCACAATCGCCGGTGGGGGCACTTTCATCAGCTCATAGCAGTAGTGAATGCAGTCTGTGATCCAAGATGAGATTCGCTGAGCAGACACTTGGCAACCTTTCATTCTGTCTGCCACCGCCACAAACAACTGTGTCGATTTGCAGAATGGCTTGGTTCTATCTATGTAGAATGCCAATGCTCTCCTGATGTCCAAGGTGTGAAGTCTGCACTCCTTGTCCGACGCATGAGGCTTTGGACAGAAGACTGAGAAGTATATATCCTGGCCAGTATGAAACTGGGAGACGACCTTGGGAAGAAACGCTGGGTGCAGGCACAGCTGGACTTTGTCCTTGAAGAAGACAGTATAGGGCAGATCTGAGGTGAGTGCCCTGATCTCAGATATCCTGCAGGCCAAGGTTATAGCGACCAGGTAGGAAACCTTCCAGGAGAGCAGCAGGAGGGAGCAGGTAGCCAAAGGCTCAAAGGGGGATCCCATGGGCCTGGACAGCAGGAGGTTCAAGTCCCAGGAAGGGACAGGATCCTGAATGTGCGGATAGAGGCACTCCAGACCCTTTAAAAACCTCACCGTCATACGATGGGCAAAGAGAGACCTGCCCTGGAGCGCGGAATGCAAAACCAAGATGACTGCCTGATGGACGAGAGGGACAACCCTTGAAGCTTGAGATGCAGCAAGTAGTCCAAGACTCCTTCAGCGAGGCCTGCTTGGCCTGAAGGTGCCTCTCCAAAGCCCAGCATGAGAACCGTTTTCTGCTGCCCAGCAAAACCTGCTGAACACAGGCCAAGTATGCCTGTTCTTCTGTGCTCAGCCATGCAGGAGCCAAGCCGTCAGATGCAGAGCCACCAGGTTCAGATGCAGCAGGTTGCCATGGTTTTGTGACAGCAAGTCCAGCTGAAGAGGCAGGGGAAGAGGAGCAGCTGCCGAAAGGTCCAATAGCATGCCGAACCAGTGCTGACGGGGCCATGCGGGGGCCACGAGGATAACTCTTGCTCTGTCCTGCTTGACCTTCACCAGGACCTGGTGCCGTTAATCCACAGGTGGAAAGGCATACATGAGCACCCCCAACCAAGGGATGAGGAAGGAGTCCGAAAGAGAACCTCTGTCCAGACCCTGGATGGAACAGAACTCATGGAACTTCCTGTTCTGTCTGGTCACAAACAGATCCACCTGGGGAGTTCCTCACCTTTGGGAGATTATGTCAACCACCTCCGGATGGAGAAACCATTCATGGCGAGACGAGACAGTCCTGCTGAGGCAATCTGCCAGAACTTTCCTGGAGCCCGGTAGGTGGGCTGCAACCAGATGAATGGCATGCCGCACACAAAAGTCCCAAAGGACGAGCGCCTCCTGACAAAGGGTTGAGGATTTGGCACCTGCCTGCCTGTTGATGTACTACATCACGGCTGTATTGTCCGTCAGGACCTGCACCACCTTGCCTCTCATGCGGCAAGAACACCTGGCAGGCCAGGTGGACTGCCCTGAGCTCCCTCACATTGATATGGAGGCCTGCATCTCTTGTGAAAGTTCAGCTATTTGAAGCCAGGAGCTGCGCCTCTTCACCACCATGGACGCTACCACCCTGGCTGTCGAGTCCACTGCATCCCAGGCCATTTGCAGTGCGCACCGGGCCATCGTGGTACTCTCCTGTACCAGAGTGTCAAACTCTTGAGCCATTGGCCAAGGAAGGGACTCCTTGAACTTACGGAGGGAGTCCCATAAGTTAAAGGTATAATGGCCCAAGAGGGCCTGATGGTTCGCCACCCGAAACCGTAAACTGGTGGTGGAATAAATTTTTCTTCCAAATAAGTCCAGTTGTTTGGCCTCTTTGTTTTTCGGGGTCAAACTGCAGTGCCCCTGCTTCTCTTTTTCATTGGCCGCCGAGACCACCAGCAAGCCAGGGGGAGGGTGGGTACAGAGATATTCAAAACTTTTGGCTGGGACAAAGTACTTCTTTTCATCCCGTTTTGAGGTGGGAGAGATGGAGGAGGATGTTTGCCAGATGGTCCTGGCAATTTTGAGGACCCCGTCATGCACCAGTAGTGTGACACGGGTCGGGGTAGAAGCTGACAGGACATTGAATAAAGTGTCTGCCTGCTTGGCCATCTCCTACACCTCGAGGCCCAAGTTCTCAGCCACCCACCAGAGGAAGGCCTGGTGGGCCTTAAACTCATCAGGCAGGCTAGCCGTGGAGGGTCCCGCAACCACCTCGTCTGGGGATGAAGATGATTGTCCCACCTGAGGGGGGCCCTGGTCCTCCTCTTCTGCCAGGGAAGGGGGCCTAGGGGTGGGCACACCCTCGAGTCTTGGCTTCCAGGCATGTCTCCGGTACTGGGCTCATTGCCAGTAGATGGTGCTCCGAGGCAGCAGCTGATGAAGGAGGGATAGCCATGACTAGAACTCCCCATGCGTGCCAACAAGGCCAATGCACGGGTCACTGACCCCGCTGCCACTGTCTCGGCACTATTGATGCTGGCTCGGTAGCCCATTCTTGCTGCTGGGGTCTAGGCAATGGGCTGAAGTGACCCTCGTTTCTGGAGGAACCCCCCTCCGGAGACCACGGAGGGGCTGTAGATGCCTGAGTCTGCCTTGAGACCACCGATAACGGTGCCCGGTGCCCTGCATGGACGGACCAGTACCTTCAGCGTGGAGACCAGGGTCAGTGCCGGGGGACCAGAGGCAGGAAGGAGAACGCTGCCACAGCGTTAGTGATCGGGATTGGCAACAAGACAATGATCTGCGGGACGGTGATCAGTGCTGGTAGTAGGGAGACCAGCGCCTCCCTCTCAGCGAACTGCATCAGGATGATGGTGACTGCGACCATGGTGCCAGCGACTGATGGCGAGTATCTGCTGACCTGGATGGAGGCTTCGGCGTCCATCAGCATGGAGGTGGAGAGCACGTTATTGCCTCGGGGGATCTGTGGCGCTCTACTGTTCCCTGGGAAGCCTTTTCAGCTGGCTTGCCTTCTTGGGGAGCCTTTGCCAAAGCTTGTGGCACCTGCTGCGCTAGCAGCGCGGGCGGAGGCCTGTGCTCCTTCGACGCCTGGAGAGCATGTGTTGGTGTCGGTGCCGTCAAGGAAGACAGTCCAATACTGCTTGCAGGAGTCGGAGGAGGACCTTTTACTGGGCTAACGGCCCCAACTGGTGAAGGCTGACTGTGGGGCTCCGGAATAAGCAGACGGCCCAAGGCAGTTCCTTTTCCTCACCAGCACTGGGGAGCCGTGTTTTTGCGCCTTCTTTTTTGGTACCGGCGACAGAGAGTAGTGCCGGGTGGAGCCCGGTGCCAGGGTGCACTCTTCACCAACGCTAAGGTGCTCAGCGAGTCATGCCGAGATGGCTCGGACACCAGACAGAGGGCAGACTCCATAAGGAGACCTCGGAGTTGAATATCCCACTCTTTTTGCGTGCAGGGCCAAAAGTTCTTACAGATACAGCACTTGTCTTTGATGTGTGTGCCTCCCACAAGCACTTGAGACAACTGTCATGAGGGTCACTAACAGGCATAGGCCTGTTACACTCTGTGCAGGGCTTGAAACCCAGAGATCGGGCCATGTCCTACGGGGGCAAAGTCCCTGCTGGGACCTTTACTACTAACAACTAAGCTATTAACAGGTACTTAACACTAACTACTAAGAATAACTATATACAAGGATTTAAGGCACAAGTCCAAGACGACAAAACTGCTAGCCCTTTCCAAGCAAGGAAAGGTGCTCTGACTGACGACCTCGGGCGGTAAGAAGGAAGTGAAAGGGAGTAGGAACGGCGGTGCATGATGTGGCACTCAAGGGGGCGCCACGGCCAGCCTTATGGATACCGCTAAGGCAAAAATCTCTGATGACCGCGCACGTGGGCGCATGCACACCTACAATGGAATCAAGATGAGCAAGCACTTGAAGAAGAATTAATGTTCATGAAGTGCTCACATATGCCCTGCACCATTATAGCATATATACCTAATTAAAGACAGACAAAAGGGGCATCATCACTGGGAGACTACACTGTCTCCAAAGTAGGGACAACCAGACAGAATCCTGGGAATTGCCATCCATGAAAGATCAGAAGTATCTTCAGAACCCAGACCTTCAATGATTGATGTACCCTCTATATCCATAGCAGTTTTTTTTCCCTCCGCAATGGAAATAAGTTCCCTGGTGCAGATCCTATCTGGGATCAGCTTCTGTTTGCCCTTTTGCTTGACAGCAGGGAGAGAGTAAACAGACTTCACTAAACATGGGGCATAACACTGGGAGGAAAATTCAGCACTGACAGGAGATGGCTTAGCTGGAGACTCCCCCAGTGCTGAGACACTCTGACAGTGAGGAACTCACACAAATAGCAGTATGCAGTTCATGGCTGAGAAGAGAGATCATCTAAATCCCTGGCACTAAGGATACCCCACCATCAGACACAGACAATGGTGCTGACCTCATCATCTGATCAACCTCAGAACTGGTCCCACAGTGTTTGCCAGCCTGAAGCTTGATAATAGTGGCTGGTCCCAGAATCAATAGTTGGAAAGGAAGGAACTGAAGCTAGTGAGGACCTCACTTCTCTTACAACTTCAGCTCTTAACATTCTGAGCTATGTGGGAGTGCTCATATAGTCCTAACAAACACTACTTTTCTGGAAGGTTCACAGTTCTTAGTGGGGTCGGGTAATGCCTTCAACAATAGGCCACCTTGTAGAAAAATATTTATTACTGGGGATGACACATGACTCAGGGAAAAAAAATATCCTACTTGACTTACATATTTCATGTTGAATCTTCAGGGTTGTCTGGTACCTTTTTACTTGTAAACTGAGAGACAATCATGGAACCTAAGGAAGCCATTCTTTAAGAGTCACTTCAGAGAAATACACATTGGCGACAATTTTCAAAAGTGGCTAATGATTTTGGATGCCCAATTTGAGACACCTTAAAGGGGCCTGATTTTCAGGTGGATACAATGATCAATACTTTCTGAAAATCAGGCCCCTTAAAAGGATCTCAGTTTGGGCATCCAAAAATGGAGGCACCCAAAATCACTGATCGCTTTTGAAATTCTTGGCCTTAAGTTTCAGGAAAATAACACTGCTTTTTTATAGCACTTTAGCCAGTCCAATTTGTGCATACTGCTCATTGCATTATACAAACTGGCAATTCTCCCTTGATTTCACACGTCCATTCTTATGATGAGCCATTCTATAACTTTCCTAAAACCCCAAACTTTCTCTCTTACGAAAACATGTCCAGTCAAATATTACAAAACAACCCAACAATACAGATGAAAAGAGAAACATTTAGAAAAGGTTTGTCAATAAAAATGGTTTCCCAGTCTTTTGTGACCCATCAAATATATAAAAATGCCACAAAGAAAAAATAGGTAAATGATGCACACACCTTAGAAGATATAAATCATTCAAATGTCACATGTGAGTGTTGCCTTACAGTCCATAGCATTTTATCATTCTAAATAATGGATACAATAAACATACCAATACAAACTATAAATCATAGCTATGTGAAAACACTGTTTCACAAGAGAATAACATGACTTGATTAGAAATGGGTCCAAAACAAAGCACTGCATCCAATTTCTCACTAAATTTTCTGGAAATTCAGATCTGTATTCACACTTTGCAACTGACCTCTAACTCTGTATAGGCTGAACCAAACCCCTGAGTTATAACACCCACATATTCTGTAAAAAATCATCAGGTCAGAAATGTAAAGTTTTGGTCCATTTCTACTTTTAATATCAACCTTCAGAGCACTTAAGGATGACACAGTCAAAGAGATCAAAAGGAGTTAATCACACAACTTCCACCAACTTTCAATAGGACCTGGGAATCTAACTCCCTTAAGCTCTCAGACTTTATAGGATACTATGTAAATTAACTTTACCCAACTGTATGATAATTTTTATCTCATGTTATTTTGAATTCAGGACTAAGAAAGAAAAAATTCTCCACTTCCATTTTTGAATATTTCAAAACTGCATTTTCATTGGAAATGCCTACTAGGGCACCTACTATATCCAAATAAGGAGTTTCCAGTGAAAATGAAGG
The DNA here is from genome assembly GCF_002925995.2 of Terrapene triunguis. NCBI lineage: Eukaryota > Metazoa > Chordata > Testudines > Emydidae > Terrapene > Terrapene triunguis. Next base: position 69,512,792 of record NW_020664447.1, read on the forward strand.
GTCACATGCTTTCCTTACATAAAACTGCATAGTAAGAGAATACTTACCTTATAAGTTTATCAGCTCTTGGAAAACCAAAATACCACCACATTTCCTTGTCACCCTGTTGCGTAAGTGACATTGTGGAGGAGGTAAGGGGTGGTACCCAAAGTTACTTGCATCAGCCAAAGACACACAGGAATTAATAGCAAAGACCCCAAAGATTTCAAGCCATATGCAGTTGTGGCTCTTGGCGCCACACTTCTCCTTGCCATCCCCAGAACAAAAGAATAGATGGTACAGTTGATGTGTTGCCATTGTCTCCCCTGCCTGATATATTGTCATTAGTGGCCAGGAACTCCTCTTCTGGGGGTCATACAGTTAATAGCATGAGTTAATGCTGCTCAGAGCAGCTGCACCTTCCAATTTTTCTGGACCCATTTCCATTGAGAGACAAGCCATATAAAGCAGCTGTTCCACCAGACCATTCCACTTTTTCCCTGTCTTGCTCTTCTGCAATGGGAATTATACAGCAGGATGGCAGGCAATTATGTCATGAGGTTGGAGCACAGCATGTGGCCAGCCACCCCTTCCATACACCTTTAAACCCCTTTTCTTTCTAGTTTTTGTCCTTTTGTTCCCTTGCACTGAAGGGGAACAAATAGTCCCAAATATTTAAAGCTTCAAAAACATCTGTAGAATCATCTTCCTTTTAATATTAAATGCCTATACAAGATTGTCACCACAAGCAGTAGAAAAGTCACCACAAAGTTGCAAAAATCTCATTTACCCTGTGGGGGAAAACAGAGGAACTGTTCCCCAAAGGTGAAATAAAACGGTTAAGCCAAAACATTATTAATTATGCAGGTAAAACAAAATTATATTACTTTTATCTACTAAATATAAGGAGCACAACATAGGAAAAATGATGCATGAGACCAGAAAGAAAACTCAGGCATAGTTACCATCACAAACATCTTGAGTATTGCCATAATACTATTAATAATATTAATGTCATAATACCTATATCACAGATGTACATAGTCTTATACCTCCATTACCTGGTAATATTCATTTTTCTCTACCCTATATAAAAATTTAATCTTGCTGCACTATGTATTAAAAAGGTTAAGATAACTTCTAAGATATAAGGTCTTGTTTACACACAAGTTTTAAAATATATATATTAAATGGGGGACATCCGCCCCTCAGAAGCACAACTTTACTTCAGTACATCTCTGTGGTCCTATGAGTATATTTAGTCAAAGCTGGTGTAAAAACAAGAAATATTTTTACAGGTGATATTTTAAACTTTTTTGTAATACTTAAGCAGATGTATCAATTTTACTCATACCACAGACTATCAGAGACCCCCTATTGTTTGATGTATATTGTATACTCAACTGAAAGGTAAGTGAACAAATGGAAAATATCAAAGGAACGATCTTCATTAACTCTTTATGCAAACCCTGCACTGTAAACCCTTGCATCGGGATGTATACTATATACTTTCTGAGCACTATCACAGCAATGAGCAGGTATGGTCTGCTTTCTTTCCAATATGTTCTGGAGTTCAGTGAGAAATACTGGCTTTCCCTTCATAAGAATACTCAGAAACAAGAACAAAATAGCGTTAATGGGAATAGTACTAAGAGACAATGCAGCTCTCTCCAATACGGCAGAGGAGCCCTTAGCAATAGAAGCGCTATGCTTCCACTGTGCAAGTGGGGGCCAGGCAGGCATGCAAGGGGTTCAACCTCCTCATGTGCAATGTGGATCCCGGTTTCACTCAAAGGGTGGGAGCGGGCAGACATGGGTTGTATTTGGCCAGGGTACATAACACAGCATGGATTCTACATCTCTCTCGCTCACAGGGGTTTGCATGAAAGGTCCATAGAGGTTACTTCAGCCATTGGACTGAAGTAACCTCAGAAGAACTGTTCTTCAACCAGGAGGAAGAGGGAAGACTTGTCCTCCTGACTCCATGCTTTTCTACCTCATGCCCAGCCCAGCTACTCACACTGTGTACTTAGCTCTTTATTTGTCCCCTAATCCCTTCACTGCCCAGTAACAATCTGCCATTTTAATAAACAGTATGTTGCATAATGCACCTTATTTTAAGCATTCATTGCTGTGTCAATGTACAACTCTACTTTTCAAAGCTTTGTAATAAAAACGCTTTATCTTGGATTATTATAAAGATAAGAAACTTACCTTACTACCCCTTGCCTACACAGGAAGCAAAAAGGGAAAAATGAAGAAAGAGAAAACAAAAATTAGTATATATTTAAGAAAATTTTTAAATTTTTTTGAACAGAACAGAATTGCAGTAATATATCAGCAGAAATCTGGGCTAAACAATGAAAATGAATGCAGTGAATCAAATTCTGTCTCCATTACTCCTCCAGCCTCCCTAATTAGAAGGTTTTGGTCCTAACCTTTTAGGCCTTGATCCAATGTCCATTGAAGTCACGAGAATCTTCACACTGACTTCATTGGGGGCTGGATCAGCACTTAGTTTACAATGCTGTAGAATTTATTGCATTTGTACTTTTGACAAGGGGTCCAAATTAAGTTGCATGGATAATCTTAATTATGGTATATCCTTATTTTTGAGTGCCTGAATTCAACTTTTACTGCGAAGGCCACCTGGACTCTGCCCCGAGTGGTTGCTGGGCGGTGATCGGCGTCGGGAACATTCCCTCAACCGAGACTGGTACCGGGCCGGAGGCGACTGTGGAGATCCCAGCGGTGGCTTGCCTCTGGAGCGCGGGGCCGACATCGGCAGCGCTCCGGGCACCGGCATGGACATGACGTCCCAGGCCGCCTGGAAGGCTTCAGGCGTGGACGGCATCCGGACATCCAGAGAGGCCTGTCCCAAAGGGGACGGACTACTCTGCTCAACTTGAGTTGGAGGCCTGGGGCCCGGTGGGGATCGAGGACTGCCCAACATGGGCCTAGCCTCTGTCCCAGACTTCCCTCGGTGCCGCTGCAAAGAGGGAGTCTTCCTGGCTCTCTTGGCATTCCCCGTGGATGGGGAGTGGTGCCAGCTGGTTGATGGCACTGGAGGGTCGCCGCGTACCGATGCCGCGGTGTCAGTTCGGAGTCAGCGCCAACTCCATCAGGATGGCCCGGAGCCTAATGTCCCTTTCTCTTTTGGTACGAGGCTTAAACAACATGCAAATCTTGCACCTTTCGCTGATATGGGTTTCTCCCAAGCAGCGCAAACAGGCTGCGCGAGGGTCACTTCTTGGCATAGAACGCCTACAAGAGCCGCATGACTTAAACCCGGGGGTGCAGGGCATGCCCTGGCCCGGGTTCATTGACTAAACTAACTAAACAGCTAAAAGTAACAGAGGGTCCTGTAGCACCTTTAAGACTAACAGAAGTATTGGGAGCATAAGCTTTCGTGGGTAAGAACCTCACTTCTAACAGAAGTATTGGGAGCATAAGCTTTTGTGGGTAAGAACCTCACTTCTTCAGATGCAAGAAGTGAGGTTCTTACCCACGAAAGCTTATGCTCCCAATACTTCTGTTAGTCTTAAAGGTGCCACAGGACCCTTTGTTACTTTTTACAGATTCAGACTAACACGGCTACCCCTCTGATACTAAACAGCTAACTAACTTCAGGTACTAACGCTGAACAAATGAACAGTTCTGGGAACAAGCTACAGCAAAGCTGGAGCAGAGCAGTTCCGATGCACCTTCACTGGTGGCAAGAAGGAACTGAGGGTGGGGGGAGTGAGCAGCTCCCCTTATACCACGCCAGGCAGGCACCACTGCAGGGGTCACGGGGGTGCTCCCCCCCTACGGGTACTGCTAGGGGAAAAACTTCCGGCACGGTGCACGTGGTGAGCACGCACACCTATTGTGGAATACACATGAGCAATCACTCGAAGAAGAACAGAGGCAAATGACCATATTATCCAAGAAATTCCTCAAATGTTATCATTTGCACAGGGCATTTATGCATTTTTTTAAATTCCCTCCATTTATAAAAATGGAGGCATGATCTAGATGTAAATAATTGTCTGGTAATCAAAGATGTTTCAAAAGCCGTACTGATTTAAAATGTGTTAGCTCTCTTTATGCATTCAATGCATCAATGTAATTATGTTTTATTATAAAATATATCTGCTACTTTTCTTAGCTACATATAACTCCAATTTAGAAATTACCTTTCATCTAGTGATGGCTCCTTTTGTTGCAGATGAGGCTTAATTCCAAACATTGGTCTGATGTTTGTTGATAAGGCTTTGATGGTGTAATTAATTTCATTTTCTCGTGTCACATCACTGTCATAACCTAATAAAATCAATATAGTAAAAAGGACTAAGAGAAATAGGAAGTGAAAAATAATAAATAATTATTTTATTTCTGTAGCATCCCTTCTGCCAGAGCACTAGGCAATCAAATAAAAAGTAATACAATATACATGTAATTAAATACCACCTTCTTAGACAGACAAGGTGGTTGAGGTAATATCATTTATTGGACCAACTTCTGTTGGTGAGAGAGACAAGATTTTAAGCTTACACAGAGCTCTTCTTGTCTCTCCAATATCCTGGGATCAACACGGCTACAACACCACTGCATACCACCTTCTTAAAATACAAACTCAAAAATAAATTAGGGAGTCCACTTTAAAAAAAGAAGTGATTAAAAGATAAAGAGAGGGTCAACAAGAGTCATTTAAAAATATCAGTAGGAAAAAATGCAATGCATTCTTTAAAATGTGGAAAGACAACATAGAAGAATTTCAAAGGGCAGTAATTTCAACCACCATAGGGCAGCGGCGGGCAACCTGCGGCCCGCGGGCCGCATGTAGCCCATCAGGGTAATCTGATTGCTGTGAGACATTTTGCTGATGTTGAGCGTCCGCAGGCACGGCCCCCCGCAGCTCCCAGTGGCCGCAGTTCCCCGTTCTGCAGCCAATGGGAGCTGCGGGGGGCTGTGCCTGTGGATGGTCAACATCAGCAAAATGTCTCGCGGACCACAATCAGATTACCCTGATGGGCCGCAGGTTGCCCACCACTGCCATAGGGTCTTCCATGCCAAACCTGCAATTGTCTGCTAATTAAGTAGCAAATAAAGATGTAAAACTAAATTACTTAGGCCTGGTCTACACTAGGAGTTTATGTCGAATTTAGCGCTGTTACATCGAATTAACTCTGCACCCGTCCACACCACGAAGCTATTTAGTTCGACATAGAGGTCTCTTAAATTCGACTTCTGTACTCCTCCCCAACGAGGGGAGTAGCGCTAAATTCGACATGGCCATGCCGAATTAGGCTAGGTGTGGATGGAAATCGACGCTAATAGCTCCGGGAGCTATCCCACAGTGCACCACTCTGTTGACGCTCTGGAGAGCAGTCCGAGCTCGGATGCTCTGACCAGCCACACAGGAAAAGCCCCGGGAAAATTTGAATTCCTTTTCCTGTCTGGGCAGTTTGAATCTCATTTCCTGTTTGGACATCGTGGCGAGCTCAGCAGCACTGGCAACGATGCAGAGCTCTCCAGCAGAGATGGCCATGCTATCTCAGAATAGAAAGAGGGCCCCAGCATGGACTGATCGGGAAGTCTTGGATCTGATCGCTGTGTGGGGCGATGAGTCCATGCTTTCCGAGCTGCGCTCCAAAAGACGGAATGCAAAGATCTATGAGAAGATCTCTAAAGCCATGGCAGAGAGAGGATACAGCTGGGATGCAACGCAGTGCCGCGTGAAAATCAAGGAGCTGAGACAAGACTACCAGAAGACCAAAGAGGCAAACGGACGCTCCAGATCCCAGCCCCAGACATCCCGTTTCTACGAGGCACTGCATTCCATCCTAGGTGCGGCCGCCACCACTACCCCACCACTGACCGTGGACTCTGAGGATGGGATATTGTCGACGGCCGCTTCCTCGGACATGTTAGCGGACGGGGAAGATGAGGAAGGAGATGAGGAGGACGAGGCAGTCGACAGCGCTTACAACGCTGATTTCCCCGACAGCCAGGATCTCTTCATCACCCTTACAGAGATCCCCTACCAACCGTCCCCAGCCGTTAACCCGGACACAGAATCAGGGGAAGGATCACTCAGTAAGTGTTTAAAACATCTAAACATTTATTTTTAACAGAACAGTAATATTAACAATATTAACAATGGGTTTTGCATGATTACTTTGCCCTAGGCGCTTAACTTTTCAGTCCCTGGCAGTGCAACTACTGAAAAAAATCTGACAATGTCCGGTTTAGCATGATTGTTCTGCCCAAGCCGCTCTACTGTTTAGTCCCTGCCAGTGCAGCTACAGTAAAATCCGGTCTATATGTCCGGGGATAGAGCTGAAATCCTCCATGGACATCTCCACGAAGCTCTCCTGGAGGTAATTGGAAAGCCTTTGCATCAGGTTCCTGGGGAGAGCGGCCTTATTGGGTCCTCCGTAGTAGCAAACATTTCCGCGCCAGGAGACAAGCAAGTACTCCGGGATCATTGCCCTGCAGAGCATGGCGGCATACGGCCCTGGTCTTTGCAGGCTTTCCCGAAGCATCCTTTCTTTTTCCGTCTCTGAAATCCTCATCAGAGTGATGTCGCTCATGGTGACCTGCTTTGAATTAGGTAGGGGAATGTTAGTATTGGGACTGCTTGCCTGTTCCTTTACAGAACTGTAACCGGCGGTTTACAGCCACGCGGTGGAGGCGGGAGAGGGGAAGCATACAGGGATCTTTCCCTGGGACAGCCGCGAGGGGGTGGGACAGGGGCAGAGTTCATGCTTGCCAGATTGCTGGCAGCAGGGACTGGCATTGCTTTCAATGTGAAAGGAGGCCAGTGCTACTATTAAAGTTTTAAGCAGCCACAAGTCTACGGCTTACCATGTCGGCCTGCTACACAAATTCCGGTGTCCTGCAGTGATAGGTGCTGTGCATGGTCTTGTTCACAGAGAAAGACTATGTTCTTTGTTCACAACTAAATTTATCTTTCTGAGGAATTCACTCCCTTTTTCGCATTCCCACAGCTGCGACTGTCTCCCAACCTAGCCTGGCATCACACTCCCAGAGGCTAGCGCAGATTAGGCGTAGGAAGAAGAGGACACGGGAGGACATGTTCTCAGAACTTATGGGCTGCTCCCGAGCCCAGGCAGCCCAGCAGACACAGTGGAGGGAGAACTTGTCCCAAATGCACCGATCACACATGGAACGGGAGGAGAGGTGGCGGCAGGAAGACCAGCAGGTGACTCAAACGCTGCTTGGACTAATGAGGGAGCAAACGGACACGCTCCGGCGCCTTGTGGATGTTCTGCAGAACCGGAGGCAGGAGGACAGAGCCCCGCTGCAGTCTATCTGTAACCGCCCTCCCCCGCCACCAAGTCCCATACCCCCCTCACCCAAAGTCCAAAGAAGGAGGGGTGGCAGAGTCCGTGAAAACTCTCACTCCACCCCTGCAGAGTGCTCTAGTACTAGAAGGCTCTCATTCCCCAAAATTTGACAAGTCCTTTCCTTCCCGCCTCATCCAAGCCCCCGTCCAAGTTTCACCCCCCAGTTTCATGTGTAGTTGCTAATAAAAAATACGTTTCTGTTAATTACTGTTTCCATCATGTTCTTTTAGAGGAGAGTCTGTCTGAAGGGGGGGGAAGGGGGTTGGTAATTGGACAGGACAGTCACCTTTACCAGGGTACAGAGGCGGGGGCAGGTTCAGCAGCAGGGAACACACACAGTGCAGTCACTAGTTACCCTGGTCAGTCTGGGAGGTGGTTTTCATGTTCTGTGGGGGGCGGGGGGGTTGCTCTGTGACTTTGTGGTGGGGGAGGGCAGTTAGAGATCTTATGCAGCGGTCCTTATCCTGGATCACAGAGCCACTCAGCAGGGGATCTGTAACCGTCCTCCCCCTGCCACAAAGTCACATAGCCCCCACACACACAGAGTCCAGAACAGGAGGGGTGGCAGGCTCCGTTGAAACCACCAGTCCACCACTGCGGAGCCTGTCATTCCTGGAGTTTAGAAGCGTCATTTGCATCACTACACTACACCTGCTCCCCACCACAGTCTGCGTCCCAGTTTCAACACTTTACCGCGAAAACAGTAATAAAGACAACTGTGTTCATTAACAAATTTCCAGTGATTTTATTTTTCCAGTGCTTTCTGACAGGTCTGTGCCACTCTCAGACTTCAGGCCCTCACCGCGCTGCCGTAGCCTCCTCGCCTGATTTCTCTGCATCTGCCTCTGGGAAAGGTGAATGATAAGCTGCGAGGTGTTGACAACGGCCATAACTGCAGCGATGGTCGCAGCGGGCTCCATGCTCGCAGTGCTGTGGCGTCCACGCTGTCACTGACCAGAAAAGTGCGCGAACTGATTTCCCGCCGGCGCTTTCAGGGAGGGAGGGCGGTAGTGACGGACGGATGACGACAGTTACCCAAAAGCACCCTCGACACATTTTTTTACCCAGAAGGCATTGGCGGCTCGACCCAGAATTCCAATGGGCAGCGGGGACTGCGGGAACTGTGGGATAGCTGCCCACAGTGCACCGCTTCCAATGTCGACGCTTTCCCCGTTAGTGTGGACTCACAAAGTCGAATTACTGTCCTTAGTGTGGACACACACGTTCGATTTTGTAATATCGATTCCACATATTCGATTTAAGTAAAATCGAACTACTCTCGTAGTGTAGACATACCCTTAGATCAGTGGTCTCCAAAGTGGGGTGCGCAAGAGGATCCTTGGGGGTGCGCGGTAGGAGGAGCGCTTTATTTTTTTTTTGGCTTCATCAGTTCGGGCAGGAGTCCAAGCGGCTTTTTTTTTTGCTTCAGCAAAAATGGTAGAGCTGGCGCGGCAGAGGGTGCGTGCTCAAATTTTTTTTACTGATGGGGGGCACGATCAAAAAAGTTTGGAGACCACTGACTTAGATTATGTATAGTTATTTCTATGCTGCCTGTTTTAATGTTTTTGCACAGCTATTCCCCTAAACTTGTAAATGTTATGGTCGACTTGATATCAAGTTCAAATAAAGGGCATGTCATGGGAGAAGCGTGACTGGGAAGATTATCCCTATGGCTTGGTTAGCAGCTGTATGAACTGCTATAGAGGAAGTCCTTGTAATGTCATGATTTCTTAGGCTGGCAGAGAGATATTGGGAATGTCTGAATTTTTCTCTTGCACTTATAGTCTGTGAATGATTGCTCTTTGTTGTAGTTTCTTTGTAATTGTAATCTCAAGCATTTCCAAGATGGTAGTACGGCAGAGGTCCCCAAACTGTTGGGTGTACCCCTGTGGGGGGATGCAGAGGAATGTTGGGGGGCATGACTGGGACCCGGGCCAGCTCCCACAGGGGGTGGGGAGGGAGCACCACCGAGCTCTGCTTCTGGCCCCGCCTCCTTCCAGCCCCCTGCCCTCTGTCCACGTCCCCACCTTCCGGAGCCGTGGCCCTGGCTCCTGGAGGGCGAGAGGGAGGGGGAAAAGAGGGATGTGGCTAGGAGTAAGGGGGGGCGAGAGGTAAAAAGTTTGGGGATCACTGTAGTATGGTTAGTTTAGATATCTGTCTCACCAGAAAATAACAGAAAAATAAAAAGTGGTTGGCCAGTGCCTGCACAACTTACTGAAGTGAAATGTCAATTTAAGTGAATTGGACCCAGATTTGTTACCAAGTCTCATTTTATACACACACACACACACACACACACACACACACACACACACACACAGAATCCTTTTGTCTTATCAGATCAAGACTTGTCAAACATTTTAAAAATCACAGGTCCCACAGAAGAGTAGTTTAGTTGTTGATGTATGTGTCACATTGGCAAAGGTTATGTTTAAAATTATACCTTTTTGACATTTTAATATTATATTGTTTAGGTTTTGTGCTGTTTTATGCATGTATTTTAACTGTTAGCTCAGCGCCTAGAGCCTCTATGATCAGCTTTAGAAATAAAATTATGATGCCAAGATAAATTACTTTTTTGGACTGGGGCAAACATAATAGTTTGCTATACAAACTGTTCTCCAAATTCTTGAGGCTGGGGTTCCTTACGATCGGATTCGAAAATTCCAGCTGCCTTTCAAACACATATTAACTGTAACCAAAATAGTGTCTCTCTCACCTCCAAACTTGCTGAGTCTGATCCAAATGCTTAGGCTCTGGCTGTGTTTTTTCTCTGTATTTATGTAGACAGCTGCAAAATAGCCAAAGTCTTCTGAGCAGCCTACAAGATGGTGACAGATTTGCAACACAGAAACTAAGACCTGTTTAAGAAGCAGGGGAGGAGTCCAGGAGAATCCTTCCCAATAAATGTTTTTAATGTTAAAAAAAGCCAAATCTGCCAGCGATAGTTTAGGAGTATCTGAAGATTGTGATTCATTCTCTTGAATGTAACAGAGGCAGGGCCGGCTCCAGGCACCAGCTTACCAAGCAGGTGCTTGGGGCGGCCACTTCGGAGAGGGGCGGCACGTCCAGCTGTTCGGCGGCAATTCGGCGGACGGTCCCTCACTCCTGCTCGGAGTGAAGGACCTCCCGCCGAACTGCCACCGCAGATCGCGATCGCGGCTTTTGTTTGCTTGTTTGTTTGTTTTTGTTTTGTTTGGCTGCTTGGGGCGGCCAAAACCCTGGAGCCGGCCCTGAACAGAGGCAAGCAAAACTCACTTGGGAGCACAGAGGAGGTACTGACAACCTTGGGAAAATCTTGAGCACCCCTGCCTGAGAACGAACTCCTGAGCTATGATTTGAATAGGAACCCTTTATAACACACACATTCAGTATTGCAGGAAGAACTGATATTTAGTTCTATGTAATGTGATTAAATGTTGTTACTCCTGTTCATTTTAGAATTTTATGATAAGGTGGCCCGTAATACTAACATGAGCATATTTCAGACTACTACACTGATACAACAGACAAAGGCTTTTTAGAAAACCTCAAGACAACCAGATTCATTCATGATGTAGATTTCAACAGCCATACACATCCTTTTCTTCATCATTTTTAAAATAAATGGTATTTAAACATTAACTTTATTTTGCTGACTTCTTTAATATAATTATTTATTGATTTTAACATTTATATAGGTTTCTGGCAGTTAGATTCTGCTGGTACACCAAATCTATCCATGCAATTTCTAGTGTTGTGTTGTGGCTAGAGCAAGTTCTTGGGTTCTGTTCCACAGACTCAGACACTGAATAGTTTTGTGGTCTTGGGCAAATCACTTAATCTATCAGTTTCCCCATGACTATATTTATTGGTCTGTACCTCATACAGGATGCTATAAAGTTTAATTAATGTCTCTAAAGTAGTTTGTGATCTTTGGATAAAAATAGCTATATACATATTTTTATTTCTAAATTGGCAGTTTTTCTAAAAGAAACAAGAATTGCTCTCTTAGGTATTTCTTAAGAATATTACTGACCTCCATCTTCCTCAGAATCTAGATCAGATTCTTCACTATCACACTGCCTGCTCTCTCGATGTCCCTCCATCTCATAGGTCCACAGCATTAGAGAGGTGTCTGCCCCACCGACAGTGACCAACAAACTGTCCTCATGAGTCCAACGAACATTTGTTACATGCGTACTATGGGCCACATACCTCTTAAATTTTCCAAACTTTCCCTAAATATGAAAAAAAGAGACAAAAGTTTAATCAACTCTTCTAAATAAAATTAAAATGAGCTGCTAATAAAAGACATTTTTGTCCACTACTATATCCTTAACCTTTTAAAAGCATATGCTTTAAAATAGTTTTGCATTTATTCTGTGTTATATAATTTGACAAATTCCTTAATCATCCAGCAACTTGGTGAAATATAAACCAGATCTGCATTTCCAGTGGGGCTCTGGTTAAGAAAACGAGGAGCAAAGTCACTGCAATTTACAATAAGAACATAGGAATGACAATATTGACTCAGAGCAATGGTCCATCTAACCCAGTATCCTGTCTTCTGACAGCAGCCAGTGCTAGATGCTTCAGATGGAATGAAACAGAACTAGGCAATTATCAAATGATCCATCCCTTGCTGTTCAGTGCCAGCTTCTGGCAGTCAGCAGTTTAGGGATATCTGGAGCATGAGGTTGAGTACCTGACCATCTTGGCTAATTGCCGTTGATGGACCCATTCTCCAGGAATTTATCTAATTCTTTTTTGAACCCAGTTATACTTTTGGCCTTCACAATATCCCCTAGCAAACGAGTTCCACAGGTTGACTGTGCATTGTGTGAAGAAGTACTTCCTTATGTTTGTTTTAAACCTGCTGCCTATTAATTTCATTGGGTGAGCCGCGGTTCTTGTGTTATGTGAAGAGGTAAATAACACTTTCCTATTCACCTTCTCCACACCATTCATGATTTTATACACCTCTATCATATCTCCCCTTAGTCATATCTTTTCTAAGCTGAACAGTCCCAGTCCTTTTAAAATCTCTCATATGGAAGCTGTTCCATATGCCCAATCATTTTTGTTTCCCTTTTCTGTATCTTTTCCAATTCTAATATATCTTTTTCAATAATTTATTGCAGCGTTTCCCAAACCTGGGCCGCCACTTGTGTAGGGAAAGCTCCTGGCGGGCCGGGCCAGTTTGTTTACCTGCTCCATCCGCAGGTTTGGCCCATCACTGCTCCCACTGGCTGCGGTTCGCTGCTCCAGACCAATAGGGGCTGCTGGAAGCGGCATCCAGTATGTCCCTCGGCCTGCACCACTTCCAGCAGCTCCCATTGGCCTGGAGCAGCGAACCGCGGCCAGTGGGAGCCGCAATCGGCCGGACCCTAAACAAACCGGCCCGGCCCGCCAGAGGCTTTCCCTACACAAGTGGCGTCCCAAGTTTGGGAAACACTGATTTATTGCATTAGTGTTCAAGAATCTTTCACCAAATATTGTTTTTAGTAAGGAAGGAAAAAAAACAAATGTTGGAATTAAATATAAAAAACCTGGTTACTAACCTTCCGTAACTGTTGTTCTTTGAGATATGTTGCTCATGTCTATTCCTGTGTACGTGTGTGCTCGCCCCAAGCACCACCGCCGGAAAAATTTTTGTATCCACACAGGGCTCTAGTAATGGCCACCAGGAAGGCTACCTTCCAGGATAGGCAGAGCAGAAAGCACGTTGCCAGCGGTTCAAACGGGAGTCCTGTCAGCCGTGCCAACACCAGGTTGAGGTCCTAGGGGAGAAGCTATTGTACCAGGGGGGTATAAACTCTCCAGGCCTTTGAGGAAACAATCCCAGATGGAGTTCAAGAAAACAGAACACCCATTCACCCATGGGTGAAAAGCCAAGATTGCCACTAGTTGGACCCTGATAAATGACACAGATAGGCTTTGTTGTTTCAAGTAGAGCAAGCAGTCCAAAATGAAAGACAGTGTTGACTGTGTAGGAGAAATACCCTTTAGTGCAGACCAAATCAAGAATCTTTTCCACTTTGCCAGATAAGTGGCTCTAGTGGAGGGTTTTCTGCTCCCTAAAAACACCTCACGAACTGTCCTGAGCATGCTAGCTCTGTGGGGTTCAGCCTTGGAGCTTCCAGGCCATGAGATGAAGGGACTTGAGGTTTGGATGAGGTAGATGGCCATGGTCCTGGGAGATCAGGTCTGGAAATGAAGGCAGATGGAATGGCGCTTCAACTGAGAGGTCCAGGAGGGTGGTGAACCAGTGCTGATGTGGCCAAGCTGAGGTTATCAGGATAAGGCACTGTCCCTTCTGATCTATAGCAAGACCTTGTGTATGAGAGGGATGGGAGGAAATGCATAGAAGAGATGGTCCATCCAAGGGAGGAGAAAAGAGTCTGCAAGTGACCCTGGGCTGTGGCCGAGGAAGGAGCAGAACTGAAGACACTTCCTGTTGTGCCTCATCATGAACAGGTTGATGTGGGGAGTCCCCCACTTCTGGAAGATGTGTTTCACAATGTCTGGATGGATGGACTACTTGTGGTGACTGCAGAAGGACTGAGATGATCTGCTGCTCATTCTGTGACCCCAGCAGATAGGAGGCCTCGAGGTGGATTGAGTGGGCTATGCAGAATTCTCACAGGTGAGCTTCCTGGCACAAGTGAGAGGAGCACACCCTACCCTGCCTGTTTATATAAAACATTGCTGTCATGTTGTCTGTGAGGATCGACATGCACTTGCCCTCCAAATGGTTTTGGAATGCCTGGCAGGCTAGGCAAACTGCACTGTGCTCCCTGACGTTGATATGTAACACGAACTCCTCTGGAGACCAGAAGACCTGAGTTCTGAGGGGTGAGCTCCCCAGCCCATCGCCAAAGTGTCTGTGATGAGAGACACTGATAGATGGGGTCTCAAGAACGGGACTCCAGCATACACTGGCAGCGGGTCCAGCCACTGAAGAAAGGAAGCAATCACTGATGGGGGAAGTGTGACTACTGTGTCCAAGCGATGTTGGCCCGGTGCATATACCGATGCCAACCAAGCTGAAGAGGTCTGAGCTGTAGTCTCACTTGCTGCAACACATAGGTGCATGATACCATATGGCCCAGGAGCATTAGGTACTTTGTCCTGGTGATGGCTTTCCATGAACTGGGACTAGCTCTTGGAACTGGGCTTCTGGGAAGAAGGCTCTGACTTTGACCAAGTCGAGGATTGCACCAATAAATTCTATCCTTTAAACCAGGGAAAGGGTAGACTTCTGGGTATTTATTAACAGGCCCAAGTCCTGGAAAGTTGACTGTATTAACTTTACATTTGTCTCCACCTGGGCCTCAGTCCAACCTTTGATCAGTCAGTCGTTGAGGTAAGGGTAGACCTGAACCCCTTGTTTCCCCAGGAAGGCCGTGATGACTGCCATGCACTTCGTGAACACCCAAAGGACCACTGATAGGCCAAATGGAAGCACTGCAAACTGGTAGTGCACATGATTCACGATGAATCTGAGGAACCTTCTGTGTCCCTGAAAGACTGCAATATGAAAATAAGAATCCTTCAAATTGAGGGGATCCAGGGAGGGGATGATAGAGGGGGTCCAGGATCCAAGGAGGGGATGAGAGAGGCCAAGGAGACCATGCGGAACTTCAGTCTCTTCATGAACTTCTTGAGCTTCCGCAGGTCTAGAATTGGTCTGAGACTGCTGTTGGCCTTCAGGATTAGGAAATAACTGGAATAGGACCCCTGGCTCCTTAGCTCCTGTGGAACCTCCTTCACAGCTCCCAACCTTAGGAGCAACTACACTTCTTGGATAAAAAGGAGCTTGTGAGGTCCCGCTCACCTAAACGAGCTCAACCTCTGTCTCCAGGGTGCAGGGCAAACGGTTCTGGATCTTTATGAAACCTGGAAAGCATTTGTTGTAAAACTAGCAGTTTTTTCTCGGGATATTCGAACTTCGACTTTCCGCTACTTCCAACACATAAAAGAGCTATCGAGACGTTGCACTGTCAGTGTCAATGAGATTGGAATGTACATGCAAGAACTGGAATCTGAAATTTTTGACACATTTCAAGATTTCCAGTGATTTGGCCCAATGCTTTCTTTTCTAATTAAATCTGAAAAGTTCAATGAAAGCGACTTGGATTTGTCTGTATTTCAGTGGATGGGTGCTGAAGATTTCGAAATGCAGCTCATTCAGTTAAAAAGCTCAGAATTGTGGGCATCAAAGTTTGGAGATCTGCGGAGTGCAATTGAAGCTACCGAGAGAGATCATGGGGTCTCTATTCTGACCTGCTGGACGTCCCTGGCAGTGAAATTTTACTGTTTGAAGAAAATTTCGTTTGCAATACTTTCAGTATTTGGATCCATATATTTTCACATATGAAATCTGTCCTAATCGGAGCCAGTTAACAACTGATCACTCAGAAGCCTGTGTGCAGCTTAAAGTATCCAAATACGTGCCAGACATTGGAAAACTCAGCAAGGAAAAGCAAGGGCAAGGATCACACTAAACTGATAAGATCTGCATTTTAATTTAATTTTATATCATCATAGGGATCACAGAATATCATGGTTGGAAGGGACCTCAGAAGGTCATCTAGTCCAACCCCCTGCTCAAAGCAGGACCAATACCCAGACAGATTTTTGCCCCAGATCCCTAAATGGCCCCCTCAAGGATTGAACACCCACAACCCTGGATTTAGCAGGCCAATGCTCAAACCATTGAGCTATCCCTCCCCCCTTAATAAAGCTTCTTAAACATTTTAAAAACCTTATTTACTTTATATACAACAATAGTTTAGTTATATAATATAGACTTATAGCGAGAGACCTTCTAAAAACGTTAAAATGTATTACTGGCACACGAAACCTTAAATTACAGTGAATAAATGAAGACTTGGCACACCACTTCTGAAAGGTTGCCGACCCCTGCTCTAGAGATCTCAGGGTGGCCTGGCACGGGTTGCACTCTACTAGAGTCTCTCTGTGACCTGGGGGTCGGGGATTGACTTCTGTCCATCTTTTTCAGCACCAGTGATGAAGAGCAGTGCTGAGAGTCCTTGGCCGGCGCAGTCTTCTTCGGCCCTGGAGATGACAGACGGTGACAAGGCTCCCGAGAGGCAGAAGCAATGTCCCTTCTCGGTGCCGGGGATGGAGACCGGAGCTAAGTCCTAATAGTCGCTGGGGCGCTTCTGAAAGAAGCTGAAGTACTTGGTGCTGAGTCCGAGGGACTTGGCTCCGAGGGAGGACAGAGAGCTGCCTCAATAAGAATAAACTTAAGTCTCTTGTCCCCATCTTTTTTGGTGCGGGGCATGAAGTTCTTGCAGATCTTGCAGCGCTCCCGCACATGAGCTTCCCCCAGGCACTTAATGCAGCTGGAATGGGGGTTGCTCACCGGCATAGGCTTGTGGCAAGAACCACAAGGCTTAAACCTCAGAAACTGAGGCATATCCCGGTGCCAGGCAGTGACTAACCCCGCAACTTGGGGTTCATTAACCTAACAACTGTTCTAACAACTAAAACTTAACTATAATAATGGTAACTATACACAACAAATTAGAAACAAAGTCCACTGAGGAGTATTTGTGAACACAAGGACGAAGTAGTTCCAGCGACTGTCACAGGCAGTAAGAAGGAACTGAGGGAGCTGCGAGGCCCTTTCTACCGGCATCATGAGCACGTGACTCCAGGGAGTACAAAAGCTGACTCGATGGATACCACTGAGGGAAAAACTTTCCAGCAGCGGTGCTCGTGGCGAGCACACACCTACACTGGAATGAACATGAGCAACCACTCAAAGGAGAACTGTGCATAACAATATTAAACACAGAGGTTTAGTACTGTGTAGCAGTTGTGAAACTTCATGTTAAAATACTATAAGCACGTGCACTGCTGACATCACTTGTATGGTATAATATTAACAATTGAAGAACTATGTGATGGCATAAATATATTTCACAGTTTAATGCACAACAACTTACAATGTCATAATTATTTCCTTAACTGATCTTGGTGACAAAAAATGTAAGAGCAATATTATGCTTTATATGGAGTGATAATTTTGGTAAGTGCTGGCATAAGCAATTTCATTAACCAGTCTTCTAATACCACAGTTAGAAACGTACTTACTTTAGCAGGGAATCGGAAAAGTTTCACAAACCCAAAATCATCTCCTGTGGCCAAGACTTTACTATCACTGGTGAGGCATGAAGCAGTTACATCTGTGACTTCCCCAATTATTGGCCAGATTCCCTCACAGCAAGAGCCCAGAACACTTGTCCACGATGCCCAGCCAATCTTTTCAACCTACAAAACAAAATTTGTCATCAATCTGATCTCAAACAAAACAAAAGCTTTTTTATTTCAAAATATATTATTTTATATACTGTAATAGATTCAGACCAGAAGAATATAAGAGAGTGGTGGAAGGCAGGAACATCAGCCTTCTGAATGAGCAGGTCCCTGTTCCTGGATAGCCAAACAAAAGCTACTCCAGACCAATTAAGACACCTGATGCCAATTAACCAGTTAAGGCCGTTCGGCTAATGGAGACAGCTGGAACCAATCAAGGTCCCACTTATACTGTTTAAAAGCTCTCCTTCCAGTGCCCTCTGGGGAGCCGAGGTGAAAGGAGCTGGAGAAGAGGAAGCACTGCTGAATCCTGAGGTAAGGGTGAAGCTAAGAAAAGGGGACCATGGGGGAAGTGGCCCAGGGAATCAAGGCAGCGTCAGTGGTGAAGGGAAAGCTGCCAACAGCTGCCACCATTAGGGTCCCTGGGCTGGAACCCAGAGTAGAGGGCGGACCTGGGTTCCCCTCGCCCCCGTACTCTACAGAGATTCCCTGGAGAAGGGAAGCAGGACTCGGATCAGACAGGAGGCCGAACTGCGCCTACTGAGCTCTACGGAGTAACAGAGACTGTGGGGTATTCCCCCTTCCCATCTCCCATACTGGCTGGTGAAGAAAGTAACTCAATAGGCTGTGACTCTTGCCACTACACTGAAAAAGGGAGGTCACATTGGGGCCTTATCGAGTTTCTGAGGCCACTGAATCCGCCCAGAAGCGTGGGACCCACCAATACAGGCTCGGAACTTTGTCACAACTGGTGTCAGGGGTGAGATAGTTGACTTATCGCTCACAGCACAGTGGAAAAAGGGGAGAGTTTAAAAAAAAAAAAGTAAACTGGGTTTGGGTGTCCTCACCACAATGGAAGACGTAATAAAAGCACTGATGCAAGCCACTGCAGCCCAGCAAGAGGCCACCCGAGTCCAAGCAAGGGCGCAACAAGAATCCATGCGGCTACAACAAGAGACTAACCAATTATTGATAGGGCAGGCCTCCCAGGATCGAGCCCTCTTGCGGGAGGTGGTCGACCAACTGAAAGCCCTCACGGCCAAAAACCAAGGATCTGAAGGGTCGCGAGTATGGAGGGCTGCTGGTTGTCTACCAAAGATAACAGCCGATGATGACATAGAGGCGTATCTCCTCTCCTTTGAGAGGACCGCCTTGTGACAGGCATGGCCTCAGGACCAGTGGGCCAGCATCCTCGCTCCCTTCTTATGTGGAGAGGCCCAGAAAGCCTATCACGACATGCCCGCTGAAGCTGCCGTTGACTACCCCCAGCTGAAGGCGGAGATCCTGGTGTGATCAGGCGTAACAACCACAGTACAGGCCCAGAGATACCATGAGTGGAGGTACCAGGACGGCAAACCTCTGAGGTCACAATTGTTCGACCTCATTCGCCTCACCCGGAAGTGGTTACGACCCGAAGTATGCAACCCAGAGGAAAAGTTGGAAACTTTGGTCATAGACCGCTATATGAGGGGACAGCCCCACATGGGTGGGCCAGAACAACCCCTTCACTTAAGATGGTGTGATCACGTTGGTGGAGAGACGGATAGCGGCCCAAGAGCTGTCCCGACTACCTAGAGAAGCCCCTTCCTGAAACAAGTACCCAGCTGTGACCCCAGAAGGTCAGGTAACTAAGCATCCGGGGAGCCCCAGGTGGAAGAGGGTAGTGGCTACAGAGCAGCCGGGAACCCAGAAAGGGGGGGAATAGCCTGAGTGGGGGAACCACAGGGCAAAGACCCCTAACCCAAGAGTCGACGGGCATGGGAAACTGAGGGAGAGACCCCGAAGGGGAGGAGGAAGCAGAGGCTGGTCCCAACCCCAATGCCACTGAACTGACCAAGGGGACGGAGGCCAGTTCCTCGGAGTTCGGGGCAACAGGTCCCGGAAGAGAGACTTTCGGGCGAGACCAGGTGGAAGACCCCAGGTATGATGTCAGAAAAGAGGTGGCTGAGATAGATGGGGTGCTCGTAGAAGGAAAGGCCCGGGGGCCAGTGCCCTATTTTGTGATTAAGAAGGATCGCCTGTACTGGGTGGTACAAATGCAGGAACAAACGGTAAACCAGCTCCTGGTACCAAAAAAACATCAGAGGGCAATATTAAGTCTCGCCCACATTCACCTCTTTGGGGGACACTTGGGGGTAGAGAAGACCCTGGCACGGATCTTGCGCAGATTCTTCCGGCCGGGGGTACATGAGGATGTCTGGTGGTATTGCGCCTCTTGTCCCTAGTGTCAATTGCACAGCCCTCGCCCACATCTAAGGGCCCCTTTGGTACCCCTACCAATCACTGAGATTCCCTTTGAGCGAATAGCCATGGACCTGGTGGGACCTCTAGAAAAGGTGACTCAAGGCCACCAATATGTGCTGGTCGTCTTGGATTATGCAACCAAGTATCCAGAGGCCATTCCCCTCCGAAACACGACCTCTAAGTCCATAGCAAAAGCGCTAGTGGAAATTTTTGCCCGGGTAGGGCTACCAAAAGAGATTCTAACAGACCAAAAAACGCCTTTTATGTCTAAACTGATGAAGGACTTCTGCTCCATGTCCAGACCCTGCGAACCTCGGTTTACCACCCGCAGACCGATGGTCTGATAGAGAGATTCAACCGGACCCTCAAATCCATGATAAGAAAGGTGGTAAGTAGGGATGAAAAGGACTGGGATACCGTTGCCCTACCTGATATTCGCCATCCGTGAAGTTCCCCAAGCCTCCACTGTATTCTCTCCCTTTGAGCTATTATATGGTCGCCACCCCCGGGGCATACTAGACATAGCCAGGGAGATTTGGGAAGAGGAGCCCAATATGGGGAAGAATATAGTTGAACATGTATTGCAAATGAGAGACCGTATAACCCAAGTCACCCCCATAGTGTGGGAGCACCTGGAGAAGGCCCCAAAAGACCAGTAAACTCACTACAACCGCCAAGCAAAGGTACGGTAGTTCCAACCAGGAGACCGAGTAATGGTGTTAGTACCCACGGCAGAGAGTAAATTCTTGGCCCAATGGCAGGGGCCCTATGAAGTAGTTGAACGTATAGAAGAGGTAAATTACAAGGTACAACAACCTGGACATAGAAAACCAGAACAAGTGTACCACATCAACCTTCTAAAACCCTGGCATACCCAAGAAGTGTGTGTAGTTGTCCAAAAGGACCTACCACAGGAGAACAAAACCCCCGAGCCGGTGAGGGTATCTCCCGATTTAATGCCAGCCCAAAGAGAGGAGGTGACCAAGATGATCAACTGGAACCAAGACGTATTATTGTCTTGGCCAGGTCGAACAACTGAGACATACCACCACATCAATACAAACTCCAGGGTCAAGGTAACGATGAGGCCCTACCGGGTGCCAGCAGCCAAAAGAGAAGAAATCAGAGCAGAAGTAAAGAAAATGCTGTAGTTAGGGGTAATCGAAGAATCCTACAGTCAGTGGTCTAGCCCGATCGTGCTAGTGCCCAAACCGGATGGCTCCACGAGGTTCTGTAATGACTTCTGTCAGCTGAATGAGGTGTCCCAGTTCGACGCGTACCCTATCCCCCACATAGACAAGTTAGTGGACCGACTAGGAAATGCCCGGTTCCTGACCACTGAAGACTTAACTAAAGGGTATTGGCAGATTCCCCTTGCTGAAGATGCAAAAGAGAAGACCGCTTTCTCCACGCTGAAGGGTCTCTTTCAATATACAGTCCTCCTGTTGGGTCTGCATGGGGCCCCATCTATTTTTCAGAACCTCATGGATAAGCTATTGCGCGCCCATGCCAGTTATGCGGCCGCCTACCTGGACGATATGGTTATTCATACTTTGGACTGGGAAACCCACCTGGAGAAGGTGGAAGCTGTCCTAGATACCCTAAGGTGTGCTGGCCTTACTGCAAACCCCGCCAAGTGTGCCATAGGGTTAACAGAGGCTAAATATTTGGGCTACATTGTGGGACAAGGCATAATAAAACCCCAACTCAATAAAACTAGAGGCCATCCAAAACTGGCCCTGACCGATTCGCAAGAAACAAGTCCAGGCATTTTTGGGGGAAGTGGGGTACTATCGACGCTTTATCCCCCATTTCACCACCAGGACAAGTGCCCTGATGGACCTAATAAAAGCTTGGGTACCTGAGATAGTACGATGAACTGATGCAGCAGAGAGGGCATTTACAGATCTGCGGACAGCCCTCTGCAGTGACCCCGTACTTATAGCCCCAGACTTCACTAACTGGTTCATCCTGCAGAAAGACGCATCCGAAGTAGGACTGGGGGCTGTTCTATCCCAGATAGTCAGAGAAGAACACCACCCTATCCTCTACCTTAGGAGGAAACTCCTCCCAAGGGAACAGAAATATGCGGTGGTTGAGAGGGAATGCCTTGCCATTAAATGGGCCATGGAAACACTGCGATACTACCTGCTAGGGAGGGAGTTCGGTCTCGTGACCGACCATGCCCCTCTTCAGTGGACGCAGCAGGACAAGGAAAAAAATGAGAACCCCGGACAGCGCCCACTGCTCCTCAAAAGCATCCAAGGAGCCAGCGGACGCCGCCCAAAGGAACTCTGCCTGGATGTGTGAATGGATGAAAGAACGAAAACAGGCCCCACAGTCGCAGGCCTCCCCCCCAGCCAACCTCCTCTCCCTGGTGTTATAAATGGCCACTTTGGCCATGGCTAGGAGGAGGTTGATGAGGTGATCCCATGACTTCGTGGGGCCACGGATGGGGTGCGAGGAAAAGTGCAGCCAGAACCTCAACAAGAGGTTCTGGATGAGCTGGAAGAGGGGCTGCAACCTGGGGCACTGCAGATAGACATGCGTCAGGGTCTCCATCACACCGCAAAAAGGGCAAGCGTCGAGAAGAGGGGTGAACTGAGGTAGGTACACGCCCGTGCTCACGGCTCCATGAAGGAGCTGCTAACTAATGTCCCCGGTGGGCCGTGGAACCAGGATGGAATACAGCCCCACTGGGGTCCTCCACCCTCTGCAGCTGGTAAAAGGTCCCACCACTTAGTATCGGGGTGGGACGTGAGGGTGGGGAAATGAGGAGTGTGGAGCACAAACGTGTAAAGATGGTCCCGTGGCATGGTTCAGAACTGGCTGCAAATCATGCAGCCAGCTCGGGGTACAAAAGGGTGGGGGGTCTCGAAGGCTCACGGGGCAGGGGCCCAATGAAGAGATCCCGAGGGCCCGGGGCAAGGGGTGGGCGGGGAATACCCTCTCGCAGGACCCGCTCGAGGAAAAGCCGAGAAGTGGGCAATAAGGTTGCCCTCACCTCCCGAAGTACGCACAAGGGGGTGCCAAAGGCGGAGAGCCCCATGCACCTACTGAGCACATAGGGATCCACCCAGTCCCCCCGTCGTAGTCCAGGAGGTCTCAGATCCTGGTAGCTTCCGCCAGGACCAAACTCTGGTGCACCGAGGGGGGACTCCGCCACCTGCACATGAAGATGGAGATTGTGTAGCAGGGGCTCCGCAAGGCAATCTGCCCCCCGGTAGCCGCCATGGACCTGGTCGCCAAGACTAGCTCCCAGGTCCGGAGGAGGTCCTGGTAGAAGACCGGCAGCTTGGAGACTCACGGAAGACCTCTCGGGTGGAGATAAAAGAGCTGCTGGTCATATCGGAGCCCTCGGAGGCGGCGGCGGCAGGCGTGCACCAATGTACTCCACGCTGAGCTACCTGCACCATAAAGGAGTCTCTGAAGGGCCTGGAGGCGAAAGACATGGATCTGCGTGCGCAAGCATGTCAGGCCCTGTCCTCCCTCCTCCAGAGAAAGATGCAAAACCCCCGCAGAGACCCAGGACAGTCCTGGCCAAAAGAACTACAGAACTAACTTCTGGAGCCGGGCCAGGAACTGTGGGGCCGGGCACAGGGTGCTGAGCCGGTGCCAGAGCATGGACAGGACTAGCTGATTAAGCACCAGTGTCCTCCCCCGAAGAGAGAGGCACCGGAGCAGTCCTGCCCACCTCCACAGCCGCTCAACCACGCTGCCCTCCAAATTGTGCCAGTTCTCCAGCGGAGAAAGATGCGTGGCAACAAGATAAACGCCAAGATAGAGCAGCGGACCCATGCTCCACCGAATGGCCTGAAGCGTGGGTGTGGGGGAGCTTGCCTGCCACCCTGCCCCGACCATCAGGCCAGAGCTCTGGACCCAGTTGATCCCGGCGGAGGAGGCTGCCAAGTACACAGCTTGGCAGGCCTCCACCCACACCAGGTCGTCTGGGTCCTGGACCACGAGGAGCATATCATCGGCGTACGCTGACAGGACCACTGCATCCCCGGCTCACGGAGCACCATCCCCGTCAACGTCTTCCAGAGGAGACGGAGAAAGGGCTCAATGGCCAGAGTATATGACTGGCCTGACAGCGGACAGCCTTGACGCACTCCTCGCCCGAAGCTGGCAGGTGCAGTCAGGGTCCAGTTGAGCCTGACCAAGTACTCCGTGGAAGCATACAGCACCTGGAGAAAACCCAAGAAAAGGGGCCCAAAGCCAAATGCCTGCAGAGTGCCCAGGAGATATCTGTGGTCCATCCGGTTGAATGCCTTCTCCTGATCCAGGGAAAGTAGGGCGAATGATAGACCATCCTACACCCAAGCTAAAGGAGATCCCGGACCAAATAAAGATTGTTGAAGATGGTACGGCCCGGGACGGTGTAGGTCTGGTCAGGATGGACCACGTCCACCAGCACGGACCTCAGTCACAGCGAGAGGGCCTTCACCACGACCTTATAGTCCGGGCTGAGGAGCGAGAAAGGACGCCAATTTTTAAGGTCATGGAGGTCCCCCTTCTTCGGAAGCAAGGTGAGCACTGCTCGCCTGCATGACAGAGGGAGGACCCCACTCCCCAATGACTCGGCCCAGACGATGGCAAGGTCCGGGCCAAGGACGTCCCAGAACATATGGTAGAACTCCACTGTCAGTCCGTCCATGCCCGGAGACTTATTAGTGGGCATGAGATGGAGGCTTCCGAGAACTCTGCCAGAGTGAGAGGCAGCTCTAGCCAGTCCCGGTCGCCCGTGTTGACCGCCGGGAGTTCGTCCCAAAGCACCCAACAGGCATCGGCTTCGGTCGGATCCGGGGAGAAAAGGCCAGCGTAGAAGGCCCTGGCCCTCTCATGCGTCTCCACCGGATCTGTGACAGGGGTGCCGTCCTCTGCCAAAAGGCAGAGGACGTGCTTTCTCACCTCCCTCTTTTTCTCCAGGGTGTAGAAGAAGTGGGAGCTGCGATCCATCTCCCGCAGGAGACGGATGCGTGATCGAACAAAGGCACCCCAGGCCCGGAGATCGTCAAGAGCCCAGAGCTCCTCCTGCTTCTCCCGGCACACTCCACAGAGGAATGGATCCCCGAAGCTGGCGGCCAGACGCCTCTCCAGCTCTAAGACCTCCCGTTCCAACTGCTCTATTGCCACATCGCTCCGCCGGCTGGCACCCCGGGTGTAGCTATGGCAGAAGAGCCGGGCACGAACCTTTCCTACATCCCACCACCATTGCACTGAGGGAAAGGCCTGCCTCTGCCCACGCCAGGCCAGCCAGAACTCCCAGAAGGACGCCACGAAGCCCACATCTTCCAGCAAGCTGTTATTAAAGTGCCAATAGGCCAGCCCTGGCCTCTCTGGAGTAAGAGAGACCTTCACGGCCACCAAATGGTGGTCCGAGAACAGGGCCGGCTGGACGCTGGAGGAGTGGGCCCGTGAAAGATGGTGACGAGATAAATAAATGCGATCCAACCAGGAATGGCACAACCAATCTACCTCCACCTGGACATACGTAAAGGTGGAATCATCATCCGGGTGGTGGTCGCGCCAGATGTCCACTGGGAAGTGATGATCTATAATCTCCTGAAGGACGTCCGCGGTGGCCTGGCACTGGTTGGTCCCTGTGTGGTCCCGCTCCTTGAGGGTAGCGTTAAAATCCCCTCCCAAGACCAGACACTCGTGAGGATCTAGAGAGCTGAGGAAGGCGGACACCTGCTGGAAAAAATACACGCGCTCTGAGCCTGATGTCGGGGCATAGATGTTGATTAAGTTCAACGTCAGCCCCTCCACTGGGCCCGGAGGTGCAGCAGGCGACCCGGCACGACCTCAGCTGTCTCCAGCACCTCGGGCTGTAGGTCAGGGGAGAACAGGGTAGCCACCTGGCCCGACAAGCCGAAAGGTGGCTAAAACACACCCTGTCCCCCCACTCCAGCTGCCAGCTAGTTTCGGCAGCCAGATCCGTGTGGGTCTCCTGCAGGAAAATTACCGAGAACCCCCCTTCCCGAAGGAAGGAGAGCACCTGACACCTGTGGAGACCCACCCTACAGCCCCGGGTGTTCAAAGTGGCAAAGATGGTCGTTGGCATAAGTAGGGCTGGGGAAGATCCTCACGGGTAGGCACACTGGCAGTCCCCATTGGTCCCCGCAGGAAACTGTGACCGACCCTGAAAGCCATTAGGGAGTCACGGAAGCAGTGGGTCTGCTGGTAGGCCGCAGTGTCCTGCCTCCAGGTCCCTTTGCCCTCCCCTAAAATGGCCCTCATGGCCCGGAGGACAAGATGAAAGTCCCCCCAGCGCTGAAGAGCGAGCTGCACCCTATTTCTGGAACCATGGGTATCCAGTAAGAAAGAGCACAGCTCATCTCCCGGTACCTGAGGGGCAGGGGGCAGAGACTCCTGACCGTCCCCCGGTTGGGTCCCCATACTGGCCCCATGGCTTGACCCCAGCACAGGGGATTGCGGCGGAGGGAGAACTGCAGCCTCGGCTGGGCCAAGAGAGGGAAAAACAAAAACCCAGGGGCACTTGTAAAAGGAAAATGAGGCAACAGGAGAAGGGAAGGAAAGAGGGTGAAGGACAATAGCAGGGGCTGGAACAGGGTCGGGGCAGGACACAGACCAAGGACAGGGACAGGGTCGGGGCTGGGGTCAGGGACAAAATCAGGGGCCCGAGTGGCAAAGCCACCGGGACACGGCGCCCCTTGACAGGGCATGGTGGTTAGAAGGGCAGCAAGGGATTGGGGCGCCCCCACAGTGCTAGGCTCAGGTGCCTCGCTAAATGAAGCACCCATGATTACAGCACTGGGGGGGGGGGGCGCTAGGGCTGCCACCCCACTTCAGAGGGAAATGCACCCTTGGGCTCAGAGCCCAGCCGCTCTGCTTCAGCCGTCGCCACACTGGGCATGGTGGCCTCCGCCGGAGTACTAATTGCGGCCAGGCAGATGGTCAGGTCCCGGGGTGCCACCGAGGCAATAGCAGGGGCAACAGCCTGAGGCAGGGGAGAAGGGGGGGGGCAACAGATTACAATCGCCCTGACCGAGGCCCTCTAATAGGGGGGCATCCACCCCCTCAGTGGTAGGGGTCAAGCCCAGGGCCTTGATCTCATCAAAAATGGAGGAAAAGTCCTCACCTGCCTCTATGGGGTCCCCCTCAACAGTAGCCAGGGCAGTAGCCACCTCGGCGCTTACAGGGGGCACAGATGGCAAAGGGGCAGGGGGGGACACCTTCCAAGATCCCCTCAGGCTGACTCCAAGTGGTGAACATCAGCAGGGGAGACAACAGAAAACCCAGCACCAGCAACCCCCTTCATAGTTTTACAGGGGGTCACTTCCCTCTCGCCAACGGGAGGGGGGTGCTGGGCCCGCGCCCCCTGCTTACGGCTCCTCCCTTGCACAAGCTCCCAGTTCCCCGAGGAGGGGGGCTGGACAGCCGGGTCAGAACCAGGGTGTGAGGGTAATGACAGGAGGGTAAGGGAAGATGAGGGCAGAACAGCACGGAAAGGGACAGACTCCCCCTGGGGCAAGCCCCGCTCGATACCTGCCACCAGCCCTGCCACCCTCTCTTCCGCGGGCCCTGGTCTACTACCCACCACAACAGCGGGTCCCGCTCGCTCATCTAGGCACACTGGGGGGGCCTCCCCCGGGACCTGAGCAGAGTTGGCAACGGTCACAGATGGAGGAGGGGAGACCCCAGGGACCGGGCAATCAGGGCCGCCGGCGATGAAAGGGCCGACGCCCTTCCAGATATCGGGGGTCCCAGATGCCCCTCCAAGCCGGGCCAGGGGGCAGTCCCTCCAGACGTGCCCCGCGGCCTGGCGGAGAAAGCACCAGGCCTCCCCCGAAGAATAGTTATCCAGTATTGGGTCCCTTGATAGGGCACCAGAAAGGACCCCTCCAAAGCCCCTCCGTCACATGCTGCCGGCGGTACTTGAATCTGCACCTGCCGGCAGAACGATAAAACGTGGCGGAGGGCAGGGTCCTTGCAGCCCAATGGAAGGGGGCTGAGGACAGACAGGGTGGAGAGGAACAGCGAAAGGGCGACATTGGGGAGGAAGGGAGGAACAGAGGAAAACACCACCCGTACGCCCAGGTCCTCCAAAGCCTGAAGGGGGCCATGAATGCCCCCTACCGCCAAGCCCCTCTCCACCGCCTCCTGGGCAGTGGCCTCCGACACCAGGAAGAACACCACCTTCCCAAACATCTTAGAGGCCGCCACCATGGCCATGGGCCCCACCACCCGTGCCAGTGCCCGCACGTAGCTTTCCATGTGGGGCGAGGCCAACACCAGGAGGCAACGCACCCTGTGCTCCCTGGTGAGGGTGGAAAATGTTGTGTATTTGGTTGTCGTGGTAATAGAATCTTGTGTTGCTATAGCAACTGAGTTAGATTATTAGGGGATAGCCCAACCAGTTTTGGCTGGGTTTTAGTTAGTTCAATGTGTGGCAATAAATGGCTGCTTTTAAGGTTTACAGCTCTGTGTCTCCAGTGATTTCTTCCTAAAACTGTTGCCCCAAGGATATAACAACGTGGCGACGAGGATGGAATGTCTGTGCTGCCCCAGCAACAGAAGGAAGTAGAAGTTAAGGTACAAAAAACAAAACAAAACCTTTTTGCTGCTGGAAGGGGGTGAGAACTGGCTTGTTTGCACCAACTGTGCAAACTGAAACTAAAATCATGGCTACACTTACAGGGCCACTGGAACCTTTTGAGGAGACTATAGTGCAATGGCATGTATATACTGAGCGTTTTGAGCTTTTTGTTATTGCAAATGACATTACAGAAGAGAAGAAAGTGCCAATATTCTTAAGTGTTGTAGGGGCTAAGACCTACTCCCTGCTATGCGGCTTACTACACCCTGTTAAGCCAGAGACTAAATCTTACAGTGACATTGTGGAAATCCTGGGGTCCCATTTTTCTCCAAAACCATTGGTAATTGCTGAAAGATATAGGTTCCACAAAAGAGACCAGATAGAAGACGAAACAGTTGTACAATTTGTAGCAACTTTGAGAAAGCTTGCAGAACACTGTGAATTTAAGGAGATACTAAATGATGCCCTACATGACAGGTTAGTGTGCGGCCTGCACAGTGAAGCTATACGGAAGCACCTATTGAGAGAGGCTCAGCTTACCTTACAGAAGGCTGTTGACATTGCAGTCTCCATGGAACCGCCTACAAAGGAGGCGCAATACATCGGTGCATCCTGTAGGGTGCATAAAGTGTCAAGAATCTACCCACAAAACTGTGGGGAGTCAGGAATGTTACCGCTGTGGTAAGCCAGGTCACCATGCATCAGAATGCTGGTGTAAGGACCTGGTGTGTCGACACTGTGGCAAAAAGGGACACATTGAGTGTGCCTGTAAACAAAAGAAAAAGAGGCCTGTGGCCTGGCTGATCAAAAAGGGAAATCTGCATACCCTAGAGCAGGCCCAGGATGACCAAGGAGACACCTCATCACAAGAAGAGCCACTCCACGTTTTGTCTTTGGCAGTGGGCTCACATGTTGGACAGCAAACCTATACGCATGGAACTGGACACCGGTGCAGCCGTCTCACTGGTCTCTGAGACTGTGTATAAAGAAAAGCTACAGCATCTTCCACTTAAAGCAACAAAAACAGTTCTGAAGACATATACAGGAGAAGCTGTGCCAATGTTGGGCACTACTGATGTTAAGGTGGAGCTCAATGGACAGGCTGCTAAATTGCCACTGTTTGTGGTGAGAGATAATTACCCAGCCTTAATGGGTAGGTCTTGGCTTAGGAAGATCCAGCTGAACTGGGCAGAAGTGCACCAAATGACTAAAGAAGAATCCAGTCTGCTCACTATACTAAGGAAACATGCTGCTGTTTTTGGAGAGGATCTGGGAAGTATGAAGGGAATCACTGTAACATTGAACATTAAACCTGACAGTCAACCAAAATATCTGAAAGCCAGAACTGTGCGTTATGCCATCAGGCCGAAGGTTGAAGCGGACTTGGAGCACCTGGTCACAAATGGAGTCCTAATACCAGTTACCCATAGCCCATGGGCAACTCCTATTGTTCCAATAGTGAAGAAAGATGGCTCTCTCCGGATTTGCAGTGATTTTAAAGTCACCGTCAACCCAGTGTTGTGTGCAAAGCAATGCCCGCTTCCCCCCATCGATGACCTCTTCGCGGGCCTGGCTGGGAGACAAAAGTTCAGTAAGATTCATCTGAGTCAAGCGTATTTACAGATGCACATCGATGAAAAGTCCCAAGAGCTGTTGACTATTGTGACGCATAAGGGGCTTTATCGATACTGTCGCCTACCCTTTGGAATAACGTCTGCTCCCGCCCTATTCCAGAGGGCTATGGACCAGATCTTGTGTGGCTTGCCAGGAGTCCAGTGCTATCTGGACGACATCCTGGTCACTGGAAGGAATGAGGAAGATCACCTACAGAATTTAGAGGCTACCCTACAAAGACTGGAAGAGTATGGTCTAGGAGTCCACAAAGACAAGTGTGAATTCTTCCAGCCCTCTGTTGAATATTTAGGACACATCATTGATGCTACAGGTCTTCGTAAGGCCCCTGCAAAAGTTAAGGCTATTGTGGAGGCTCCCCCACCTCGAAATGTTAGCCAGCTTCGCTCGTTTCTACGACTATTGAACTATTATGGAAAGTTCATCTCACAGTTAGCCACACTGCTAAAACCACTTCACGAACTCCTTGGGCAGAACAAGGCCTGGAAGTGGACTGAAGCCTGTGATGTTACATTTAACAAAGCTAAGGATGCATTGCTAAATTCTGAAGTTCTAATGCACTTTGATCCATCCTTACCCCTACAGTTGGCCTGCGATGCATCCCCTTATGGAGTGGGAGCAGTTGTATCACACATTATGCCTTCGGGAGAAGAGAGACCTATTGCTTTTGCTTCGCACACTCTAAGCAAAGCAGAAACTTACTATGCCCAAATCGAATGTGAGGCATTGGGAATCGTTTTAGGAATTCGCAAGTTTCATCAGTACCTGTTCGGACGGACGTTTACTTTTCTCACAGACCATAGACCCCTGACTTCAATTTTTGGACCCCACACAGGCATTCCTCCATTAGCTGCTAGTCGTATGCAACGTTGGGCATTGTTGCTTTCCGCACACACATATGAAATCAAATATCGGAAATCCACTCTGTACGGCAATGCGGATGGTCTCTCAAGGCTGCCTTTACCAGTCCAATGTCAAGATATTGCCCAGAAGGAAATCTTTTACTTTAAACAGGTAGAGAATACACCCATCACCGCTACTCAGGTAAAGAAGGCAACTTGAGTTGACCCAGTATTGTCCCAAGTTATGGACCTGGTGATGCATGGAACATCTCGACAAACCTCTCTGGTCTCACCCGACCTTGTTGGACCAGCTACATTCCGGTCACTGTGGAATAGTGTGCATGAAGGAAATTGCACAAAGCTATTTTTGGTGGCCTGGATTGGACAGTGCTATTGAAGAGAAGGCAAGAGCTTATACGTCATGTCAGGGTGTGAGGAATGCACCTCAGTGGGCACCCCTACACCCATGGGACTGGCCTGAAAACCCGTGGCAACATATTCACGTTGACTTCGCTGGCCCCCTTGAAGGAAGCATGTTCTTGGTGGTGGTAGATGCCCATTCTAAATGGCCAGAAGTCTCTGTAATGCAGACCACTACTGCAGAGAGTACTATCCAAAAACTACGAGGACTCTTTAGTCATTTCGGTCTGCCAGAACAACTTGTGAGTGACAATGGACCGCAGTTAGTCTCTCAGGAGTTTCAAAATTTTATGAAGGCAAATGGGATACACCACATCACTTCAGTACAATATCATCTATCCACCAATGGATTAGCTGAAAGATTTGTACAGACAATTAAACAAGCTTTGAAATTGGCAAGGGGACAATTATCCATTCAAAAGCATCTGGACACCGTCTTACTATCCTACAGAAACACACCTCATGCTATGACCAAAGCATCCCCGGCCTTTCTAACGATGGGACGACAGCTGCGCACTTGCTTTGATCTGCTGAAACCTTCTGAACCCCAACAAATTGTGCAACATCAGCAGCAAGATCAAGTCATCAGGCATGCACCCAGAGCAAAAGACTGAACCTTTAACCCAGGACAGCCAGTTTTGGCTTGGAATTATACTTCTGGAGCTAAATGGGTCCCTGCCACTGTCATCACTCAAACAGGGCCAGTTTCCTACACAGTCCGGACTGCAGAGGATCTCACCTGGCGGCAACATGTAGATCAGCTGCTGCCAGGTCATACCAGTCCTCAGGACACATCTTCAGTTGAGCTGTCTCACTTCCCCACTTCTGGTGAGACACCGAATCAAGAGTCACCTGTTCCTGACTTTTCCCCTCCATTACTGCCGGCGGCAGAGATACCCCTCTGCCCGGCACGAGCTGATACCACATCCTCACCCATTCGCCCTACGAACCCTGAGCCCATTGTCAGGCCCGCGCCCAAGACACTTTCGGGTGCAACAACACCAGAAGTCCGCTGTAATCCACCTAGAGACAGAAGGCCTCCTCAATGGCTGGATCTTTAGCTAGGGTGAACCCACGGTTACAGGGCAAAATAATCCCCGGGATTTAGCCAGAAATGGAGGCAGTCTACCCTCCTTCTCTAATTTAGTGTTTGTTTTATTCAGGGAACATTCTTATTAAGAAGGGAGGAATATGTTGTGTATTTGGTTGTCGTGGTAATAGAATCTTGTGTTGCTATGGCAACTGAGTTAGATTATTAGGGGATAGCCCAGCCAGTCTTGGCTGGTTTTTGGTTAGTTCAGTGTGTGGCAATAAATGGCTGCTTTCAAGGTTTACAGCTCTCTGTGTCTCCAGTGATTTCTTCCTAAAACTTTTGCCCCCAAGGATATAACAGAAAAGGGGCCCCGGCCACCGGGAATGGTATTCCAGGAGGCGGCCGGAGCAGACTGCAAGGCGGCAAGCGGAGAGGTCGCAGCTACCTGGGCTACGCCCTGGGGACCGAAGGAGCAGCACCTCCAGGGCTGGTGGAGGGAACAACGGGTCGGGGAAGAGAGGGAGCAGCGGCCGTCAGCAGGGCCACAGCAGAAGGAACCGCCGCCACAGGAGGTTTCGCCTTCTGGGCGGGACCCTTGCCCTTCTTTGTCCCCCCGCCCAGGTCCACCGGCCAAGGGAATGGTCTCAGAAGCGGGGAGGCAGAGGTCGTAGCAGCAGCAGCAGAGTCTTGGGAGTCCCTATCCATGCCCGCCATCGCCAGTGCCTCAGTGGCAGCGATGGCAGTCAAGGCAGCCATCACAATGGAAGGTGGGAAGGGAGACTAAAGGGGAGCTGCAGGGGAGTCCAGGGAAGTCCCACCCCCGAATCACCCACCACAGTAAGGGAGGGACAGTCACTTAGGGCAGGAAACAAAGGGAACGGAGGGAAGGGAGGGATGAAGGGGAGGGAAAGGGAGGAAGGGCGGGAAACTGTTACCACACCCCACCCGCTAGGCTGAAAGCAGGGTGGAGAGGCGCCAACAGAAAGGAAAACAAGGAAAACAACTCCCAGCACAGGATGAAGAAACCGGCTCCCCCAGCTGCACTAAGGAGGGGAGAACTAAAACAGTGAGCAGATTAACGAAAAAAAGGCGGGAATCTCAGGCACTCAAAATGGAATGTGGGCACGCAGGCAAAGAAGGTAAACCGGGAGGGGGGGCAAACAACAAGGGATCGGAATGAAGGGGGGGTCAGATCAAGTATGCCACAGGCGAGGAGCAAAAAACAGGGTGGGTTCAAAAGCAACCAAACCGAAAGGGAGGAAATGGGGCTGGCAACCATGCCTGCAATGCGGGACAAGGGCGGGGCAAACAACTAACCAAGGACCAACAAAGAAAGAAGCCCTGCAAAAAACAGAGCAGGGCAAAACAGAGCAAACAGAGTGGCTAGAAGGGGGCGGACAGGGAAGGCAGCAAAGGGAAAGGGGACAAACAGCTGCAAGAACAGGACAGTGGGCGAGGCAGAGGGGAAGGGAGCCCACCAGCCAAATGCAGCAGGGGAGGGAGGGCAAGTTCAAGGGAGCGGAGAGGGAATGTGCACCCACGTGCGCCCGAAAAACAAGTGCCTGCTCCCTGCGGCTACTGTCCCAAGATGGGAAAAAGGACAGAGCAAACTGCTGGGCTGGGGAGTGGAGAGCAGAGCCAGATAGTAATTGGGAAGGTGGAGGGGGTGGTGGCGACAATAGGGGAGTGGACAGACCAAGGGGAGGGCTCCACGCCACTCCCCCAGCTCCCCACTACAACGGCACCTACCACCACAGAAGCAAGGATGTTACAAACCCCCTCCACAAAACAGGGCCTCCTCCACTCCCTCCCCAGCTTCAGCAGCAGTAACAGGCTCTCCAGCAGCAGCAGCAAGGGCAGCAGCAACCCAGCCAGGGAAGGCCCCAAAAATGGTGGAAAAAGTGGAGCCTCGCACTCCCCTCTGAGGTCATACCAGCAGGGTCCTCCCCACAGAAGCAAGCGGGGCAACGGGCCAGCGGGACGGCCTCAAAGGACTGGAAGGCAGATAGATCAGCCTTCTGAATGAGCAGGTCCCTGTTCCCTGGATAGCCAAACAAAGGCTACTCCAGACCAATTAAGACACCTGATGCCAATTAACCAGTTAAGGCTGTTAGGCTAATGGAGACAACTGGAACCAATCAAGGTCCCACTTATACTGTTTAAAAGCTCTCCTTCCAGTGCCCTCTGGGGAGCTGAGGTGAAAGAAGTTGGAGGAGAGGAAGCGTTGCTGAACCTTGAGGTAAGGGTAAAGCTAGGAGAAGGGGACCATGGGGGAAGTGGCCCAGGGAATCAAGGCAGCATCAGTGGTGAAGGGAAAGCTGCCAACAGCTGCCACCATTAGGGTCCCTGGGTTGGAACCCAGAGTAGAGGGTGGGCCTGGATTCCCCCTGCCCTCCTACTTTACAGAGATCCACTAGAGAAGGGAAGCAGACTCGGTCCAGGCAGGAGACTGAGCGCAACAGAGATTAGGGTGACCAGATGTCCTGATTTTATATATAGGGACAGTCCTGATTTTTGGGTCTTTTTCTTATATAGGCTCCTATTATACCCCCACCCCGTGTCCTGATTTTTCACATTTACTGTCTGGTCACCCTAACAGAGACTGTGGGGTATTCCCCCTTCCCAACTCCCGCATTGGCTGGTGATGAAAGTAACTGAATAGGCTGTGACTCTTGCCACTACACTGAGAAAGAGAGATCACATTGGGGCCTTACTGAGTTTGAGGCCACTGAATCCCCCCAGAAGTGTGGGATCCATCAATACAGGCTTGGAACTTTGTCACAATACATACTGTTTTCCAAATAGTTAGATACATGTCTAATTTATATGAGGAGGAGGAGGAGGAGAAGACATCCCTTATGTAAGTGTGCATTCTGGGATGATATTATTTAGATGAAAAGTTCACAAAAATATTCTGTACAATTAAAGGACAACAAAGAACAGCAAATAACTAACAGATGTTTTCTCCTAGATGTAGTTTATACTGTAGTTCTTCAGGTTTGCAACTGAGTTACTTCCCTACCTCCAAACTGGGAATTGTCTGTCTTTTCCCACGAGGAGCTTCAAAGAACAGCTGCTCTTTAGCACCAGTGTTGACTTGTAAAAGCTTCCCTGTAAAATATATAAATTACATACCAGTATGTTAACACCAGTTAGGAAATTCAATTTCACTGAACAAATGTGCATTTGGAAATTTTCTGTTAATTTCCCACAAATTATAATTATTTGTTTCCACTTAATTCATTTTTTAAATTAATCATGCATTTAGTATTCAGTACTACTTGAGGGGAAAAAAAAGTTATTCTTCCATGTGTGAGACAAAGCAAGGATTTGTTTTCTTGGAAAAGAGATGCAACAGTACATTGCTCAGAAGGTAGAAATCAAACAATACATTACATGTAAGACATATAAGAATCTAGATAGAACTTTTATCTTACTTCATTAAATTGCCTTCTTTATAGGTGTCTAAATTAGGTATTTTTACCCACATAACATCAGCATCCTTAACTGAGGGAATGAATCTGCCTTTGGCATCATAAATTCACATTCTAGGTGTACCAGATAAAATAAAGCATAATCTGCATGTTTAGGTTAACAGAGAATATTACCCTTTGACTTCCAATGAAATTTAGGCTCCTACATGCTTAAATCACTTTTGAAAATAGGATTTAGGCTCTCTTGAAAACTTTACCTATAATCTAATTTTGCAGTTGTCATTTATATCCACAAATTATTACTTGCCTCTGATGTCCCAGTCCATGTGTGTTATGTAACTGGAGGCGCCCTTGCAGATTCCTACTCGCTTACTGCTCATTACATTGTAGATGTCTACAAAGCTGTCACATGATGCCACTGCTAAGTATTTTCCAGCACCTAAAATGAATTGGAACATAAGACATTTTTCAATCATTTCAGTGTTTTAAACCTTAGTGGATAAGCTATTGCCCTTTGACTTTTTGGATCTCAGTTAAATTCAATTTCCAGCTCTTTCTGAAATAGATGTGGTGATCCACAACCAACCCCTGAAGATTAGCATCTATATCACAAAATAACCAAAAATGTCATAGACCTTGTCTACACTTGTGGTGGCATGTAGGGTATGTGTAGCTACATGTGGCAGGAAAAGGCAGGCTGCATCCACACTCACTGCAGTGCATAACTACATGTGGCAGTGAAAGGCTCCAGATGCTCCCCACTGCTGGAGCCTTTCAATGTGGTGAAGAAAGGTTCTGGCAAGGAGAAGGCAATAAGACACTACACTGCTAAAAAGAGCAGTGTAGACAGGGCCCCAGAGAGGCACTGCTTGGGCATGTAGAGCACATGTGTAGGGTATATATATCTTAGGGTTCAGGCATGCACTCTACTTTACTCACCCAATCAGTGCCTCACTGTCTACACCAGTGGTTCTCAACCAGGGGTTCGCGTACCCCATGGGATACGCAGAAGTCTTCCAGGGGTTACATCAACTCATTAAGATATTTGCCTAGTTTTACAACAGGCTATATAAAAAGCACTAGCAATGTCACTACAAATTAAAATTTCATACAGACAATGGCTTGTTTATACTGTTACATTTCAGAGTATAGTACATAGATGTGCAATATTTATATTACAATTGATTTATTTTATAATTTTATGATAAAAATGAGAACATAAGCAATTTTTCAGTAATAGTGCATTAGGGCTTTCCTCCCCCTTGCTTGGTTCTTGTCAAGCAGACAGAAAGCAGAAGACCATAGTCCAAAGTGCAGGCAAAGTGATGTTTATTGGGTTAATCTAACAAGCATATCCATAGCTCTGTACACCGTAGAACTTTCCTTCTTCCCCTCCCCTTTCTTAGCAGGCATAATTATACCTGTAGTGCATGCCCTTGGTCCCAACCCTTACAATTTATGGTCGTGTTCCATTTTGGAGGGTCTTGAGTCTGAGGGCTTTGGTACCACCTCTTTTGTACCCCATGGGAGGCGGTAAGCAGTGAGGTTATGTTTCAGCCAGTGTCACCTTTTCTCTGTTTTTTTAGTATTTTTTTTTTATGCTTTTCCCCCTCATCCCATCTTGCCCCTCCTGACTGGTTGCTTGGCCTTGCCTTGATATAGGAGTCGAGGCAGTCTTCAAGGGTATGCTCGTATATTAAACTCCCACCATACCCAGCAACACTTTAACTCTCTTCCTTATCTCACCTCATTGTGCTATAAAGCCCATCTCTTTAGGCAGAAGTAAACAAAGTGTCTTTGTTCTTTGTTCACACATATTAGTATCAAAAATCAAACTCAAAATTCTATCCCAGGCTAAGAAACAGGCCTATATACTAACACTGTGCTGTGACACTTGTATTTTTATGTCTGATTTCGCAAGTAGTTTAAGTGAGGTGAAACTTGAGGTACGCAAGACAAATCAGACTCCTGAAAGAGGTACAGTAGTCTGGAAAGGTTGAGAGCCACTGGTCTACACCGCTAGTTATACCCCTCCCAGCTGGGTGTGCAGTGTTTGCACTCTACACCTGGTTGTAAGGCTAAACATTCCCATAGTCTGACACAGACAACCCCTGTATCTTTAAGGAACAATCAGAAGTGAAAACTTGAAAATCCAACCATTCTTTCCTTCACAGAGGAAGGCATGTGTAATATTAAGGTTGGCGTAACAGCAGGGAAGAATTTGTGTGATATTTTGCACCATGTATCTGCATCAAACTTTGTCTATAGGTAACAAGACTGCTTCCACTGAGGTGTTGGTAATGCCTGGGGCTATACATTTGGGTTCCTAAATGGGAGCTGAGCTCTTCCAAAAAGCTGACCCCAATCAGGGGTGCTGAGCACTTTCAAAAATCTGACCCTAAAGCATTAATGACGCTTCAAATAAATTGCTCTCTTTAGCTATGAGTAAAGTTTCATGAAGATACATAGTGTAAAATATCACACAGAGACTGCCCTGCAGTGACCTCTAACTAATACAAGTTGCCAGATTTTTCAGAGCTCACAACACTTAGCAGTTCTCATTATTTGCAATGGGAGCTAATCACTTGAAAATCTAGTCATTACATTTATGTATCTAAATATGAGCTGAGCTCTTCTGATAATCCTGTCCTTAGCCTCCAAAGTGTGATAATGTATCCAAGCAACATCAAACGATAATATTAATTCCATTTACTAAACAATGATAGATATAAAACAGGAGAACAAATCTTCATTTTCCCGTTCTTTTGAAGGAGATCCAGAAGGTCCACAAGAGATGAAGAATAAGATTTATGTCCATTTGTTTCTTTCAAATTTCCATAGAGTGCATAAAGACAGGAACATTATCAAGGTTTTATATCTGAAAAGTGACCTTCCTTTAACACATTCTAACAATTGATTTGATACAATCATGGAGAAACACAAGTGTGTTCAGTGAAGAAACCAAAAATCCCAGTATGCATGCTTATAATTTACCACAGATATGAAGTTCAATCAAGTTGGCTTTGATAATTATCACTTTAATGGATCACTCACCAGGAGAAAATCTAATCTCTGAAATAACATCCTTCCTGTGGTGGAAGGAGACTAGATCCTCCAGAGTGTCTGCATTCACCATCAAGAAACTTCCATCATTGAGACCTACAGCCAATGCCTTTCCATCAGGAGAAAAGCAGCAACATCTGCCCCCTGGAAGAGACACACAGGAGCTATTTACTTATTCTTTCATTAAATATTCTCAATTTCTGGCTTACCTGGAGCTCCAGAATGCGGAAGTCAGAGGCGCTGAGGCCCAAGCAGACGCCCAGCTACCTGTGGACACCCAAGGGAGGTCTGAGCTACAGGAAGTTGCACTGGCTGAGGAACCCAGAGACCCCGAAGACGTGCAGACCGCCACCAGGAGTAACACGGTAGGAAGTAGCCTGGGCGGGGACTAGCCATTGTCCCAGTGATGGTCAGCGTATTGTGAACAGATCCCTGCTGACCCAGTGGCGGACACAGTTGACACTGACAGGGCCCTGGGCTGGGATCCAGTGAAGCAGGGAGGGTCTGGGTCCCCCTACCTGGCCACCACCCACTCCCCCAGGGTGACGGCCCACACACCCCAACTGGCTGTTAGGCCATACAGCCCCACCTAGAGGACAACTCTGACTCCAGCCACTAGGCCATACAGCCCTGCCCGGAGTGCAACTCTACTGACTCTGACTGCCCTGCGACATGAACCTTGGGTATCTCTATTGACTTTGTCAACCAGGCCTTACTGCCTGGAGGGTAACTCTATTGACTCCGGTCGCTAGGCCATACATCCCCACCCAGAGGACATCTCTATTAACTCTGGCCACCAGGCCTTATTGCCCTGCGAACCTGGGGTATCTCTATTGACTCTGACTGTTAGGCCTTGCTGCCCGGCAAACCCAGGGTGTATCTATGGATTCTGGCCATTAGGCATTACTGCCCTGCGAACCTGGACTATCTCTATTGACTCTGGCTGCTAGGGATCAGGGCGATTACATAGACTCTGGCCATTGGGCCGTAGAGCCCTGCAGGTCAGGGCAACTCTATGGACTTCAGCCCTTAGGTCTCACGGCCTAGAGACAGAGGCCAGCTCAAAGGATGGGATGAACTCACCCGGCACTGGACAGGGTCTCCCCACCCGTCACAGGCCTATTGGGTGATGGCATAATGGGATGCCTAGGTATGAAACAATGACCAGGTTGCAGCTCTGCAGATGTCCTGGATTGATACCTGGGCAAGGAAGGCTGCTGATGAAGCCCAGGCTCTTGTGCAATGAGCAGTCATGATGGCTGGAGGCTGGACGTTCGCCTGTTCATAGCAAGCCCTAATACAGGCAGTTATTCAGGATGAAGTCTTTGGGTTGACTGACACAGGTAGCCCTTTCAACTTTTTTGCTATTGCTACAAAGAGTTGCATAGATTTGCAGAAGGGCTTAGTTCTCTCAATATAAAAGATGAGGGCTCGCCTAATGTCCAATGTATAAAGCCATTGTTCCTCAGAGCTTTTGTGAGGTTTTTGGGAAGAAGACAGGTAGAAAAATGACCTAATTGTTGTGTAATTGTGGCACCACCTTTGGCAGAAAGACGAGATGGGGGCGAAGTTGTCCTGGAAGAACACTGTGTAAGGTGGCTCTGACATAAGGGCCCTGATCTCAGAGACCCTTCTGGCCAAGGTAATTGCCATCAGGAAGGCTACCTTCCAGGAGAGAAGTAGTAAGGAGCATGATGCTAATGGCTTGAACACTAATCTGCCATTCACTGGGGGGGAGGGAGTGGAAGGCTCAGATGGCTGCCAGATGAACCATAATAGATGAGTGCCAGACCTTGCTGCTTTAGGTGGAGCAAACAATCCAGGATAGAGTGAAGAGAGGATCCAGATGGAGAGAGATCCTGTTCAAAGGCCCAATAAGTGAAACATTTCCACTTGGCCAAGTATGCACCCCTAGTGGAAGGCTTTCTACTACCTCGCAAGAGCTGTCAAACCTCTTCCGAGCACGCTTTTTTTTCAGGGTTCAGCCATGCAGCATCCATGTAGTTAGGTGCAGGGAGGTTCGGTTCGGGTGAAGCAACCGGCCATGGTCTTGTAAAATCAAGTCCGGGCGGAGTGGGAGCACAAGTGGAGCTGCCACTGAGGTCCCGAAGTGTCCCGAACCAATGCTGGCATGGCCATGCCAGTTCTATCAGGATAGCCCTTGCCTTGTCCTGTTTGATTTTTAGGAGATCCTTATGAACCAAGGGGATCAGTGGAAGGCATACAATAGGTGGTCTGCCCATGAGAGCAGGAAGGCATCAGAGGGAGCCCAGGCTCTGCCCACGCAGTGAATAGGACTGATGGCATTTCCTGTTCTGCCTGGTGGTCCACCTGGGGAGAAGATGACACTGACAACCTCTGGGTGAAGAGACCACTTGTGGTGAGAGGAGGAGGAGGACTTGCTGAGGTGATCTGCCAACACGTTCCAGGCTCCCAGGAGGTGAGATGCTTTGAGATGAATGGAGTGTCTTGCACAAAAGTCCCACACAGCAACAGCTTCCTGACAAAAGGGTGGAGGATTGGACCCCTCCTTGCTTCTTGATATAGAACATGGCTGCTGTATTGTCTGTCAGAACTTGAACCACCTTGTCTGAGACCCAGAGAAGAAACATTTGGCAAGCCAGGCACACAGCTCTGAGCTCCCTGACATTTACGTGCAGGGAGTGTTCTTCTTGGGACCAGAGGCCCTGAGTCCTGAGGTTGTTGCGGTGGACTCCCCACCCTAGGTCTGACACATCCAAGACTAAAGACACCGATGGCTGCGGGGCCACAAACGGCACTCCCATCATTATTGACTTTAGCTCCTTCCACCAGCTCAGGGAGGCAAGGACTGGGGGAAGAATCCTAAGAGTGAGTTTGTGATACTTGGGGAGTATACTGACACTAGCCACATCTGTAGGGGACTGGGGTGCAGTCTTGCATCTTGAACCACATAAGTACAAGCCACCATGTGGCCCAGTAGCTTGAGGCACACTTGAGCTGTCATGATTGGGTGGGCCATGACCTTGGTTCATATCAGGTTTGCCATTGTCTGGAATCGAGCCTCTGTCAAGAGGGTGCTGGCCTGGGTCAAGTCAAGCACAGCCCCAGTAAATTCTATTTCTGAAATGGGAGAATTGTTGACTTTTGCTTGTTTATCAGCAGGTCCAGCGCCCTAAACATGGTTCAGACTGTGCTGATGCTGTCTTACGCTTGAGTCTGCAACCAACCTTGGATCAGCCAGTTGTCGAGGTATGGGTAAACCTGAACGCCTCGCTGCCTAAGGAAGGCTGCTACAACTGCCATACACTTTGTAAAAACCCTTGGGGCTGCCGATAGGCCAAAGGAAAGGGTAGTGAATTGGTAATGGCAATAACCCACTACAAACCTGAAATCTTCCATTGCCACAGAAGATAGAAATGTGAAAGTATGCATCCTTTAAGTCGAAGGTGGCGTATCAATCTCCTGCATCCGGGGAGGGAATGATGGAACCCAGGAAGACCATGCAAAACCTCAGTTTCCTTGATCTCTTGAGGTGATGCAGGTCCAGGATGGGCCAGAGCCCCCCTTTTGCCTTTGGGATTAGGAAATATCGGGCATAAAACCCCTTCCCTCTCAAGTCCTGAGAAACTTCTTCCACAGCCACCATATGTAGGAGGGATTGCACCTCTTGGACAAGCAGCTGCTCATGAGAAGGGTTCCTGAAGAGGGACAGGGATGGGCAGCAGGAGGGAGGGTTGTATAAAAACTGAAGGGTATATTGGACTGTCACTGTGCTCAGGACCCATCAGTCTGTTGTTATGGATACCCAAACTGAGCTGAAGAGCGACAGATGGTCGAAAAATGAAAGAGGGACAGATCTGAAATGGCAACTGGTACAGCGCCCTCTGGCGCACCTTCAAAAGGCCTGCTTGGGCTCGCTGGAGTATCTCTGGGGCCCTAACTGAGAAGCTAAGGTAGACAGGGTGGTTGGCGCCGCTTAAAACCTCTGCCTTTTCTCTTGTAGGGCTCCTGTCTTGGAGGTCCTGAGAACTAAGGAGGCTGCTGGGGCCTGAAGTGTTTTCTAAAGGCAGATAGAGCATACAGGCCTAAGGATCATAGTGTGCCCTTTGAGTCTTTCAGTCCGTGAAGTCTCATGTCCATCTGCCCTGAGAAAAGAGAGGAGCCTTCAAATGGGAGGTCCTGGATAGACTTGGACTTCCTGGAGAAGGACAGAGGTCTGGAGCCAGGAACAGCACCTCATGATGACCACAGAGGCTGTCTGGACCGCTGAGTCAGCAGCATCCAGAGCCGCCTGGAGAGAGGTCTTAGCCATATTCTTACCCTCCTCTAGGAGGACTGCAAACTCCTGCCTTGCCTCTTGAGGCAGGGAGTCTTTGAACTTAGTCAGGGAGTCCCCTAGATTAAAATCGTATCTTCCCCAGAAGAGCCTGCTGATTGGCAATACACAGCTGGAGGCTACATGTGGAATAAACCTTTCTTCCAAAAAGGTCCAGTTTCTTAGCATTCTTTTATTTTGGGGTAGCACTCGACTGGCCCCGCCTGTCCCTTTTGTTCACTTCCGACACCACCAGGGACCCTGAGGGAGGGTGTGAGTACAGATAGTTGAGAAGCCGCTTGCTGGCACATAATAGATGCTTCTTCTCTGCCCTTTTTGAAGTGGGGGCCAGAGAAAAAGGAATCTGCCATAGGGCTTTGTCTGATCCCATCATTGCCTCATTGATGGGCAGGGCTACCTTGATATCCTGGCTGCAGCAGCTGCATCCAATAAGGCTGTGTGATGTCTCTTTGAGCTCCTTGATCTCCAAGACCAGGTTTGAAGTGACCCACTTCAGAAGATCCTGACTTCATCCTGGGGAAGTAGTCTGCTGGGACCTGCAAAAGCTTCATCTGGGGAGGCTGAGGGGGAGGCTTTCATCGGAGGAGGGACTCTCCTTCTGCCTCGACTATACCCACTGGGCTTTGGTACTGGGGTCGGTGCTGGAGTCTGGATCTGATGCTGAGCAGGAAGGAGCAGTAGCCTGCCTCCAAGAGGCCACCAAGTAGGAGAAGTGGGAGTCAGGCCCTGGTACCAGGGGAAACTCCCAGGGGTTCCAGTAGGGCCACTACATCGGCCAGTGACCCGCTAGTCAGGCACCCACCTGGGGACTGGCAGTAAAG
The DNA here is from genome assembly GCF_002925995.2 of Terrapene triunguis. Classification (NCBI taxonomy): domain Eukaryota; kingdom Metazoa; phylum Chordata; order Testudines; family Emydidae; genus Terrapene; species Terrapene triunguis. The sequence goes on from NW_020664447.1 coordinate 69,556,825, forward strand.
CTTGGTGGGGTGTAGGCTGGGTACCGATGGTGGGCTTTTCTCAGTACATAGGGCTCCTCTTCAGAATCTGAAGAGGATTCCTCTGTTGGCAACCAGGGAGGAGCAGTAGCCACTTGTGCGTCCATATGGTGCAAGGGCTCTGGGGACCAGTGGTGTGCCAGGGAGCAGGACGCCAGGATCAGGTAGGGCTTGCCCCTGGCTGATGATGGGGGACCCAGTGCCAGGAAGGCACCTGATGCACCTTGTTCCCTCCTGCTTCCGGATGTCAGAGTTGGTAGGTTCCCCAGTGGGGCTGGAGGGACCGGAACAGAGAGCAGGTCCCTACCTGCTTGATAAGCCTCCAGGGTCGATGGCACTGTCAGTCCACTGGTACCATGGTGACTCCCTGGTATCAGCAGAGGGTCCTTCATCAGCCTCAATTCCCTTGGTGGAGTTGACGGTGCTGACGCAGGTCCAGGGGTAGAACAACGGCCCGGCCTGGGTCTCACTCCCTCTCCTCACTTGTCTCTCTTCTGTACTGGCAAGTGCCCTCTCTTGCTGTACTGCTTTTTGTGTTTCTTCTGTGGCACCAGGGATGGAGAATGGTGCTGGGAAGAGCTTGGAGCCAGGAGACAGGTTTGAGGGGGGCTTTCATGAGGATAGCCTTCAGTCTGATGTCCCAGTCCTTCTTGGTGCAGGGTCTGAAGTCTTGACAGATTTTGCATTTGTCCTTAACGTGAGTTTCCCCAAAACTCTTTAAACAACTCGAATGTGGGTCACTCACTGGCACAGGTTTGGCACAAGGCATGAAGCCTGGGGACCAGAGCATGCCCGGCACCTGGGGTGAAAAGTCCTTTGATTATAAGAACTATATATATTAGCTATATACACTGCCACAACTTGCAAAAGACCATATACACTAAACCAGGGGTCAGCAACCTTCAGCATGGGGCCCATCAGGGTAATCCACAGGCAGGCCATGAGACATTTTGTTTGTTCACCATCCGCAGGCACGGCCCCCCGCAGCTCCCAGTGACCACAGTTCGCCAATGGAAGCTGCGGGAAGCGGCAGCCAGCATAGGGTGACCAGACGTCCTGATTTTAATGGGACTGTCCCGATATTTGCTTATTTGTCCCGCGTCCCGACGTACCTTCGGTCGGGACGCGACTTGTCCCGATATTTTGCCTCCGCTCACAGGCGGAGCGGAGCCCAGAGGGGCCTCGCCCCCCTCCCTCCCCCCCCCCGCCCCGACTCCACCCCCTCCTTCCCCCATTGGATCCCTCCCCAAATCCCCGCCCTGGCCCCATGCCCCCCAGCCCTGCCCCCTCACTGCCCCATTGGATCCTTCCCCAAATCCCCACCCTGGCCCTGCCTCTTCCCCAAGCACGCCACATTCCTCCTCCCAGGCTTGTGCTGATCAGCTGTATGGCGGCGCAAGCGCTGGAGGGAGGGGGGAAGTGGAGACAGAGTGGAGGCATGCTGGTGCGGGGGGTGGGGCAGGGCGTGGAGCTCCGGCGGCCGTTTATTTTTTTTTTTTTCTCTTCCCCCCCCCCCCCCCCCCCCCCACGTCCCGATATTTCACCTGTGTGATCTGGTCACCTTAAGCCAGCATGTCCCTGAGGCCCACGGTCCTATAGTATTAACTATAGTATAATCCTATAGTATTAACTTCCAGTAGCCTGCTTCTTGTCCCCACTCTGTACCTATTCCCCCACCAGCAGCATATCTCTCTCTACCTAGTTCCTATTCCTCCCTCCTACAGCCAGTCTCTGTCCCCACAGACCCTCCTCCTCTCCTCTGCAGCCTGACTCTGCCTTCCCACCCTACTTCTCACTCTCGCAGCCTATCTCTGCCCCTCTTCCCATTTCCACAGGCCACAGCCTGCCTCTCCCACTCCATCCCTCACCCCTTTGCATTCCCAGCTGATTCCTTCTCCTTTGTCATACTAGGGGCATGATCTCACTTCTGATGCCTGGCACTACAGTGGTCCCTACTGGCTGGGAGGAGTACTTGCAAGGGCACATCTACTCAGCTCCTGCAGCCCTGAAATGGAGTGCACCCAGTACAGGCATAATCTTCAGGGAATTTAGTTGCTAAACATTAACCAATATCTACTCAGCATGCGCAAACTGTAATTTTCAGAAGTTTGTTACTCTGCCAAGTGTCGATGGATTTTTACAGGAAGGACACATCCTGACACAAAGGCAACACTCCTGCTAAATTTCATGTGCCTATTCTAAAGCACAGAGGTGCTGCAGCTTCTCAAGGAAACACTAAGTTTTTTAACATGAGTAAAACAATGTATTTCTCTACCATGTTCTAGGAAACACAAGAATAATTTTTGATGAATCTTTACAAAACAAATTCAGCCTGAGGCATACACCTGGCATGGAAAATGTCAGTCTAACAGTTAAACTTTGGGAAAGTTATACGCAATTGAAAACAGTCTTATAATGGCAACCTTAACTAAAGGATTCACAACCATCTCCACCTATAATCAAGACTTTTTTCTCTGTTCACACACACACAACTCAACTAGGCCCTCATCCCTACGGGTTTTGACTATGACAACTTCTTCCTCACTGGCCTTGTTGAAACCCACACACCATCTATTCAATAAATAGTTGCTAAGATTATCAGTCTTGCCTATTCTTCCCACATCACTCCTCTCTTCTGCTGTATCAAATTCAAACTTCTTGCTCCCACCTTTAAAATCCTACAGCGCTGCCTGTCCCTACTTGTCTGTTCTTGTATCATCCTCCCCTTCCTTGCTCCAGCTGCTTGTCTGGTTTTGCCACAAGAGTCTTCATTCCTTCTACCACACCATCCCTTATATATGCAACAACGTCCCTGAACTAGTCTGTAAAGCTACTATACCGATCCTCCTTTATGTTGTTAACCATATTCTCCCTGTACTTCCCTCCTATTGTTTATTACCCTCACTTATTGCATCTTGTGTTAAATTAGATTATAAACTCTTCTGGGCAAATATTATGTCTTCCACAGTGTCTAGGACATTGGAGCCCCTCTCCAGATTAGGGTGTTTGGGTATTTCCACAATATAATTAATTAGGAATTTTCTTCTTCTTAATAATAATAATAATAATAATAATTAATTGATGATAGTAATAACCACCTTTCAGAGAGCTAGCATGATATTTTCTGTCAGCTTTCATATACTTCCTGGCAGATCATCTCCCCAGTTCTAATCCCAAAACAAAAAATCCTCACAAAATTATATAACATCATGTCAAATAACAACAAAAAAGGACCTTCAGCATCAATGCTGTGATTTCATCTGAAAATACCCATGAGCTAAAATTTCATAGTATATATACGATACATAAAATCAACCATTGTTTAAAAATGCCAATAGTAGATAAAAGGTGGTGGGTTTAATGCTGGAGCTTCATCCTTTATTTTAAATTTTCTGGCTTTTAATTAAGTCTTATGAAACACTATGACATTTAAATATTTCTTGCAGCTTTTATCTGTTGAGTCAGTAATGTCTTCAAACAGAAATTGTTTGAACTAGAGAAAACTTTATATTTTCACATTTTGTCTTTGCAAGATTTAGTATGCTAATGTGTGTTAACTTAATTCAATTACAATCTCTTTTCATACTAGCATCTTACCCTTTTTCAATTTGCGAACAGCTAACATACAATGGCTAGGAGATAGATCCCATATTCTTAAGGTTTTGTCATCACTTACAGTGGCACAAATAGGTAAATGAGGATGGGTGGCTAGACCCCAAACTTCCCCTTCCATGTGACCCTGTAAAAAAAAAAAAAAAAAAAAAAAAAAATCAGCTAATTTTATTTCCAAAACTGAAAAAATATACAAGGAAGCTACAAAGCTATACTGAGAATGTGGAAATCTTTGTTGGATGATAAAGAAAACTTCCTAATGAAAACACTCTTGGTTCAGTAATCAGCACAGAATATCTTACATTTTACTTAGAAGTTTTTTATTTTTAATATAAAATTAAAGTAAATTATATTTCAGAAAACTGACCTAATGATCTGATTCACTAAATTATCTAATTTTAGAATCTTTTTGTTAACCTAACAATGAAGGGCCAAATTGTCACTGTACTATTCATGTGAATAATTATGACCCAATTTGAGTTAGGAATTCAGTCTGGCCATAAATGTGCATTCTATTACTAAGGAAAAGCCCGATTTGTAAAAAGTATTTATAAACTTCCTTTTATAATCCTTCAAAATAAACATGCATTATTTTAAGTTTGTGCTTAAGATAAAAATATACTGTAAACAAAATATTAGCATAGCAGAGCCTGACTCAAAAGAGATATATAGACAGGTATTGCTTTTGATTCAGGATCGTGTGTGTGTGTGTGTGTGTGTGTGTGTGTGTGTGTGTTAAAAATCTGTTGTTCATGCATTGTTGCACTGTAATAGCTCTTCATACACATGGATTAAATATGCATCTTACGTATATATGAACAGAAAAGAACAAAGCCACAAGAATGATTCAAGATCTGGAAAACTCATGTTACAATCAGAGACTTAGGAAGCTCAGCCTGTTTAGGATATGAAAGAGAAGGCTAACAAATGACTTATCATGGTTTATAGGTACCTACATAGGGAGAAGATATCTGATTGTACTGGGCTCTTCAATCTAGCAAAGCCATAACAAGATCCAATGGCTGGGAGCTGAAGCTACACCAATTCAAACTGGAAATAAGGCACTATGTTTTAAACAGTGAGGTAATTAACCATTGGAACAACTTACCAAAGGGATGTAGTGGATTTGCCATCACTTGAAGTCTTTAAATCAAGAGTAGATGTCTTTCTAAAATATATGTTCTAGTTCAGTGGTTTTCAACCTTTTTTCATTTGCGGACCTCTAAAAAATTTCAAATGGAGGTGCGGACCCCTTTGGAAATCTTAGACATAGTATGCAGACCCCCAAGGGTCCACAGACCACAGGTTGAAAACCACTGCTCTAGTTCAACCAGAAATTATGGAGATGATGCAGGAATTACTGGGTGAAATTCTAGGGCCTGTGTTTTGCAAAAGGTCAAACTAGATTATCATAATGGTCTTTTCTGGCCTTAAAATCTCTGAATTTAAAATAGTTTTCAGACTTCATTAATAGAATGTTCATTATTTTATGTTACTTCTGTTTGAAGTATAATAATATACTTATGATAGAAACTTGCAAAGCCCACTGGATTCTAGGAAGGAAGTGGGGGGGGGAAGAATATATGGGTAATTATGATGAGGTATCTTGACCCCACACCAGAAAACCAAGGGTTATCGAGCAGCTCTGGGTCCTGAAGGCCCAACTCAGCTGCAGCTGCTGGGCATGCTCACAGCGGAGGCAGAGCTCCAAAGGAAGCAACTCAGCTCAGTCAGTGCGGACTGAGCAAAGGAGCAGTCTTATGCTGGTAACTCCTGGAGAGAGGCCGCAGGAGCTCCGCATTGCCTGGACCAGACCCAGCAGCAGAGCCACTGAAGGCCCCTGTGGAGACCAGGAACAGAGGGCCGGAACCGAACGACAAAGACTCTGATGAGAACCCCCCAACCTGTGAGTTCATAAGATGACACCTTTTGTGATTTTGGAGGGGGCTGAGAATGCAGTAGGAAGTAACCCAGTGAACAGGCTTGGTGGCATCTGCCCCCCCAGGCTGCATATCTAACCAACCTGTCACAGGCTCTGGGTTGGAACCTAGGGGAACCTGAGCCCTCCCTACTCTACTATCACTGGCTGCAGAGTCTCGCTGCTGGGTGACATAGCTACAGACTCTCGCCACAGGCTCAGATGTTGAACACCCTGACAGTAATATTTTAAACGTACCTGAACCAGAAGAGTTATTGGTCCACTTTTATCCACCTCCAGTATTTCCCCATTCTTTGTGCCCACTAAAATATGACCATGTCCTAACGATATGGCACGTATAGAAGGGTTGTCTTCTAAGAGGAGACCTAAAACATTAAATTTTTAAAGGTGTGAGAGTTTTATTTCAGAAGTATATACATTACACCCATATTTTACCAGATCAAATTCAACAGAAAAGAAGTCCTAGCATTTTCCTGCATACAAAACTTGGTTCCAGTTGTGGAGCTTTAGCACATATTAGCTAACTTTTAAAACGTGCTCTGTATCATTGTTACAGAAACCATATAATTTATTCTGTGCCAGCCTTCCAGTTTTTGTTACCCCACCTTCCCTAATAATCCTGCCATATAAGGCAACTGTCAATGATCCTCATGTTCAGTAGCCTCTCCTTGAGGTTCAAACAAGGTGAAGAGCATTAACATAGCTATCTAATAAGCATGCTACAAACCTCAGTGAGAGAAATGTGCATACAGCTATGATGCTATCTATCTTAAAGTTAGGGTGGAGTACATCAGTAAAATGTGTTAAACTACTATTTTAACTGTAATAGAAGTTTAATAAGCAACTGGAGAGCCACCCTTTTGACAGTCTAATGATGTAAGCTAAGAACAAAAGATTCTTAGTTTTTTTTAGGGAAGACAGACAGAGAAATCTCCAGAATATCAGATTGGGAAGCTGTATATCAGGACCAACATCAGCCAGCAAATGGGAGAAATTTGAAGGAACAACAGGCCTGAAAACATTTCAGTACTCATACATGCTCACATGAAAACAAGCCAGACAGAGTATTAAACCTTTAATAAAAAATATATTCTCCCCTCCATTCCTTTATTCCAAGGCAGAACAAATAGGAAGATTAAATATGGAACCCCATGGTGCCATTTTTTTAGAATAATTTTTCAGAGCGTAATCTCTCTAATTTTTTTAAACTACCCTCACTTCTGTAGCATAGTGGTCCATTGAGGTTTGTGGAAGGAATGACAATTAGTTCCAAATCAACCTGCTGATTCAGCAAAATAGAAGACACTGTGAAGAGTTTATGGAAATGAACTTTCTGCAACTTATAACTGTAATTCAGTGTAACTGTTACTATATTTTTGTAAGCCATGCACAGATTCTCTCTTCAGACCATGGGTTGGTATTAGGCTAAGGATTTAATATCTGTCAGGACAAATGTAGTTTTGTCATTGATTTTTGTGGCCCATATTCAAAATGCCCTAATTGGAGTGAGTGTTTATCCTCAAAGATTTACAAATATGCTCAATTCACAAATAAAACTATTTTTTCCTTCATGGTTAGTCTTGCAAACTCAACTTCTGATCAATGTTAAGCTTGGTTCTTTCCTTCTGATATATATAATCGTCAGCGATAAAGGTTCTATAGAACAAATTTGCCTCCCTGGATGTGAACAGGTGAAACTGACTGAGACTTAGTAAAAATTTCAGTTTTTGTTACACAACTGAATCCCCACATTCACTGTCTCCTGGCTGGCTTGGTCCTAGTACTAATAGGCATGAAAAGCATTATTGTTGTCATTAAAGAACACAGATATGACAGAATACACAAAAGAAGCATATGGGTTAGGTTAGAAGTTGCTATTTTTACTTAGTAATTTTTTCAGAGTAGAAACACTTTAAATAGAACAGTTTTCAAATACAACTTTATTTTTTTCCTTTTTCAATTTTTACTACAGCAAAACTTGATTTCCTTTTATTGTGGAGGGAGGAAACTTAGAAGAAAAAGCTTACTAAAGACAGTGTTTAAAGGCAGAATAAAACAGAAAGGTTTGATGTACTATACACTCACCTTTAGAGCCAGGGGCCAAAGCAGCTCGTTTGATGGCATAGGTTTTGAGACAGCGTTCAAAGGTGTCATCCCAGAGAGCCACTACCCCATCCTTTCCACCAGTTACAAATCCCTGCCCAAAAAAGTAGAATAGGATTAATTCATAGGTTGTCATCAGTAGATAATTTAGTATTTTTTTAAAAAAAAGATTATCCTTACTTGTACAATGACTCATGCCAACACTGACATTTAGTACATAATAATTAAAGCTAACATTTTGTCATTTTTATTTTTAGTAAAAGTCATGGAAAGGTCACGGGCAATAAACAAAAATTCACGGAACCCATGACCTGTCTGTGACTTTTGCTGCTGCGGCTCCATGGTTTCCCCCACCACCGTGGTGGCTGGGAGCTGTGCAGTTCCCCCTCTGCCTCTGGCAGCTGCAGGGTGACCATATTTCCCAAAGAGAAAATGGGACATCCCCAGCCGCTCGCCCAAGGCGTCCCTCTTTCCCCCTCCCCACGCCCTCCACGAGGCTGTCACCCATCGCTGGAACCCTGACGAGGGCTCCCTCAGGATCTGTGGCCTGTTGCTGGAACCCTGCCAGGACCCTGCTGGCTGCCAGCTCCAGTCCTGCAGCCCCTGGGGCTGAAGCAGAGAATGTTATGGAGGTCTCTGGAAGTCTCAGAATCTGGATTCCGTGACTTCCATGACCTCCGTGACATTTAAACGTAGTCTTAATAATAATGTAGCTGTAAAATCATAGAATCACACAAGTTAGAGATAGAAAAGATCTATTAGATCTTCTGGTCCTGCCAATGCACTACAAGTCTCTACAGTGCATTTTTAGTGCTTTGTCCAGTCTGCTTTTTAAAGTCCTGCACCTCTGTCACTCTCAAGGACGACTATTCAGTGGCCTAATACATTTCACTGTCGGGATGTTTTCCTGATAGGGAAAATTTAGGCTAACTTTCTTAATTTTACCCCTAGATCTGGACCTCCCAGACCACTTTTACAATGGGCGTGGACTAGCATATTTGTGAATGTGGGGAAAGGTTACATCTGTATTTTAATTTTGTGGTTTGGGACACTTTTCTCTAACAGGAATACTCTATTTCTATTCTTCTGCCTATGTCAGTAGACTGAAATTGTTTCATTGGGGGAAAATATTGACAATAGATACACTGGCAATAAAGCTGGAATCGTTTGATGTTATAAATTAGGAAAAACACAGTTTTATCTTAAACATTCACCATTCCTATATCTAAATTAATTATAACTGTGACAAAAAATGAACACTGTAGCTCCTTCGGCTGAAAAGGACATACTCTGGTTTAAACTTATATCTATTCCAGATGACTAAAGCCTAGTTTACATACAAGTTTTGTACCAATGTTACTATTTTGGTCAGCGGTGGGTTTTTTTTTTTTTTTTAACTGAAATAGTCCTCCCTATGGGGATTCAGCTGAACTGATATAAAGGTGCCTTATACTGATGTAGCTTATTCCCTTTCCCGTATTGGAATACCCATACCAATATATCTTTATATTCACAGAAGTATACCAAACTAGAGGGCTTGTGTTGCTTTAACTATGCAAGAAGAGTTAAAGTGGTATAGTGTAAACAAGGCCTTACTGCAGTGATCGGCAACCTTTGGCCGCGGGCTGTCAGGGAAATCCGCTGGGGGGCCGGGATGGTTTGTTTACCTGCAGCATCCACAGGTTCAGCAGATCGCAGCTCCCACTGGCTGTGGTTTGCCGTTCCAGGCCAATGGGGCTGCGGGAAGCGGCATGGGCCGAGGGATGTGCTGGCCACTGCTTCCTGCAGCCCGCATTGGGCTGGAATGGTGAACCGCAGCCAGTGGGAGCTGCAATCTGCCGAACCTGCGGACACTGCAGGTAAACAAACCATCCCGGCCAGCCAGCGAATTTCCCTGACGGCCCGCGTTCCAAAGGTTGCCGATCCCTGCCTTACTGTTGGTTGGCACTGTAACAGTTTTCAATTTGTAATCCAACAAAGCCCGTATAATAGTTACTAGATTGTATACATAAGGATACAGGATTATATACAATGGATGTAGTTAAAAAGATTTTCATTTACGGATTTTCTACCAGTTTGGAAGAAATTTCCTAGGCATAAAATGGTGAAAATTGCTATAAATGGTAGAAAGTTTTTAGGTATGACCATGTACACGAAGCAAGCCTTAGATCTGCTTAGGGTTGCCAGGCATCTGGTTGTCAGCTGGAATGCCTGGTTGAAAAGGGACCCTGGTGCCTCCAATCAGCACTGCTGATCGGGCCGTTAAAAAAGTCTGGTCGGCGGCACAGCAGGGCTAAGGCAGGCTCCCTGCCTGCCCTGGCTCTGCACAGCTCCCCGGAAGCAGCTTGCATGTCCCAGCAGCCTCTAGGCACAGGGACGATTAGGGAAGCTCCGTGTGCTGCCCCTGCCCCCAGTGCTGCCCCTGCCAGGAACAGAGCCAATGGGAGCTACGGGGGCAGTGCTAAGGGCCGCAGGGACATGCTGGCTGCTTTGGGATGTAGCGTGGAGCCAGGGAAGGCAGGCAGTGAGCCTGCCTTAGCCCCGCTGCGCCGCCGACCAGGAGCTGCCTGAGGTAAGCACTGCCCGGCCGGAGCCTGCACCCCGAACTCCCTCGTGCACCCCAACCCCCTGCCCCAGGTCGGAACTCCTTCCCGCACCTTAGCTGCATCCCAGACCCCGGACCCCCACCCCCTGCCCCAGGTTAGAACCCCCTCCCATGCCCTAACTCTCTCCCAGATCTTACACCCCCCCACCCGCACCCCAACCCCCTACCCCAGGTCAGAACCCCCTCCCCCAGCCCTGAGCCCCCTCTTGCACCCCAAATCCCTCATCCCTACCCCAGAGCCCACACCCCCAGCTGAAGCCTGCACCCCCTCCCGTACCCCAACCCCCTGCCCCAGCCCTGAGTCTGCTCCCACACTCCAAACCCCTTGGCCCCAGCCCAGAGCCCCCTTCTACACCCCAAACCTCTCATCCCCATCCCCACCCCAGAGCCTTCCCCCCCCACCCCAATTCCCTGGCCCAGGCCGGAGCCCCCTCCCACAACCTGAAACCTTCATTTCTGGCCCCACTCTGGAGCCCACACCCCCAGCTGGAGGCCTCACCCGCTCCCACACCCCAACTTCCTGCCCCAGCCCAGTGAAAGTGAGTGAGGGTGGGGGAGAGCGAGCGATGGAGGGAGGGGTCTGGATTGAGTGGGGGCGGGGCCTCAGAGAAGGGGCAGGGCAGGAGTGGGGCCTCAAGGAAGGGGCGGGGCAGGGTAAGGGAGTTTAGTTTTGTGCTGTTAGAAAGTTGGCAACCCTAAATCTGCTCAAGTCTTCACATAGTAACAAACATAACTGGTAATGTTTCTTTTAATGCAATGTAACAGAATCCCCTCCCCCCCTCCCCCCCAAGAGGCCCTCCACTTTTACTCTTAAGGCATCATTAAACAGGAGGGCATGCAGCTCTTAAAATCAATGAGAGGAGTCACTGTAATATAATGATACAATGCACTTCCTCCTACTAGGAAATGCAACACTCTCAGTTCCCGCTGACTTGAGAGTGGGGAATACCATCTAGAATCCTGAACTCCAATTATATGGTAATAGACTGCATTCATGTTAGGCCTAGCCACAAAGAGATTTTTATTAATCCAAACTATGTCTCATTTAAAATCCAAATAGTTCACTTACTTTTTCTAATGCATGCATGCTAAATACTGGACCATCATGTGCTTTGACAGTTTTTATGAGAAACAAATCTCTCCAGATACACACATCCCCAGTGGAAGTTCCAGAGAATGCCATCTCTTCAGTCCAGCCGTATACTGCACACATCATTGTATCAGTTCTTCCCATTGCACCTATGCAGCCCTTTCTCCCAATCAGTCCTCCCCCTGGTTTAGAATAAAAACAAGTAATCAAATGCTTGCATAACTATCACATTCAAAGGAATTTATAGGGCAACCTATCCAGAATAATAAATCTGTTTTCCTCTAGCCTAGGAATAAGCAAACTTTGAAGGTTCTTCACAAATCATTACTTCTCACCTTCCCCCACTTTTTGGCACATTTGAAGAAAAAAGAATGCATTTCACCTTTACGAATTCATTTTACATGCTACTTGAATCAGGAGTTGAATTTATATACACACACATGTAAACATGCATTCAGATATATCGGAGAGACAGTGTCTAAATACAGATCTTAATTTTCTGTCATATGATAGTATGATATAAAGATTTTAATGGAATGAGTGGGATGACCATATTACTCCAATGTAAAAACTTTAACCCTTACCAACACCTTATTTTCATGCTATATTTTTGGAGGAAAATTATTTTAGAACTTTGGCTTTAAAATCTGTGTTGATACAGTATCCTGTACTGGCCTATAAGTGACGGAAATGTTATTACCAATATATTTGAAAAGCCTCTAAAATGTATGTAAAATAGTTTCTGTATGTCAGGATGCCCATGTCCAGTATCTTGTGACCTGTCAGGTGTGAAAATGAGATGTGAATTTTCACAAAATTCTCACAGTAACTCCAAGTATGAGGCAACAGTGCCACCTAACAGATGAAGATCTAGGGATTTTTATATCTTCAAAGCACTGTGCTATGTCTTCAGTGACAAACCTCTGGATCTGTTTGCCAGCATTTGGCACTGATGAAGATTTCCCCCCAAACATGTACTTCAGTATCATGTGGTCTCAGGTCCGTCAGTTCCAGCTCTAGTTTCAGTAGTGGATCTTGACTTAGAATATAGTAGGACTGACCTATATCTCAGTGCTTATACTCACAATGATAAGTCTCCTTCACAATGACTATCTCTACACTTTCTACATGATACTGCCACTATGTGCATTCTTGAGTTTATGAAAAAGTGTGTATGGAGGATATGTCACAAGGGCCCCAATTTTGCCGACCCATCGGGAAGAGGTGATAGAGACAAGAAAGGCCATTTTCATTGATAAGTGAACGTAAGAACACGTCACCACTGGTTCAAACAGAGGTCTAGTAAGAGAGTGTAGAACAAGGCTGGGGTCGGATCTTGTATGTGGGGATAAATATTTCGGAGACCCTTCAGGAAACATTTTATGAATAGATGTGTGAAGATAGAATGGCTGTCTATTGTGGCAGTGAAAAGTGGCAATGGCTGCCAAATGCACACGAATGGAGCTGGTGGATAATCCCGACCATTTAAGGCTGGGGCGGGCAAAGTTTTTGACCTGAGGGCTGCATCGGGTTTCGTAAATTGTATAGAGGGCCGGTTAGGGGAGAGGGTTGTAGCCTGGCCCCCACCTCTTATCCTCCCCCCCGGGACTCCTGCCCCATCCAACCCCCCTGTTCCCTGACGGCCCCTCCCGGGACCCCTGCCCCATCCAACCACCCCTTCTCCCTGTCCCCTGACTGCCCCTGGAACCCCTGCCCCTGACTGCCCCCCACCACCCCATCCAATCCCCCTCCTTCCTGATTGCCCCCCCGGGACCCCTGCCCCCATTCAACCCCGTTCCCCCCCGACCCCTATCCACACCCCTGCCCCCTGACCACCGCCTCGAACTCCCCTGCCCTCTATCCAACACCCCCTGCTCCCTGCCCGCTTACTGCGCTGCCTGGCGCACCGGTGGCTGGCGGCGTTACAGCCACACTGCCCGGCTGGAGCCGGGCCACGCTGCCACTGCCACCATGCAGCACAGAGCACCAGGGCAGGCCCAGCTCTGCAACTGCGCTGCCCCAGGAGCTCACAGCCCTGCCGCCCAGAGCATTGCGCCGGTGGCAGAGCGAGCGAGCTGAGGCTGTGGGGGAGGGGGAACAGCAGGGGAGGGTCCGGGGGCTAGTCTCCCGGGGCATGAGCTCGGGGGCCGGGCAGGACGGTCCCGCAGGCCACCGTAGTTTGCCCACCTCTGATTTAAGGTGTAAAATATAGCCTAGGATAAGTGGTAGTTGAGCGCTTATTGCATCAACCTGATGGGAGGCGCACCAGCATTGGAACCTAGTCCATTTGTGACATTAAGTGCATCTAGTCGTTTTGCATCTGCTATTCAAGAGTATCTGTTTAACTGCATCTGAACAGGTTATTTCCAAATCCAAGAACCACGGAGGAGCCAGGCTTTGAGGTGGAGCATCTGTGGATTGGGATGGAGGATGTGACCCGCATCCTGTGAAATGAGTTTTGGAGCTGGATGGAGGAGATGGGTTGGCATACCATCATGCGAAAGAGGTAAGTATACCAGATCTGTTGTGGACATGTTGGCGCGATAAGGATGACATGGACTCAATCCCCCTGAATCTTGTGGAGTACTCAAAACAGAAAGGGGAAGGGAGGGAAGACATAGAGCAGTGGTGCATCCCATGTGATGAGGAATGTGTCTCCCAAAGACCTGTGTCCCAATCCCACTCTTGAGCAGAATTGAGGGCATCAGACATTTTGTGGTGTGGCAAAAAGGTCTACATTGGGGAATCCCCAGTGTTTGAAGATATGCTGAAGGATTTACTTATCCAGTTCCCAGTTGTGATCATGGAAGAATCTTCTGCTCAGTGAGTCCACAGTGATGTTCTGGTGTCCAGGGAGGTATGTGGCTGAGATGTTGATGTCATGTTGGATACACCATCTCCATAATTTCAGTGCCCCCGAGTATAAAGAGTGGGACCTTGCTCTGCCTTGTCTGTTGATGTAAAAACATGCAGACGATATTGTCTATCATGACTTTGATGGTGCGATATGCAATCAGTGGAAGGAAACATCAGCCTGTAGCTCTAGGAGGCTGATGTGTAGGGTAGATTTGGTTAAAGACCATCTTCCCTCCACTGTATGAGTGTGAAGGTGCATTCCCCGACCGATGAAGGAGGCGTCAGTTGTTAGAATCATGATTGGTGCTGGCTGAAGGAAATGAACCCCGACACCGATGTTCTTGGGCTGTGTCTACCAGAGTAGTGAGTCCTTGACCACCCTCGGCATGGATAACAGTTTGTATCTGTGAGGGACATATGCTGTACAGACATATACCTGAAGACATCGCATGTGTAATTATGTGTGCTTTATCCATGAATGGTGGCTGTCATGTGTCCTATTAGCTGGAGAGACATTCTGTTGGAAATCTGGGCACAGGCTTGCACCTTGGATACATGATCCACTATAGTCAAGAATGTGTGAGGCGGAAGGAAGGCTCTGTCTTGTATGGCATCTAGTTGTGCGGCGATGAACTCCAGGTGTTGTACTGGTATTAAAGTAGACTTCTCCAAGTTCACATGGAGGCCTAAATTCGTGAAAAGGTCCATTGAGACCTGGATGGCACGAAAAGTGTCAGCTTTGGATGACACCTTGAGGAGACAGTCGTCTATGTATGGAAAGATGACGACGCCTTCTTTACTTAGGGCTGGTCCACACTAAGCCCCCAGTTCGAACTAAGATACGCAACTTCAGCTAAGTGAATAACGTAGCTGAAGTCGAAGTATCTTCGTTCGAACTTAAAGGTACTTACCGCGGGTCCACACATGGCAGGCAGGCTCCCCCGTTGACTCCGCCTACTCCTCTCATGGAGCAGGATTACCGGTGTCGACGGCGAGCACTTCCGGGATCGATTTATCGCGTTTAGACAAGACGCGATAAATCGATCCCAGAAGATCGATTGCTTGCCGCCGAACCTGCGGGTAAGTATAGACGTACCCTTAGGTAGGCAGCAACTACCAAAAAGACTTTGGAGAACACACAAGGGGCTGTTGACAGTCCAAAAAGCAGTACCTTGTACTGATAATGATTGGCTCCCATGGTGAACCAGAGAAACCATCTGTGGGCCGGGTGTATTGTGAAATGGAAATACGCATCTTGGAGGTCAAGGGCCGAGAACCAGTCCCCTGTTCCAGTGCTGGGATAATGGTAGAGAAGGTAACCATCTTGAAGTGTTGAAGTTTGACAAACTTGTTTAGGTTTTGAAGGTCCAGGATCAGCCACCAGTTGCCGGATTTCTTCTGGATCAGAAAAAATGGGAATAGAAACTCATTCCTCTATGTTGGGAAGGGACCAGGTCTATGGCTCACAGGTGCAGAAGATGATTTATTTCTTCTCGTAAAATGGGTTCATGAGAGGGGTCCCTGAAGAGGGATGGGGAAAGAGGTGGGGGGGCAGGATAGATAGGAAAGGGATGGAGTATCCTTCCCTGATGATCTCTAGAACCCATATGTCTGAGGTGATTAGTCTCCAGGATGGAAAGAACGGAGCTAATCAGTCACCAAACTGGTGGGATGTCGAAGATGGTTGATATGACTGGAAAAGGGGGGAGGCTTCTTGAGGCCTTGACCACACCTTCAAAACTGTTGCTTGGCTGCAGGTGCTTGAGAGGTAGTCCCTTGAGGAGTGGCCTGTCTACATTTGGTAGGGGGCTTTTATTGTTGGCGCTGAGTGTCATAGTGCTGCTGAGGAGTGTACTGCGGTGGTCAGGATCGCAGGGGGAGATGATACTTTCATAGGTGTCTCTTTGGCACTGGTGTGTAAATACTAAGGAAGCGGCAAGTAGCTCGGCAGTCTTTAAGGGTGGGTAAGGGAATCAACCATATGCACCATGAATAGTTTGGGGCCCTCAAAGGGTAAGCCTTTAACTGGTTTGTACCTCCTTAGGAAAGCCTGAGAGGTGCAGTCATGGCGCCCACTTCATAACCATGCAGTTGCGATGGAGCGGGCGGTGATATCCGCAGAGTCTAATGAGGCCTATAGGGCTGTATGGGCCAAGAGGTGTCCCTCAGATATAAGCACCTGGAATTGTTCTTTCTTGGCCTCAGGAAGGTTATGGCCGTGTTCCTCTATTCTGGAGTAGTTGAGGTAGTTGTACTTGGCCATAAGAACCTCGTAATTAGCTATTCGAAATTGGATTGTGGCAGATGAATAAGTCTTGCGTCCAAATAAATTAAGCATTTCCAGTGTCTGTCCTGATGGGTAGATCAAGATTGATACTTGTCATCCTCTCTCTTGCACCATATTAACTACTAGAGAATTTGGGGTGGTATGCGAGAAAAGAAATTCCACAACTTTTGCAAGAGCATTTTTGTCTGCCCATTTTCAGGTTGGAGGGATGGTCACTGGGGTCTGTCAGAGCACTTTTGCAGGATTGAGAAGAACCTTGTTGATAGGTAGGGCAATTTTGGAGGAAGATAATGTGTGCAGGACATTGAGCAATTTATGCTGCTGATCTTTCACTTCCTCCAAAGGAATCTGTAGGGAGACTGCAATCCTGTGGAATAATTCGTGAATGTGTCTGAAGTTGTCAGCAGCAGTAGGAGGTGGGGGCATGATAGCCTCATTGGGGGAAGAAGAGGAGAAATATAATGTTGGTGGAGCTTCCTCCTCCTGTTCTTCCTCCTCATCCAGTACTGGGGGAGGTTCAGTCTCTGATGTGCGAGAGACCGATGGAGAAGGGAGAGGTATAGGTCTCCAGCTTTGCTCCACGGGAGGCTTCCTAAATTGTGCCCTGTGCATGTCCCAAGGGTCCCAATATGACCAATGTGGAGGGAGTGGAACATGTAGTTGCTTCCACAGTGGTCCATAACAGGACTGTGGTCCAGATGTGGATTGCAAATAGTGAGGATGTGTAGATGAAGCCTGTTTTGAATAAGAGGGTGTTATGCTTATACAAAGCTCACAAGATTTTTTATAGGGGAGAAGGCAATACGCCCCATTTATTGAGAATACAGCAGTTAGCATATGCTTTTTAGTTACACATACACACACGATGCACACTGTCCTGCCAGTCGATGTTATAGTTACCAGTCCAGATCAACCTAGTGGCCAGCTAGGTTGATCACTGGTAGGGGGGAGCCGGGTTCTGTCGGTCGTGACATATAATACATTTTTAGCAAGCAAACACAGGACAATATTAACACAACTAGTAATGGATGAAACATAATAGACAATGTTCCCTTAGAGGTTGTGGACCAGCCTGTAAAAACATTGTATTAATGATAGGCTGTTAGGGTTTTTTTAGATTTAGCAAGTTTTAGTAGGTTTTTATTGGCATGTAATATTTGAATGACACGCTTTTTGTGTGTGTGTTTGTTGTAAAAACTGAGTTACTTTTTTAGTTTATTTTATATATATGTTTTTAGTGATGTGTTTCTGTTGCATGGTTTTGTGGTGACAGGTAGGGACAAGCACACCCATTTTTGAGGGCTTTATTTTGTACATTTTTGGTTATTTAATATATATATTTTAAGCTTACTGACCTATAACCCGCAGTAGCCAAAAGGATTTTATGGTTAATTTTGGGAGCGGGCTTATTTTTTATATTTTTGTTTTAATAGATTGTTGGTGAGTAATTTTAATAATAATTTTACTTAATAACAAATTAGGCTTAATTATGCTGGAAACATATTTCATTTATTTATATTTGTAGGTGAATAAGGATTTTTTGTTGTTGCTTTAAAAGATGTGTTAATATTTGAACATTTTAGATATTACCCAAAACATTTTGTTTTTAAGTGATGCTAAACTAAGAATTTGCTTTTTAGTACATTTTATTGCTAAGGCAGTTTTATGTTTTATTTTTATTTGTTGTTTATATAGCAGCTAGAAGGTGTTGTTTAGCCACCAGTACATATTTTATGTTGCTTTTAGGTTTATTAGATTTATTTGTATTAAATTTATAGTATTATTTGCTTGTTTGTGAATGAGATTATTTGCAGTTGTGACAAGAAACAACTTATTTTTAATTACCTTTAGGTTTACAGTAATTATAATTTTTGCTTTAAAGCGAATTTTTTTTAATATGGTGTTTATGATATTTTGTTTGGTTTGGTTATTGGAGTGCTGACGTTTTTATTTAGGCTGTTATAATAGGAAGGGAGTAGGGTGAACATTTGGGTTTTAATTTAGATATGTTTAATTGAGTTTAATACATACTAATTTTTATTTGTATTAATAATGGATTTAATAAGACTTTTACTGGATTATTTTGAATTATTATTGTTGTTTTTTTTAATTGGGGTATTTTTTTTGAATGCATAGTTTTTGGTTTAGGTTTTGGTGCATGTGTTTGGGAACTATAGATTTAATTTATTACGGGGTACTGGATAGTATTTTACAATAACTGTTAGTGTGGTTTTTGTTTTAATAGGCTTATTTTATTGATATGGTAATTGTGGGTAGCTGGATCTTTAGGTGGTATTTTTATAGGGACTTTTTATTTTAACCTTTATTTTTTAGTGTTTTGGTATTTTTGTGGTGCTTATAAGGTGAACCTTAAGGTGGGGTTTTTTTTTTAGGCATATATATTGGTATTTTTTAAGGGTTTTAAGAGTTGGCTAGTATTTTTATTATACCATTTTTTGCGGATTATTGGATTATGGGTAGGAATTTATGATTGGTTGGCAGGGAGTGAATTATTTTTTTAATATTGGCTTATAAGGAGGGGTGCATTTTTTTTATGATTGCTTTAGTTATTTGGGCGCTAAAAGTTTTTAGAAGTAGGTAAAGCCAGATCTTATACTGGAGTTTTATTTTTTCTGGATTAAAATTGTGGTGGTTAAGCAGCACCTTGTGCTTAGGTTTTGGGGTGGGTTTTTTGGCAAAGAATTTAAACATTATTATTTATGTAAATAATTTAATTTGTGAAATATGTATTTATTTTATTTTTTATTTTTTTTTAATATGGTATAGTAATGGGCTAAGGCGGTTTACTATGGAGTAAGGGCTTATTTATTTTGATTTTAGTGAGTGATTTTTAATTTTATTTTGAGATATATTATTTGATTTTTTGTTTTTTATAGGGCTGTTTTTGTGGGGTTTTGTTTTTTGAATTTGTTGTTTATGTGTTTGATGGCCTGATTAACTCTATATTGAAGGGTGATTTAAAATTCTACTACTACAAGGGTGCGATGGAGCACTCCTCCTTCTCTTTTTCCTCCTCGTCACTGAGGAAGGAGGGTGCCCTTGTCAGGGGGAAAAGGGAGGAAGGTCATGAGTCCAGAGAGGAGGGTGGAAGTGGGAGGAGGTCATGTCTAAGCAGAGGTGACTCGGGCATGTCAGATACAAGCTGGTCTTTACTGTATCTAAATTCCTGGGGAGGAGGAAGGAGCATCATCAGCACTGGTAGATGACTGGGTGCCCAGGTGGAGCTGAAGACTTGGTTAGTGTCGAGGACTTGCTTGGTGCCGACGGCTTTGTTGGTGCTGAGGACTTGGTCAGTGCTGGCAGTTTTGGCGGGGCCAAGGACTTGATCTGTGTCGATGGTTTCAGCTGTGCTGAAAAGGACGTCATTGCCAGTGGTTTTGTCAGTGCCAAGCTCCTGAAGTCGGAATGTTGTGGTCTCCAGTGCCGAGAGATGGTGCTGAGGTCTGTAGCTCTGCCTGGTTAGGGTCCCTAGACTGCAGTTTCATGCCGGAACCAGAGGTAGTTGGGTTCTGGAGCTATGTCCCCTGTCAGATGATGTTGAGACAACTGACCTCACAGGGGAAGGTGTTCTGGCAAGCTGTGCCTTAGAGTGTGAGGAGGGAGCCTGTTTTCTTGTCAGAGCGAGAGAGAGACAACTTTCTCTTAGAGAGACGTGGGGAATGAGGATCAGCAGGTGACCTGGCAGAGTGTGAAAGCCACATAGGGGGAGAGTCCAGGTCCGATGCTGGGCGCTGTGATTTCTACATGAGGAGAAGTCATAACCGAATGTTCCAGTCTTTTCTGGCCCTGGCAGTCAAGTTGTGACAGTAGGAACACTTTTGTGGGATGTGTCCCTCTTCCAGACAGTGAACACACTGCTGGTGGCCGTCCATTACTGGAGGGCATTACAGCAAGAGATGCACCTCTTAAACCTGGGAGATCTGGTCATAAGGGTGAGGAAAAAAGCTTCCTGTTTGGAAGGGTGAGAAGCAGGGAAATGAAAATCTAATTGATGAGGTAAATATAAAGGTGAAACAAAAACAATTTTTTTTTTGATAAGAGGAAAGAAGAAGTTCTAAACTACACTAAAACTGACAGGTAAGGCACTACTCTAATGAGGGAAAAAGGAGAAGTGGGCTGTTCTGCGGATTCTGTCCCAAACCAAAGGCGGTAGAGAAGAATCTGGATGGGAGCAGGGGGCAGTCAGACAGCACAATAATATATATACGTCCCGCTCACGGCGCAAGAGAGGGGAGGTGCGAATGTGCAGTCTGACGGGCACTGCTGATGAAGAGCTCTGATCCCAGAGGCAGGGAGTGCTGCTGCACCTACAGTGGAGAACCCATAGGGACACTATTCAAAGAAGAGTTAATCTTCTCAGCAGCAGCCTGCCAGCATTTTAATAACTTTATTAAACAGCAGCCTACTGTGGCCTGGATTCAACCTGGCTAATTTCTTGGGCAGTCCATGACTGAGATGACTAGGGTGACTGTTTTCCTCGCAGTTAAATGTTCTATAGCTTTTAAGGATTAATTTTAAAATGAATGGGAAGGATTCACCCAAGCCAGTGTATTTTCAGAGGTCCTGTCAACACAGTAGTTTTCTCCAGCAAAGGAGGTAATCTTTTCAAAGACCCTTTTAGCTCCATATGCCTTTCAAGATCTGATACACTGGAGTTCAGAATACCATTTAGATGGTGTTTTTCCATTGCTCTAAATTAAACGTTTTCAAATAGATTAAACATGCATCTATTCTTTAACTTCTTGAGTTTTTGTAGTCATGTTTAGCAAAGACAGCTACACAAAGTATAATTAGTAGGTATATTCACTGCAAGAGCCTTGTCTGCAACCTTATTTGTGCCTCTTACAGGCGGACCTTAGATTATTAAAATTGCATTCCTTTGTGATTTAGATCAATATATCTCTATTTTATATATGTATCTATCTATGTATTTTACCCACTAAATATTGAAGGTCTGAAATTATTACCTTATCCTCTTTGGTATCACCTGAAAACTCTTTTGTATATGTTGAGTGGGATTTATTACATTATCCTAGAGCTGTGCATGAGATATTTTGAGCTATATAACTTTTGTGAAAGATATGGTATTTCCTGAAATACTCTTTAAACACCTTATGGTGTTAAATTTATGTAACTTCTTCATGGGCAGATGTGACAAACATTGCAACTCCATGCAGCATCTTTGGGGTCCATTGTTTTAAATGAATGGTTTACGTAGGACTGTTCTATTCCATGGGGAAGGGCTACCACAGCTCCTACAGGAACTAAAACAATAGGTGGTTAAGGCAAATCAGGCAGTTTGTAATCTCCCCAGAGAGATACCACCTCCTGGGGAGGCTCGCATATAGTAATTCAAACTAGATTCCACAGAGACCAACAGGCAAAGAAAAGACTATGGGATAAATAGCCTGAGTTTAAACTGACTCAGGGCCTTTCTTTCTGATCCAACAAATGGACAGGCCCTTCTGTCCAAGGGGTTCCAATTCTTCCTGGGAAAGGGTTGGAAGGACTTTGGCCTACTGGGGCCCCATAAGACATATGGGTGATCTCGGGTAAGCTTATTAACATGCATGCAGGTTCTTTTATTGTTTTTAATGTTTTCTCTGTAATACTTTCACCTTAAGAATAACTGTGCTTGCTTATAAAGGGCTGTGTGGTAACTTATAACTGCTACCAATTATGTTGTTCGTAGCCTTCAAAGAGAAAGCAAAGTGCAGACACTGGCCTGGTTAGGCAGTCTGGCTTGCTGGGACTATCACAGTGTAAGCAGGGAACTGTGTAGCCTGGAAAAGCCCCTGGTCAGGAGGGAGAGAGACGTGGGTCTCCACCCAGAGATGTGACAGCTGAGGAGCCTGGAGCCTCAGGGGTGCCTCAAGGGACCATGGAGGGGGAATATGGTGCAACTGCCCTAAATTGTGACAACTATTAATTGCATAACTATTATTTATAAAAACTAGACTAACCTCTCCCAGGCACCAGGAGGTAGCCCTGTTAGTCTGTATCCACAAAAACAACAAGGACTCCGGTAGCACCTTAAAGACTAACAGATTTATTTGGGCATAAGCTTTTGTGGGTAAAAAACCTCTGCATGCTGTACTACACCTAGCACAATGGGCAGATGATCTTTCTTGGGGTCTCTGACACTACCATAACAGAAATTAATTTTTATTATTAATAGGAGTTAGAGAGAACCTATTAATATATACATGTGTCAAAAATCATACAGAATGCATAATAATTACTATCTTAGATATAACAGAAAATGCTGCAGTTAAAAAACACACACAAAAACATGCCTTTCCTTACCTGCTCTACGCCAGAATTTCATGTGTTTAATTCCAGCTGTTATCAGTTTATCAGGCATATAAGGATTAATTTTAACAACAAAAATCTTATCTTTGCTTCCTCTGAAATAAAAAAGTAAAATATTTCACTACCTTTATACACAGACAAATGTATACAGTCATATTTTTCTGTCCGATTGTCCAGCTTACTAATGTCTATCTCACAAAACATTCCTATAGCTCTTAAAATTCTTTTATTAGGAGAAATAGGAAGGCAGGCCATTGAACTAAAGGTATTGAGTTCATTGCTATTTTTATCTCACTCTTAATTTGACAGTTTGCAGATTAGAAATCTGAAGAAACTGCTCTACTTCAGCAATCCACTCGACAGCATTTTCTTTGTAAAAGAATATACTTGACCCAAAATAATGCAATGATATTTATTCTTTCGGAATTAAGCCTTGATAGCAAATTAAGGGCTATAAGGTTACGTTAATTGCAGACCTTATCTACATCAGTTTCTCATTCTGAAAATCAATGACAACATCCATACACTTTTTACTGAACTTTTCCATCATTCTAGTGGACTTAAACAATAATGGGAATGACAATGTTTGTCACATCTATGTTACAATACCTATCTTCAGCAGTTTTTGAAAAAAAACCCTGTCATCTTTGTTTGCGGACACATTTTGTATTTCTTTCTGTTCCTAAATACAGACATACAATACACAGCTACAGGTGCTACTGTTTTGAAAGATCCTATCACTTTCAGCTATATTTCCTATGTAAGAGAAAATGATTTACCAGTAATTCTGCTTCTCTGAAAATATCATTTTGTAGGAGTCTCACTCATGGGTATTTGCTCCTTAGTGCAACAATGGGAGAACTCCTTTAGCTTGTAGCTTCTTAAGATTTTTTGACTCTGAGGGCACCACAAGCCAGTCCGTTACTAACCACATTACACCACAATCTGTCATGTATAAATGCTGTCCTTCAACACTGCAGCCAATTCCAATGACAGAGTTTGAGGTGAAGCTCCCCAGATAGAAAAGCCAATCCAAAATGATCAACATAAGATTAAAAAAGGGGTGCCGGGGGAGGGTGGGATCAGTAAAAAAAAGGTGCCAGAGAAAAACACCTGAGAAAAGGCTGAGGTGAACAGATGAAATCCTACAAAATGTAATCTACTTTGAAAATAAGTTATTGAGCATGACGAGTCTAAAACAGGAGTCCATTCTGGAGGTGAAATCCAAGCAATAAATGCTTAATATATTATGTGGAGTAGACTATGTATCTGCTTTGAGGTTTCTTAATGAAAATATACCTGAAGCAGGAGATGGTGACAGTGTTGCTTCAAAATGAGTGCTCCTTGACAACGCCTTTAGTATCAAGCAATCCTGGTGGTAGCAATGTAAAATGCAATCATATTGTCTTCTTAGTAATATACAGTACTGCCCAGTGAAGTGGCATCAAATGAAAAAGATGTGTGGACTTTCTTAAGGCTTTTGTCTTTTCCAAAAACAACACTAAGCACCTTCAGACATCAAGTGTAGGGAGAGGAGTATTCCGGAATGGACATGCAAAACACACTGGCAGGACAAACAGCTTATTAAAGTGGAATTCAGACACCAACTTAGAGAGCAACCTTCAATATGTCCACAGCACTGTCTTATCCTGGTAAAATATGGTACACATTGGGTCTGTTACAAGGGCTTTGCAAGGAAAACTCACTGCTACCAGGTAAAAATTACTTTCAATGTGAGAAACTTAAACTCACAGAGACTGAGTGGCTTAAAAGGAGCTTTCATCAGTTTTGTCATCTTGATATTATGGTAATATCCCATGACACAGGAGGCTTTTTAATCGGAGGTTTTAAAAGCCTCAAGACCTGCATGAACCTGACAAGGGACTGCATAGACATTGCACCGGTTGACCTTCAATTAGTTCACTATTGGCCAGAATGGCTACCAAATGTATCTGGATGTAGTTAGTCTTTCACTTAGGGCAGGTCTACACTACCCGCCTGAATCGGCGGGTAGAAATCGACCTCTCGGGGATCGATTTATCGCGTCCCGTCAGGACGCGACAATCGATCCCCGAATCGACGCTCTTACTCCACCAGCGAAGGTGGGAGTAAGAGCCGTCGACGGGAAGCCGCAGAGGTCGATTTTGCCGCCGTCCTCACAGCGGGGTAAGTCGGCTGCGATACGTCGAATTCAGCTACGCTATTCGCGTAGCTGAATTTGCGTATCCTAAATCGACCCCCCCTGTAGTGAAGACGTAGCCTTAGACAGGTGAAAAGACAAGTCAAGTAGCTTTTCTGGTGAGGACAAAGTGTCCACTCAGTCCTGTTTGCATGACACCACAGACCATTTTTTAACTGTAGGAACTGGAGTTGTAGGTGCTTCTCAAGTCTCCTTGGAAGCTCTCTACCAATATAGAACTGCCCTCATCTCCAGAATAATTATGTCCAAGTGCAGTTCCTATAGAGATAAAAATTCTCTGGGTGCGTAGTCCTCTGTATTGGCTCCCCATACCAGGTTAGACACATCTGTGGCTACTACAGTTTGGAGAGGAGGTATTTTAAAGTCAATTTGTAATTGGTGATTGTTCCTGAACTGTCAATGGGTCAGAGCAGCCTGGAGGCTGTCTGCCATCAGATGAGATGCGAAAGTTCCTGAAAGTTATTGGAACTGCAGGGTCTACTGAGCTTACCTCATATATAGAGCCCTACCAAATTCATGGCCATGAAAAACGCGTCACGGACCATGAAATCTGGTGTCCCCCCATGAAATCTGGTCTTTTGTTTACTTTTACTCTCTACTATACAGATTTCATTGGGGAGACCTGCATTTCTAAATTGGGGGTCCTGAACCAAAAGGGAGTTGCAGGGGGGTTGCAAGGTTATTTTAGGGGGGTCGTGGTATTACCATCCTTACTTCTGCACTGCCTTCATTGCTGGGCAGCCAGAGTGAGGTGGCTGTTGGCCGGGCGCTCAGCTCTGAAGGTAGCGCCCCGCCAGCCGCAGCATAAAAGTAAGCGTGGCAATACCATACCATGCCACCCTTACTCCTGTGCTACTGCCTTCAGAGCGGGGCGGCTGGAGGGTGGTGCTGCTGACTGAGTGAGGGTCCAGCTCAGCAGGCAGCAGCCTAGAAGTAAGGTTGGCAATACCATACCAATCCATCCTTACTTCTGCGCTGCTGCTCCAGTGGCTCTGCCTTAAGAGCTGGGATCCCGGCCAGAAGCCACTGCTCTCCAGCTGTCCAGCTCTGAAGGCAGCACAACTGCCAGCAGCAATGCAGAAGTAAGGGTAGAAGCACCGCAACCCCCATTACAATAACTTTGCGACCCCTTGACAACTCCTTTTTGGGTCAGGACCCCTACAATTACAACACTGTGAAATTTCAGATTTAAATAGGTGAAATCATGAAATATACGATTTTTAAAATCCTATGACCATGAAATTGACCAAAATGGACGGTGAATTTGGTAGGCTCCTACTCATATGCAAACATGTCCTGGACACCACGAATAGCGTTGCAGCCATGAGACCCAACATTAGTAGCATTGTCTAAACTGTTACCTGCTAGCTCTCTTGCTGATCCATTGCGCCCAACTGGGAATGTCTATGATCCTGTTCTAGAGAAGGAAAATTGATTTGAGCTGTCTAGTGGGGCTCCTGTATACTTCAATTGTCTGCGGGGGACTGTTGAAAATGTGGGTAGTTTATCACATATCCTAGTGACTCCATTCAGGTAGTGATATGGACTGTTCTTTCACATGATCCAAAGTAGGGTCCTTAATCAGCCAATCAGCCAACTTAGTGAATGTGCATGCTCCCAGACTGGGCAAGTAGGCAATGACTTTCATCAAGAATTTTGTGAACATACCCAGAATAGACACCAATTCAAGAGATAAGACAGTGAAGGAAGTGATGTTCCTTTACCTCATATCTGAATACTTGAAGAGCATTCTAAGGGGCTTGCAAGCATTTAGTTCTAGAGCACATAGCAATTAAACTTCATCTAAGAGAGTTGTAGTGGCTTCCAGGGTAACTAGCTAGAATTTTTTTTTGACCCAATACTGATTCAGTTCCCTGAGATCCAAGAAGGGCCAGAGATTTCCCATCTTTTTTCTGCCTGAAAGTATGTACAATAAAATCCTTTTCCTTCTTTTACTCAGTGGCCATGGCTTTAACGTTCTCTTTGCCAGGAGGGACAAGACTGCCTGTAGCAGCTCTTCTTCATATTGAGAAGCCTGAGAGCATTCTTGAGAATGAGGAGCACAATTTGGAAGACTTTCTGAGAACCATTTGTAGGGGGGCACCACCTCATCTGATGAGCTCAGTATCATCTCCTTCAAATACCAAGCCAGGTCAGCAATAATGTCAGGCAAAACAGGCACTGGGCCCTGCCACTCAGAAATTTTGACTGACTCGGGCTTTGGCACTCCAGGCCAGACTTGTGCCTTCCTAAGATGCCTGAAGGACAGCTTGTTGGACCTCCCCATATTTCCTCAGCACTTGGAATTACATTTCTAGACATATCTAGTACCTCTGCACATCATGAATGATGCCAATGCAGACAATATAACAAACATGGTCATCAGTTTTAAACACTGTTTTGCCACACCGGCCAAGTTTGAAACTGCAGAGCAGTCTTTTTAACTCCCTGTCTGCATACCTGAAATAAAAGAAAAGTGTTACCAGTGCACCAAAGGGAACCTCAGACCAAAAGACACAACAAGTGCTGAGCACCAAGATAGGTGTAGGAATGAGAAAGATGTCTTTATTACTTACAGCTCAGCACCTAACAAGCTTTGGCTTCGGAGTGCTGAGAACAGCAATGCAACAGAGCTAAGGTGCTAGCCAAAAGAAAACACATATATATGGTAAAAAGGCTCTATATTAATGGGTGGCACATAAAGCAATGTGCCAAAGTTCTGAGAAAATATGTACCAAATTATGACAAAAAGCAGAATCCAATGTGCCTGAGGCAAAAGACATCAGAAATTTAGAAATACTGTACTTCACCTGACTGAAAGGCAGAGTTGGATCCAGGAAAGAACACACAAAGAGCTTCAATGTTGTGTGCACAATAGGCACTGAATAAAAAATTTCAAATTTGTCCTATCCAGGGCCCCAGGAGATCTTCTGTTGTGGAATGAAAGCATGTAACTGTCACCCAGATTTTGTGTGTTAGAGTTAAAGAGTTGCTAATATTATCTGAACTGCAAAATAGAGAAATAACTATTTTGCGCATCAAAATTGTGAAAGTGGAAATACGAAGCATGTTTGTTTTTCCGGTTGCTGAAAGTATACTGTTGAGCGAACATTTCATTGTTCACATTTAGACACTAGATCAGCATTTTGAATTATTCATGAAGTTTTTGGACCAGTTACTGTAAGAGAGGGTTACTCACCTTGTGCAGTAACTGAGGTTCTTCAAGCTGGTTGTCCCTGCAGGTGCTCCACTTTAGGTGTCTTGATGCTCTGCGCTTGTATCAGATTTTTGGTAGCAGTGCCCGGTTGGGCTGCAGACACGCCGTAGCGGTCTCGCGCTGCTCCAAGCGGTTACATAGTGGTGCGCAGCCAACCATCCCCCTGTTCCTTCTCTACCTCAGAGGATCGGCCTGAAACTCAGAAGTAGAGAGGAAGTGGGAGGCTAGTAGAGCACCCACAGGGACAACCATCTCAAAGAACCTCAGTTACTGCACAAGGTGAGTAACCCTCTCTTCTTCTTCGAAGAGTGTCCCTGTGGGTGCTTCACTTTAGGTGACTGTTGAACAGTGCCCCTCAGTGGAGGAGAAGGGCTTTGGAGTTGGTCTGTTGACAGTGGATAACACTGTAAGTCCAAAGTGTGCATCTGATGCTGATTGTTGTTCTAAAGCACAGTGTTTAGTGAAAGTATGGACTGATGCCCATGGAGCTGCTCTACAAATGTCAGTGATAGGGACATTATTGAGAAAGGCCACAGATGCTGCCAGTGCTCTGGTGGAATGTATGCAAATTCCTGGTGGAGGTTGTAGATTGCTGTTTTGGTAGCACAAATGGATAAATCCTGATATCCACTTGGATAGTCTCTGTTTTGAGATGGGTTGACCCATCGAGCGTTCTGTTATGGAAACAAATAGTCTAGGTGATTTTCTAAATGTTTTTGTTTTTTCAATGTAGAAAGTTATTGCTCTACAAACATCCAATGTGTGGAGTGAGGCCTCCTCCCTGCCCATATGTGGTTTAGGAAAAAATACAGGTAAGTAAATGGGTTGGTTTAAATGAAAGGGGGAGGCGACTTTGGATATGAATTTAGGATGCAGTTATAGGATTACTTAATCTTTAAAGAATGTTGTATACGGTGGGTTTGCCATTAGGGCACCTAATTCTCCCACATATCTGGTGGACGTGATGGCAATGAGGAAAGCCACCTTCATGGATAAGTGCAACAAAGAGTAGGTTGCAAGGGGTTCAAACGGCTTTCCCAGGATTCCGCGTAGAACAAGGTTGAGGTCCCACATGAGTGTAGGGTTTCTTATTGTGGGTGTAACACAGCGCATCTGGCCCTCCTGGCTCCTGCCTCAGCTATGCTCAGATAAAGTCACTCAGAGACCCTGGGGTTCAGGAACCACTGGTGCTTTTATTTACAAGTTTGTGCTCCCACCACCTTCTCACCATACCGCTTACACAGCTCTCGGTTCCTTGTGGCTGAACCCAGGAGGGAAGGGCTTTCTCCCTGCCTAGACTCCCTCGCTCTCCTCCGTCCCAACATCCTGGCTTCCTTCTTCTCAGCCTCTTATATAGCCTTTGGCTAATTGGGCTGGCAGCTGGCTCTCATTCCTCAATTTGGGCAGGTTCTTTCCAGCCAGCTCCACTTTATTCACTTAAATGGGGCTGGCATGCAGGGGGCTGATTCTGCAGTATTTCTGCTCAGCACCTTGTCACAGTGGGATAAGTGTTTTCAATGCCTGTAAGGAAGCGCTTAATTGTCGGGAGAGCAAATATGGTGACCCTGTCCACCTTGTCATGGAAGGAGGTAATAACAGCCAAGTGTACTCTGATGGAGGTTGTGGATAGCCCCGATTTTTTAAGTCCTAGTATATTGTCCAGGATCCTCAGTAGTGGGGACGATCGTGGTAAGATCTGTTTATCTTGGCACCAGGTGCAGAACTGTTTCCACTTATGGATATATGTCTTTCTTGTACTTAGTCTCTGACTGTTCAGTAATATATCTTTCACTTCCTCTGAACAGGCCTTCTCAATCCAAGTCAGCCATGGAGTAACCAGGACTTGAGGTGGAGTACTGCAAGGTTGGGGTGACGGATACGTCCCACATCTTATGATAGAAGGTGAGGTACTAAGGGAAGGCTTTGAGGCGGTTTCACTGCCATCTGACACAAGTATGGGAACCATGTTTGTCCGGGCCATGTGGGGGCTCTGAGAATGACCTTGGATTTGTCCTGCTTGATCTTCTTAATGACGAGGCTTAGGAGTGGGGTTGGAGGAAATGCATACATCAATGGCGCCTCCCATTTTATAAGGAGAGTGTCGCCTAGGGAGTGGTGTCCCAATCCAGCTCTGGAGCAATATTGTGGCACTTGGCATTCTGAGCTGTTGCGAATAGATCTATGGTGGGGAACCCCCATAGTTTGAATATGGATTTGAGAATTCCAGGGTCCATCTCTCACTCGTGAGTTTGTGAAAAATCCCTGCTTAGTACATCTGCTGTTGTATTCTGACATCCCGGCAGATAGGATGCCGATATCTCTATGTTGTTGGTGATGCACCAATTCCAAATGCATATTGCCTCTGTACATAGGGAGTATGATTGTACTTCCCCTTGGTGGTTTATACTGTATAAAACATGCATGCTATATTGTCCGTAAGGATTTTAATGGCATTGTTCTTGATTAGAGGGAGAAAGTGGTCATATGCATTTTGGACTGCCCTTAGCTCCAGTAAGTTTATGTGCAGGTTGGACTCCGCTGGGAACCAGCGGCCTTGGACCGTATTGTTGCGTAGATGTGCCCCCCCACAACCTATTAGGGAAGCATCTGTCATGATTGTCAGGGTTGGAGTTCTTTGTTGGATAGGGCAGACATTCCTTAGTTGCCTCACCATGCCACGCAGAGTAAAAAACTCATTAACATGGTGGACGCATCTGTTGAGAGACTATCTGGCGGTATATTCACTGTTCAAAGCCAGACCTGGCAAGCATCTTATGTGGAGTCTGGCATGCTTGACCACAAACGTTGTTGCTGACATGTGCCCCAAGAGTTGTAAACATGTTTTAGCAGATGTTTGTGGGCTGTCCCTCAACATTGAAATTAGATTGACTAGAGTGAGGAAGCGTTGTTGGGGTAATGTTGCTGTTAGACAGTCAAGATAGGCGCCTGTGAATTCCAACTTTTGGACAGGAACCAGTGTAAACTTTTGCGTATTTATTTGCAACCCTAGGTTCGTGAAAAGGGTTATTGTGCTCTGCGTGGTGTTTATCGCTTCTTGACGTGTTGGTGCTCATAGGAGGCAATCGTCCAAGTATGGAAATATCATTACTCCGTGTCTGCGGAATTGAATTGCAACGACAGCGAGAACCTTGGGAAAAACCCTTGGGGCAGTGGATAGGCCGAAGGGTAGTACTCTGCATTGGAAATGCTGTTTCTCTTGGGTGAATCTCAAGAATCTTCTGTGTGACGGGCGGCTATTAATATGAAAATAAGCATCCTGTAGGTCAAGGGCCAAGAGCCAATCTCCCTTCTCTAATGCCGGAATTATTGTGGTTAGAGTCACCATTTTGATATATTCTCATGAATTTGTTGAGTTTTTGTAAATCCAGGATGGGTCTCCACCCACTGGTCTTTTTCTGAGTTAGAAAGTAGTGTGACTAAAAACCTCTTCCCCTGTATTGCGATGGTACAGGTTCCACGGCATCTATTTGTACAAGGTGGTTTATTTCCTGTTGTAACAGGTGCTTGTGAGAGGGGTCCCTGAAGAGGAACAGGAAAGGGGGGTGGGTAGGTGAGATAGAAATAAAGTGGATGGAGTAGCCCTTCTGGATAATCTCTAAAACCCATTTGTCTGTTGTGATGCTGTTCCAGACTGGGTAGTATGGTGACAGAGTCTCCGAATGGGCGGGGGACCTTTTCTGGTTCCAGAGTAAGAGAGTGTGGAGGTTTCGTGCCCTCGATCACACCTTCAAAATGATTGTCTAGAGGTGGATTACTAAGACATCGAAGGCTGATCTTGGTTCTGCCAACGTCTGTTCTTTGTTTACATCATTGGTCATACTGTCTTTGGAGCTGAGAGTATGGCGTAGACCAGAATCTCTGATTGTAAAACCTGCTCTGTTTCTTTTTGTTTGCAGATATGTAAATGCCAAGGGTTTTTAAGGTCGTCCTTGAGTCTTTTAGGGTATGTAATGAGACATCCGTTTTGTCTGCAAAGTTTCTGACCCTCGAAGGGTAAGTCTTTAACGGTTGCCCAGACCTCCCTTCGGAACTTGGAGAGGTGGAGCCAAGATGCACAGCGCATGACCATAGATGTTGCGATGGAACGTGCTGCCGTGTCTGCAGAGTCAAAGGAGGCCTGTAGGGCTATCCTGGCGATGAGAGACCCCTCAGAAATGTTTGCCTTATACTGTTCTATTTTGTCATTGGGTACATTTTCAATAAAAGTTGACATTTTGGAGAACAGACTGCATGTATATTTGGCCAGCAGGGTTGCGTAGTTGGCTATGCGGAACTGAAGTGTAGCTGAGGAATAAGCTTTCCACCCAAAAAGGTCCAGCCTTTTCCAATCCTTATCGTATGGGGTCGTTCGGGACTGGTGGTGTTTTCCCCTTTGGTTCACTGTCTCCACTACTAAGGAGTTTGGCATGGGGTGTGTAAATAGGAACTCAGCCCCTTTTTCTGGCACATAATATTTTTTGTCGGATCTTTTACATGAGGGTGGTGCTGTACAAGGTATCTGCCAGATTATTTTTGCAGGCTCCATGATTGCATAATTAATTGGCAGAGCTATCTTTGCTGATGGGTATGCCTGGAGTATGTATGAGAGCTTATGTTGGGCTTCTGGTAGCTGAGCCAACGAAATGTCTAGGGATTCAGCAACCCTGTTGAAGAAGTCCTGAAAGGATTTGAAATCATCCCCCATGGTGGGGGGGGGGTGGCATTATGGTTTCGTCCGATGACAACAAAGAGAGGTGAGTAGGCAGAAAAGTGTCATGCTCAGCTATGTCCTCAGGTTCCTCAGTGTCTTCCTCTTGTGTTTCCAAGGGTGCCAGAACAGTTGATGAAGGAGACCTGGCTGTTATGGATTTAGGGGAGCTGTGGTTTTGGGCCCTATACATTGCCCATGGATCCCAGTATGACCAGTTAGGTGGGAATGGTATGGGGGGTGGTGTCCATAGGTGACCACATCCTCGTATATCCACAGGTAGTTGGTGATGAGATGGTCCTGGCTTGGGTGAGGAGTGACAAGCAATATATATTACTGCATCATCCTCTTCTTCCTCATCACTAGAGATGGGGGGGCTGATCTGCAAGGAGAGTCAGCTGGCTTGGTACTAATCTGGATGAGGTACCCTCGGTGGCGAGTAAATATTCAGGTATTGAGGCCACTATCAGGTCTGCATGCCTCATGAATTACTGTGGAACCGTGAGGCTCGGTGCCGGAGACGACATGGTGGACCGCCTGGAAGCATGAGTTGAAGCTACCGGTGCCAAGGATTTAGGGCTGTGTGGCATAGGTACAGCAAGTGGCGCCACTGTACCACTCGGTGCCAAGATCTTCTTCGGCTCCGTGGGTGCCGAGCTGGAATGTTTCAGTTTAGTGTGTGAACCTCCTTTAGAGCTCACCTGCATAGGGTCTTTAGCTCTTCAGGAACTCTCTGTGCCAGACATTCCCGGTGCCTTGCGGTCTGGCACTCTCGGTGCCATCAATACCAGGGCAGATTTTTCAGTTGGAGATCGCTTTCTTTTAGGGGATTCTCCGTGCAGGGATGTCTGCGACCGCTTTTTGGTAGCCTTTCTAGGAATAGGCTCTTTGGCAGCTGTTATTGAAGTAGAGCAACCGTTGCCGGGGGGTGGCCTGGACTCGGGGTTTGAGACTGGCCTGAGGGATTTCTCCATCATGAGGAGCTTCAGTTGGAGATCTCTGACTTTTCTTGTCCTGGCTGTCAGCTTTCTGCGGTGTGGGCACTTTTGAGTAATGTGTCTCTCGCCGAGGAAGTGGACACACTGAGCCTGGCCATCAGAGACCAGTATGGAGAGTCTGCAAGTCAGGAAGCATTTAAAGCCAGGTGAGCTGGGCATGCCCGAGAGAGTCGGTCTCTTAGACAAAAACAGGGGTAAACCTGCCAGAGAGAAAGGGGTAGAAAGGGAAGGTAAAGGGAGACTTTTTTGTGTGAAAATTAAAGAAATTAGAGTAAGGTAAGGGGATAGGGAAGCTAACTACAACTAAGCTAACATTATCACTATGAACTATCTACTATAAATCTTATATGAGGTAAGAGAAGGTGCTGCTGATTGCTCCGACTTAACCCAAAGATGGTAGAGAAGGAACAGGAGAACAGTTGGCTGCGTGCTGCTGTGTAACTGCTCGGAGCAGCGTGAGACGGCTACAGCGCATGCGCAGCCCAACCGGGCACTGCTACCAAAATTCTCCAATTACAAGTGCAGGGCGTCAAGACACCTAAAGTGGAGCACTCACAGGGACACTCCTTGAAGAAGAACATAGCTTGTGGTGGGTCCAATAATTCTTGGAACTGAAGTCATCTTTGGCACAAGGGTCACATGCCTTGTATACAAATATATAGAGAACCACTGAAGATTGGGGAACTTTCCAAAAATTCCGACAGCATCTGCTGATTTGGGAGAATTGTTATCATAAATATTACTGAATCAAACCTGAATGAACTGTGTCAAATGACTGTAGGGGAAGACTCTTTTCTGATTCATCAAGGGACCTCAGGAGCAAGTGAGGACAGTAACTATTAAGAGCCATTGACAAAGAAGGCATATTCATGCCTGAACAATCTAGCTTGACAGAAAGACTATGTTCCTCTCCCCACAAGTGGCCATTAAGAGATAAGGAACTAGCAACTGCTAAGGCTTGTCAGAGACAAGCATATGAAGCCTCCTAGTCAGCTCGCCAGGAGACCTGCTAGCAAGAACCAACTACTTGAACTACTATCTTAAAGATAAAACTTGAACTATTTGAGGATGGCAAGGTTGACCTGGTTCAGCAGCTACCAGCTGCACAGCCAAGTTTGCACAGCCTCAGAACAGAGGGTTGGGGAGGGAGGAGTAAGGACCTGCAACAAAAGGGAGTCCCTGGAGAAAGCAGTTGTCATCTGAGAGTACCAACATAGGAAAGGGCTGAGGGAGCCACTGCTGGAGACCTACCATGAGAAGGTTTTGAAAAAGAAAAGTAGATACCAACATCTGCAGAAGGGCTGAAAGTGTACATCTGGTGAGTGAAGTGCTACATGGAAGGTAGATGAGGCCCAGAAAAACAGCGTCAGCACCAGCTGCATACAGGAGCCTCAAGGTCCAGTAGCTGCAGAAAGGAGAAGCACCAGACCCAACTGCATGGAACAGGAACATTAAAGAAAGACATGTGAGTGCATGTGGTGTTTGAAAGGCAAGTAGTGTGCATGCATGTGCCGCAAAAATGGTGAGGAAATGTGTGCAGCTGTGACTGGTAAGGAGGGAGGAGGAAGAGTCACTTGCAGCCAATGATTCAGCTTGGAAAGGGACTTGTATGCAGTCTGTGACTATGTACTTTTTTTAGCATGATAAGTTATAGAAATGAGAAATAGAGGTGTGTGTAGTGAGTTTTAAAGGAACTGTTTCAAAAGGTACTGGGCAGTTACTCACACATCAGAGAAATGTTAATAAAACATCTCTTTTCTTCCAGTAAGAACAAATCTCTTATTTCTCATCTCGAGTTCGTCACTTAACTTTCATAGCAATGGTTGTTGATTTTACTTTACCTACAGCTTTTCTCCCTAAACAAAGTTTTAAGTTTATGCTAAAAGCCATTGATTGGGGGAATCAACATGCAAGGGAAACTACTCATTTATGTCTCAGTAGTATTCTCACTTTGTATCCATTCTGTCCATTGCCATTTGAAACTAATTTTGGTATAGATTTCAGAATGAAGTTAAACTTTTACCTTACTGCTGAAAGCTTCTCTCCTTTTTTCCAGTCCCAGAGCACAATAGTATGATTGTCATCTATGCCAACAGAAGCCAAGCGTTTGCCATCCGCTAGAAAAGGAAATGTACGGTAAGAGAGTGGGTAGAGAGCATTACTCTGCAATAACAAGAAATCAAATTATTATACTAGATATACTATAAATTATACAAAACACTACTTGTAATATTAGGAGATGAAAGAATGTACAAACAGATAAACCACAGTTGAGATGTATTTAGGCAGATTTTTTTATATGGATGGTCTAGTGGACAGAGTATAGGACTTGAAGCCAAGAATTTGAAGTTCTAATCCTCCCTTTGCCATTAACTTAGTGCAAGACCTTAGACTAGTCATTTAATTTTGTTATACATTTTAATCTTGGTCTTTTAGGATTTTGGCACAGGAATTATTGATGTTGCTAGCTTTTTCAAAAATTGGGAAATGTCAGGTCACCTAAAGCACAGTCATTGCTCCTGTTCCTCTACACTAGACGCATACTTCACCTTAATATCCTCCACATCAGCACTCATCCTCAAGAATATGCTTTTGTAACACAGTAGTTGACCCCTTTAAGGGAAGTCAGGGCCCAGGCTCCCTGTGATGGGCTTCTAAAAAAAGAACAAGTCCATCTCAGGCACCTGTAAGTAATTCATTGCAAACCTCCATGGTGTGCTGACAGGGGTGGGTAGGTAAGGACACTGCTCTACCAAGTGTTGACGCCAGTTCCACAAAATCCCTCAACACAGGGGGGCACCAAGAATCTCTGTGTTGAGTTTAGTACTCCCTACCCTGACAAAGCAGAAACTCTGGGGTAACTGCAGATTGGGTTTACAGAAGTGTCTCAGGGGTACTTCTAGGAAGTTTATGAGATATTTCCAAGCTTGATGACTCTGGTTAACATCTTGAGGCAGATCTGACTCTCAGGTATGTCATGATTAACTCCAAGTCAGAAGATACATTTATGCTCATTTGCGACTGATCTCTTCCTGGCATGTGCACATCTTCTGAAGCTGCGGAGCTTCTTTCCTGGAAACTTTGGGGGGGGGGGAGGGGGGAGGGGGAGAGGATAACGTCTTGAAAGGTAAGAGCCAAGAAGGACTGGAAATTCTCTTATGTCAGAAGCCCAAGATCCAACAGTATACACAATCTCAGCACACACTTTATCTGTGTCTGAGATCAGATTATTTCCAGTGAAACCAAATACCATCCCAGAATGCAGTGAGGCCTACCACAAGAGAACAAGGAATCAACAGCTTGTATCAGAGTTCAACTTCCTGGG
Source organism: Terrapene triunguis (assembly GCF_002925995.2). Taxonomy (NCBI): domain Eukaryota; kingdom Metazoa; phylum Chordata; order Testudines; family Emydidae; genus Terrapene; species Terrapene triunguis. The sequence goes on from NW_020664447.1 coordinate 69,594,116, forward strand.
CAGAGAAAACTCAAAAGGTTTAACGGGCAAAGGCTGCCTACTATGGTGGAGTGGAGACGAAGAAAGAGATAGCCAGATTCTTTCCAGGGAACAGACATGATCCAAGTTTCTCAACTCACTGCATTCACTTTGTGTCAAGGATGGATCCTGGCTCCGGGACTACAGTAACCTTTGAATCTGAAGTATTTGACACAAAACATCATAATTGCTGAAATCATTTGAATCTAGGAAGACTTTCGGCACCAGCCAACCACCCCACCAGATCCACGACTCTTGTCATTCTAAGAGTAGAAATAGGAAGAAAAGAAGCTTGGTCTCTTTCTTTTCTTCTTTGCTTTCCTCTCTTTTGAGCAGACCCAAGATCCTGAACTCACTGGGTTAATCAATCTTTACAGTTTCTTATAATATTCAGATATGAACAAACTTTGGCTCCATCCTTTAATTTCCACTTAGGAAACTGAGTACCTACAAGGTAAAGACTCACTGTCTAAAGGAACCTTAGAAGTCAGACTTAGATGCCTTTAATGCCACTTCAAAGATGAGAAAAGTGAAAATTCATCTTTCCATATTGAAGGCATAACATTTTGATACATCAGGCATCAGCTGGGCAGGCACCCCTCATCCAGACATGTTAGGCAGCACATAGATTGGTCAGAGACCAACATTTTTTCCCATAACAACAAAAATGATCTGATTTCTTATCAAACATACTGATCTGTTGGTCCAAAAATACCACAATCCTGAACAAAAGGCTAACTGAGGCATATAGCAGACATATAAAAAACGGTGACAGGCCATAGCATTGAACCAGAGATTCACCTAAGTGTCATTAGGCTCACACAACTGCAATAATATTAATTAAAACTAACTACTAATAAAATAAAACAAGGTAATTAGATACTATGATGATGAGGGGCTGTATAAGTATAGTACCTAGAAACAATAAAACATAATAAAGAATGGTCAAAGTTACGGTGGATGGAAGGAACAGGAAGTGAGTTCTTGTTTTACTGCCTCAGTGACCAAAGTATCTCAGAGTTGTCTGTGGCTATGACTCCTTACAAAGTTCTGATCCAAATATTCATATTCCCAAGAGACTAATGACATGCCTCCAAAAGACAATGTGATAGGCACAACCACAAAATCAAAGTTGGAGAAATGGAGGGGAAGAATGGTAGCAAAATTGCTGCCAGTTTTCCAGACTGGATTATACTACACAAAGAAAAATAAAACAGTTATATATTATAAAATCTTCTTAGTTCTTTAATATGCCCAGGGCCGCCCAGAGGATTCAGGGGGCCTGGGGCAAAGCAATTTCGGGGGGGCCCTTCCATAAAAAAATTGCAATACTATAGAATACTATATTCTCGTGGGGGCCCCTGCAGGGCCTGGGGCAAATTGCCCCACTTGCCCCCCCGGCGACCCTGAATATGCCTCAGACTTGACTAAATGATTCATTCTTAGAATGTAAAAAATACTATATACATCTCAGTTTCATAAAGGCAACAGACACCAGTCGCAGTAAATGCCAAAAATATACAATTTAATATTTTATATGTCTACAGGAAGGGTTTTTTGTGTTCTGCATGTGAAGCATATTAGACCTTCCTTGCACTGCACAGGCCTACAAGTATAGTATAGGTAGGGTTGCTTGTTTATAAAAAAAAAATATGCAAATTGAATGTAGCTAGCCATTCAGGATGGTATTTCAATAGATTATATTGATGCAGAAAGAATTCAAACCAAAAACTGCACTAATCCGCAAATGATACAATGTATTACATTAATCATCGGATACCTAGTTAGACATTTCCAAAGTAGCATGTCATTAATCATATTTTTGAACAAACTCCCGTGCTATTAAAAGATTATCAGAAAGGTCTAATATTTTCTTATATACATTTAAAATAGCCAGATGACTTGTTTTGTACACCTGTGGAGGCATGTTTTTGACCTGCATAGAAAGGAAAATGGCTAATTTTGTTGAATGACCACAAGATGTGCCCATATTATTTCCCACTCCAATAGCTCCTTGAATTACAGCTGATGCTTCTATTGCTTCCTCAGCTTAAAGGTTTATAAAGTGCATTTAAAAAGTGCAATTTGCTACTTCCACGTAAAAAATGGTTATCTACCTTTCGCAACTGTTGTTCTTAGAGATGTGTTGCTCATGTTCATTCCATTCTAGGTGTGTGCGTGCCCACGTGCCCAGTTGTCGGAATTTTTTGCCTTAGTGGTATCCGTAGGGCCAGCTCTGGGGCCCTTTGGAGTGCCGTGCTCATGTGCTGGTATATGAGGCACCGCCGTTCCTACGCCCTCTCAGTTCCTTCTTGCCAGTAACTCCAACAGAGGGGTAGGAAGGCAGGTAATGGAATGGACATGAGCAACACATCTCGAAGAACAGTTACTAAAGGCAGGTAACCATTTTTTCTTCTTTGAGTGCTTGCTCATGTCAATTCCATTCTAGGTGACTCACAAGCAGTATCCCTGGAAGTGGGCTCGGAGATCACAGTTGTGCGGCTTGTGTGTGAGAGAGTGTAACACTGCTCTACCAAAGCTGGTATCATCATGGGCCTGCTGGGTGGTTGCATAATGCAACACGAACATATGAATGGATGACCAAGTAGCGACCCTGCAGATATCTCGAATCGGCACCTGGGCCAAGAAGGCTGCTATAGAGGCTTGCACTGTAGCAGAATGAGCAGTTACAGTCGCCGTAGAGGGTACCTTTGTCAGCTCATAGCAAAACTTGATGCAGGCAGTGATCCATGATGAAATCCTCTGTGTAGACATAGGGAGGCACTTCATTCTGTCTGCCACTGCAACAAAGAGCTGTGTTGACTTCCGGAATGGTTTAGTCCTTTCAATATAAAAAGCCAGCGCTCTCGTAACATCAAGAGAGTGTAGTCTGCACTCCTCGTCTGACTTATGAGGTTTTGGGAAGAAAACCGGTAAATATATGTCCTGGTTTGTATGAAACTGTGAAACTAACTTGGGCAAGAAGGCTGGGTGCAGTCACAGTTGAACCTTATCCTTATAGAACACTGTATAGAGTGGTTCCAAGGTGAGAACTCTAATTTCGGAGACCCTGCCGGCTGACGTTATAACCACCAGAAAGGAGACCTTCCACGAGAGCAGCAGAATGGAACAAGAAGCTAACGGCTCGAAGGGTGGACCTGTAAGCCTAGACAGCATGAAGTTCAGGTCCCAAGGTGGGACAGGGTCGTGGACTTGAGGGTAAAACCATTCCAGGCTTTTCAGAAACCGAACCCTCATGTCATGTGCAAAGATTGAACTGCCTTGTGCTGGAGGGTGGAAGGCTGAAATAGCTGCCAAGTGGACCTTGATTGTTGAGAAAGACAGGCCCCAGAGCTTGTGGTGAAGAAGATAGTGCAGGATCAACTGGAGAGAGGCCTGGTCGAGCCGGAAACCCTGGTCCGAAGCCCAACATGTGAACTGTTTCCAGGGCTTTCTGCTACCCATGAGGACCTGTTGAACGCAGGCCAAGCGTGCCTGTTCTTCTGCATTCAGCCATGCAGCAACCAGGCCATCAGGTGCAGAGGTGCGAGGTTCGGGCGCAGGAGGTGTCTGTGGTCTTGGGACAGCAAGTCCAGCTGGAGTGGAAGCTGTAGCAGAGCTGCTATCAAGAGGATCAGCAGTGTGCCGAACCAGTGCTGGCGAGGCTAGGCAGGAGCTATTAGGATTATTCTCACCTTGTGCTGCTTGATTTTTATGAGGACTCTGTGGATTAGAGGCACTGGGTAAGTGCGTATAGCAGAGCCCCTGACCATGGGAGCAAGAAAGCATCGAACAGGGAGCCTGTGTCGTTCCCGTGAATAGAGCAGAAAACGTGGCACTTCCTATTCTGCCTGGAAGTGAATAAGTCCACCTGGGGAGTCCTCCACCTCTGGAAGATCAGGCTGAACTACTTCCGGATGGAGTGACCTCTCGTGTCGAAATGAGAAGATCCCGCTGAAGCGATCCGCTAACATGTTCCTGGTACCCGGAAGGTGCGAGGCCACAGAGCTAAATGGCATGCTGCACATAGAAGTTCCACAGCCAGAGAGCTTCCTGGCAAAGAACTGACAACCGGGCTGTCTTGCTTGTTGATATACAGTAACTCCTCACTTAAAGTCATCCCGGTTAATGTTTTGTTGTTACATTGCTGATCAATTAGAGAACATGCTCGTTTAAAGTTGCACAATGCTCCCTTATAACATCGTTTGGCAGCCACCTGCTTTGTCCACTGCTTGCAGAAAGAGCAGCCCGTTGGAGCTAGCTGGTGGGGGCTTGGAACCAGGGTGGACCGGCAGCCCCCCCATCAGCTCCCCACTCCCCTAAGTTCCCTGTGCGGCAGTCGCCCAGCAGGTTATCAATTGCCGGGCAGTTCAGCTGTCCCTCCCCCCACTGCCATGTGCTGCTCCTGCACTCTGCCTTGGAGCTGCTCCCGGGAGCCTCCTGCTTCCTGTGCAGGGAGAGAGAAAAGGGGAGGTTAATGTCAGGGTGTCCCCCTCCCTCCTGCACCCCGCTTGCCCCATCTCCACAGAGCAGGTGGGGGACACGACAGGGCTCAGGACGGAGGGAGCTTGCTGGCAGCAGCTGCTGTCTCAACTTGCTGATCTACTTAAAAAGGCAGTGTACTTAGAGTGGGGTCAGCGTACTTAAAGGGGCAATGCGCATCTCTCACACAGGGTCTGTGTGTCTGTCTCTGTCTGCCATGCTGTCTCCCCTCCCTCCATTCGTGCTGCCTTGTAGAGTGTGAGTCTACATTAACAACAATGGGTTAACCCTTGAGGGCTCAGCCAGTGCTAGTTCATCATTTAGTAGTAAGGCATTCCCTGGGAAATATCCCACCCTCTGACTTCACCACCTCAACCAAGCTTCACAATCATCATTGCTGTGTACAATATGAAATTGTTTGTTTAAAACTTATAACTTATACTGTGTGTGTGTGTGTGTGTGTCTTTTGTCTGGTGAAAAAAATTTCCCTGGAACCTAATATTCTTATGGGGAAATTGGATTCGCTTAACATTGTTTCGCTTAAAGTCGCATTTTTCAGGAACATAATTACAACGTTAAGTGAGGAGTTACTGTAAAACAGTGCCACAGTATTGTCCGTCAGTATTGGACCTCCTTGCCCTTCAGGTGATGCAGGAAAGCCTGGCAGGCCAAGCGAACCATTCTGAGCTCTCTGACATTTATGTGGAGGGATCAAATGTCTTACAACCAACGACCTTGCTGAGATCACAGAGGTGGGCTCCGCAACCCAGATCTGAAGCATCAGAGCCCTGAGTGGCCAATGGGGATGGGGTCGCAAAGGGAACTCTCTCTAAGACTGAGTCAGGGCCCGACCACCACTTCAGGGATGACCAGATGTGACTTAGTACCATGACTACCCGGTCCAGAACATGTCTGTTGGGGACATAGACCCATGTCAACCATGCTTGCAGGGGCCGGAAATGAAGCCGCGCATGCACACCACATAAGTGCACGTTGCTATGTGGCCCAATAGCTTTAGGCACATGCGCGCAGTGGTGAGAGAGAGTAGGCCGTCACATGAGCTATCAGGTCGGCCATAGCTTGGAAACGGCCTTCCGAGAGGAAGGCTCTGGCTTGTGTGGAGTCGAGTATCGCTCCTATGAACTTTATACGCTGCACTGGGGTCAGGGTTGATTTCTTTTCATTTATCAACAGACCCCGCTCACGACAGGTGGATCATACCAGATCGAGGCTCCTTTGCACCTGGTCCCGAGATTTTCCCTTGATGATCCAGTCGTTGAGATACAGATAGACCTGAATGCCTCGATGCCTCAGGTAAGTGGCCACTGGTGCCATACACTTTGTAAATACTCTCAGGGTCGATGAAAAGCTGAAGGTAGCACCATAAATTGGAAATGGCGCTGACCCACCACAAAATGGAGGAATCATCTGTGCCCTGGAAAGATGGAAATATGAAAGTATGCATCCTTCAAAACAAGGGTGGTGTACCAATTTCCTGGATCCAGGGAGGGGATGTTGGAGGCTAGGGAGACCATGCAAAACGTCAACTTCTTGAGATATTTGTTGAGATGCTGCAGATCCAAAATGGGTCTTAAGCCCCCTTTTGCTTTTGGAATTAGGAAATAGTGGGAGTAAAATCCTTTCACACTCAAGTCTTGAGGGACCTCCTCCACTGCCCCCACTCGTAGAACATTTTCCACCTCCTGAACAAGGAGTTGCTTTTGAGACGAGTCCCAAAAAGAGGGACGGGGAAAGAGAAGGGGGAGTGGGAGGGAGGAGGGAGTTGAGAACTGCAGGGTGTAGCCCAAAGATATTATACTGAGCACCCAACGGTCTGAGGTTATTCGTGACTATGCCGACCGGAAGGGACACAGATGGTTGAGGAAAGAATTGGATGGTGGATCCTGGAGTCTGACTGGGGCACCATCCTTCTGCGCACCCTCAAAATGCCTGTCTCTGGCCCCCTTGGTGTCTCGCAGGGCCAGGCTGGGCAGGCGAATGGGAGGAAGAGGGGCAACGGCATTTAAACCCCCATCTCTTTCTTTCCTCCTGAAGGCACTTTGCTGAGGAGGCCTCCAGGACCTGGGTGGCAGGAGGATGGAACTGCTTTCTTGATGCCTGCAGCGTGTGGAGGCCCAGCGGGCACAGAGTGGCTTGGGAGTCTTTGAGACCATGCAGTCTCCCATCCATTTGCTCCAAGAAGAGCCCCTTGCCTTCGTATGGAAGGTCCTGAATGGAGGACTGCATCTCCTGGAATAAACCTGAGAACTGAAGCCAGGAACTGCACCTCATTACCATAGCACAGGCAACGACTCTGGCAGCTGAATTGGCTGCATCCCAGGCCATCTGGTGGGAGCCCCTTGCCAACCCCTTGCCCTCTTCCAGGATGGTCACGAACTCCTGGCCAAGGTCCTGTGGCAAAGCATCCTTAAACTTGTTGAGGGAGTCCCACAGATTAAAGTTATACCTCCCCAACAGGACCTGGTGGTTGGACACCCTAAACTGGAGTCTGGCCATCTAATAATTTTTTCTTCCAAAAAGGTCCAATTCCTTGACATTCTTATTTTTAGGCGTGGCGCTCACCTGACCCTGCCTGTCCCTTTCAATGGCCGCTGATACAAGCAGCAACCTGGGGGGTGGGTGTGTGTAGAGATATTCAAACCCCTTAGCAGGGGCATAATATTTCTTTTTGGCCTGTTTGGAGGTGAGTGGAATGGATGAAGGGGTTTGCCACAGTACCGTAGCCATCTTTAGAACACCCTCATGGACCAGCAGTCCAAGCCGTGCTGGGGTTGCCGCTGTTAGCATGTCAAAAAGGGTGTCTGACTGTTCTGCCAGTTCCTTGGCCTCCAAGCCCTGGTTAGAAGCCACCCTTTTAAGGAGGGCTTGGTGCTCTTTGAAGTCATCAGTAGGGCTGGCGTGTGAGGGGCCTCAGACGACAACAGCACCACGGGGGAAGGGGCCGGGGCACTTTCCCCCACTGGGGAGGGCTCCCTTGGCATTGGCACCTGATCCTTCAACCCCACCTTGGAGTCTGCGCTGTGTTCCAAGCCTGGTACCGGCGATTGCTTGTCCGAAGCGGCCAGGGAGAAGTTGTGTGAATATGGCACCAGCATCATTAGCATGCCCCACGAGTTCCAATAGGGCCATTGGCCCTGCTGCCATAGCCAGTGCTGCACTGGTCTCCGGAGCCGAAAGAGATCGGTGCTTCCTTGGTGAGGGGCTAAACTCCCACTCAGACCAATCACTTTCCAGGGACCAAGGTGGGGCTGAGGGGGCTTGCATCTGGTGGCTCACTCTAGGAGCGGGGGACCAGTGCCTGGAAGTTGGTGACCAATGCCTCATTGGGGAATGGTGCCGGGGCAACAGAGACCGGTGCCGTGGCAGCAAGCGGTCTCGCACCAGCGGAGACTGATGTGTTGAAGACCATCTAGGGGATGGAGACCTATGCCGGGGCATCGGCTGATGGGAGGTGGGTCGGTACCAGGAATTCAGAGACTGGTGCTTCGATGCGGGGGACTGCGAGCAAGGTTCCAGATCTGGGAGTCGTAGTTGCAGAGTCAGGGAACGGACGCCTCTGCTCTGGGGACCGACGATGCTCCACTGCCCTTTGAAGCAGTCCCATGGCTGGCTTGCCCTTGGACTGGGGAGCCTTTGTCGAAACTGTTGCAGGTCGCAGCGTGGGTGGTACCGGAATGGCCATTAGGTCCCTAGCCATCTGGAAGACACTAAGAGGTGCCAGGGTCCCCTACTGCGCCCAGGAGGCAGAGGAGGATCCCTGGATGGGCTGGGGGTGTCCAGCCAGAGAGATACCCCCTTGGAGCTCCAGGGTGGCCATGAGGACTGAAATTGGTCCTTTGCCCAACACCCCCATCCCCTCTTTATTCTGTGCCGAGGAGCCATGCTGCTTTTTCTGGAGTTTCTTGGGTACCGGCGAGGGGAAACAGTGCCGGGCAGAACTCATGGCCAGCAGGGTGCTCCGCACCAACGCCATTGTACTGGGCGTTGAATCGGAGTGGGATGGTTCCGACACTGGGCGAAGTGCAGCCTCCATGAGGAGGGCCTTTAGGCGAATGTCCCGCTCTTTTTGAGTCCTGTGCTGAAAGTTCTCACAGATTCTGCACTTCTCCTTTATGTGTGACTCTCCCAAGCACTTTAAGCAGCTGCTATGGGGGGTCACTAACAGGCATAGGCCTGTTGCAAGTTGAGCAGGGTTTGAAGTCTGGAGACCGGGGCATGCCCTGCCTCGGGGCAAAGTCCCTGCTGGGACTCTAACTCACTAACACTTAACACTTAATCACTAAGTACTAACAACAATATAGAAAGAGACAGTCAATAGGCTGTTAGAAACCACTATCCACTTGTGAGGCAAGAGGAAGGCTCTCCGACCAATCATCATTTGCGGTAAGAAGGAACTGAGAGGGCGTTGGGCCGATGGCACCTCATATACTGGTGCATGAGCGCGGCACTCTAGAGGGCGCCAGAGCCAGCCCTATGGATACCGCTAAGGCAAAAAATTCCGACAACTGTGCATGTGGGCAAGCACACACTTAGAATGGAATCGCATGAAGAAGCACTTGAAGAAGAACAACAAGTTCTACACCATCTGCTTACAGGACTTGTTGCACATTGTGATGGTTTGAGAAATCTGTGTACATCTCATGAATTCTGACTGGTTTTATGGATTCTATGTATAACTCTAATTCTCAGTGTGTACAAAATTAGCCATTTGCTAACAGGGAGGCTGTCACATCTGGAAGCAGCTACAAGACAATCAAAAATGTCACTAATATGGAATGACTTTGCCTTGGCAATATAATGGATATGCTAAAGAGATTGGCCAAGATGAAGAAAACTGGTTCTTCTTCCCAGGATGTCTGCAGGGCCCTGGTCGGATCAGTGGAAATCCCCCAGGAGTAAAAAAGTATAAGAACTTGCTTTTAAAAACTCGAACGCTGGGGCGTTTCAGGAAACAGGGACATGCATTCTGAGCTAGAAGGAATCTTTTGACTGCTACACCTGAACAAGCTAAGGAGAGCTTGTTGCAGAGGCAGAGAAATGGACCTGAAGGTTGACCAGGAGGTGAGGAGGGTTTGGGGACCCTGCAAGGACTGACTAAAACCCAAATGGGCTCTTTGAGTTGTGAGGACACTGAAGGGACAGTTATTCTGTGTGGATTTTGTTATTTTTGCATGGATCTGTAAGTCTGGATGCTTTCTCTATGAATAAAATGTGTGTATGTGTTTAAGGGATTACTTTTCAAAGCCTCTGGATTCCTTGTCATAACTGTTATATGTTCCTGAAGGGTTAAACAGTGAACAAGATTACCTATAAGGGTGGAGCACTGAGAAATGGTGTGCTTAAGCTCCTGGAGAGGCCTCAGATAGGGGGATGTTCAGCGCTGGTGTTGGGGATTAAGGCAGCTGGACCACAGGTTCTCACTTCCTAGAAGTGATACCAGACAGGGAGTCTGCACTCTGGGCATAAGCCTGGAAGCCAAAGCCAAGCACCTGGCCACTACCCAGACTGAGTGCACTTAGAAGCATGCTGGATCCAGTATTTGGATCCAACCACAGCAGTTTGGTGAATGTCCAGAAAGGTCTATGACACTGGTTTAGTCAGAGGCTTGTCCTCTCAGATTCTCAAAAGATAAATTCAGGCAAAGAAGCATATTACACACTGTATCTGCCATTATTTGTCCTGCAGTACTATTAGACCGTGAAAACAAAAATATTAAAATCACTCAAAAGCTAACGCCATTGTTTGGCAAAGAATGAAGAAAAACAAAAAATGAAGTGTGCAACATAAAACCAATAAAAAGTAAATGAAAAAGAAGAACCAATTAAAGCTCCCTACCACACATACAAACAAAAGCAACCTACTTCAAAGCCTCACACACACACACACACACACATATAAACATATGCTATTTCAAAATGTCTCCACATGCACACACACTAATACATAGATACACAAACATATTTACACCTTTACCCAGAATACTTTTATCAATTCTGATCTCAAAAGAGATATAGAAGAAATAGAAGAGGTCAAGAGATGTGTGAAAAAGAGCTAGAGGCATGGAAAGACTTCTATATGAAGAGTGACTGAAAAGCTGAGCTTCTTCAATTTAGAGAAGAAACAAATAAAAGGAGACATGATAGAGTTAAATAAGAATGCATGATTAGCCTGTGGAACTCATTGCCACAATTTATAATTGAAGGCAAGAACTTAGAAGAATTCAAAAAGTTTTAGCCTCTCATATCAATTTCCACCACTGAATTATTAGTATTGTTTAATTTTTCTTCTGGCAGTGAACATCATGTACTATGTACTTTCCAAGAGTTTGCATTAAAAAACAAACACACAAACAAACAAAAACAAATAAAACAGAGATGGAGGTAACTGGGCATGATAAATATATTGTTTGGTTTTTTAAAAGATAAATAGATAATTTCAAAATGCTCATTGTGACAAAGTTCCTCCTTTATCTTGGTGGGTCCTGCACTTATTAGCGGATTTTCTTGCCTCAGAGATTCACCATGTGGGTTGGGGAACAGCCCAGAGGCCTTCCCCTCTGGAAGAACCCACAGTCCAGATAAATTGGGAGGTTTGGGGGGAACCCGGGCCCGCCCTCTACTCCGGGTTCCAGCCCAGGGCCCTGTGGACTGCAGCTGTCTATAGTGCCTCCTGTAACAGCTGCAAGACAGCTACAATTCCCTGGGCTACTTCCCCATGGCCTCCTCCAAACACCTTCCTTATTCTCACCACAGGACCTTCCTCCTGGTGTCTAACGCTTGTGCTCCTCAGTCCTCCAGCAGCACACCCTCACCCTCTCACTCTCAGCTCCTTGCGCCTCTTACTCCCAGCTCCTCACACTCGCACCACAAACTGAAGTGAGCTCCTTTTTTAAAACCCAGGTACCCTGATTAGCCTGCCTTAATTGATTCTAGCAGCTTCTTCTTAATTGGCTCCAGGTGTCCTAATTAGCCTGCCTGCCTTAACTGGTACTAGCAGGTTCCTGATTACTCTAGTGCAGCCCCTGCTCTGGTCACTCAGGGAACAGAAAACTACTCATCCAGTGACCAGTATATTTGCCCTCTACCAGACTCCTGTACCCCACTGGTCTGGGTCTGTCACATATCCCTCCCCCCTGCTCAATGCCAAGGGGTTGGGCAGCTTGGGACGCCAGACAGTGCACACGTGACAAGCCATCAGCGTTGCCATGACGGCTCCCTGCTCTGTGTTGCACACGGAACTGGAAAGGTCGGAGGGATAAGAACCATCTGGTCACCCTTGTGTTCTTCTCCTTGTTCCGCTGCAACCATTGAAGAGGGGCATGGTCGGTCACGAGGACAAATCTGCGCCCGAGCTGGTAGTAGCGCAATGTTTCCATGGCCCATTTTACAGCGAGGCATTCTCTCTCCACCACTGCATATTTTTGTTCCTTTGGAAGGAGTTTCCGATTGAGGTATAGAATTGGGTGGTCCTCCTCCCCGACCATCTGTGATAGAACGGCCCCCAATCCTACTTCCGATGCATCCGTCTGCAGGATAAACTCCTTGGTGAAATCAGGGGCTATCAGTACGGGGTTACTGCAGAGGGCAGTCCGTAGGTCTGTGAATGCTTCCTCTGCTGCGTCAGACCATCTCACCAGATCAGGTCCACGGGCTTTCACTAGGTCTGTCAGGGGGCTTGCCCTTGTGGCAAAGTGGGGGATAAATCGTCAGTAATACCCCACCACACCTAGGAACGCCTGAACTTGTTTCTTGCGACTTGGTCGGGGCCAATTTTGGATGGCCTCTAACTTGTTCACTTGGGGTTTTACCAGACCTTTTCCCACAATGTAGCCAAGATATTTGGCCTCTGTAAACCCTACAGCGCACTTGGCAGGGTTTGCTGTAAGGCCAGCTCACCCGAGGACTGCCTCCACCTTCTCCAGGTGGGTTTCCCAGTCTGGGGTATGAATGACCACATCGTCCAAGTAGGCAGCAGCATAACTGTTATGAGGGCGTAATAGCTTGTCCATGAGGCGCTGGAAGGTAGCTGGGGCCCCATGTAGTCCAAAAGGGAGGACAGTATATTGAAAAAGACCCTCTGGTGTAGAGAACGCAGTCATTTCCTTTGCGTCTTCTGCAAGGGGAATCTGCCAATACCCCTTTGTCAAGTCTAGGGTAGTCAAGTACCGGGCATTACCCAGATGGTCCACTAGCTCATCTATGCGAGGTATGGGGTACGCGTCGAACTGGGATACTTCGTTTAGTCACCGGAAGTCGTTGCAAAATCTTGTGGTGCCATCAGGTTTGGGCACCAGCACGATTGGGCTGGACCACTGACTGGGATTCTTCGATGATCCCCAACTCCAGCATTATTTTTACTTCTGCTTTTATTTCCTCCCTTTTTGCCGCTGGCACCCAATAGGGCCTCATTGTTACTCTGGCCCCAGGGTTCGTGATGATGTGGTGATATGTCTCGGTTGTTCGACCCAATTTTGTCGAGAACACATCTTGGTTCCGGAAGATCATCTCAGACACCTCATTCTTCTGGTCTGGTGTTAAATCAGGAGACACTCTCACCTGTTTGGAAGGCTTGTTTTCCTGGGTTAGGTCTTTTCGGACTGTTGTGGATGCCTCTTGTGCATGCCAGGGTTTCAGAAGGTTAACGTGATAAATCTGTTCTTGTTTTCTGCGTCCTGGCTGCCGCACCTTGTAGGTTACTTCCCCCATGGGTTCAACCACCTCATAGGGCCCCTGCCATTGGGCCAGAAGCTTGCTTTCTGCCATGGGTACCAACACCATAACCCGATCCCCTGGTTGGAACTGTCGCACTTTTGCCTGGCGATTGTAATGGGTTCGCTGGGCCTCCTGTGCCTTCTCCAAATGTTCCAGTACAATAGGGGTAACCCGGGCTATCCGGTCTCGCATCTGCATTACATGCTCTATTATATTTCTCCCCTCATTGGGTTCCTCTTCCCAGATCTCTTTGGCGATATCTAGTATGCCACGGGGGTGACGCCCGTATAATAACTCGAAGGGGGAAAACCTAGTTGAGGCCTGTGGTACCTCCCGGATAGCAAACATAATGTAGGATAGTCGGGTGTCCCAATCCTTCCCGTCCCGACTTACCACCTTCCTTATCGTAGCCTTGAGGGTTCGGTTAAACCTTTCTACCAACCCATCAGTCTGCGGATGGTAGATCGAAGTTCTCAGGGTATCTATATGGAGCAGTGTACAGAGGTCCTTCATTAGCTTCGACATAAATGGGGTTCCTTGGTCGGTTAATATCTCCTTCGGTAGCCCCATTCGGGCAAAGATCCCCACCAGCTCTTTGGCTATAGTTTTAGAGGCCGTGTTCCGCAGGGGGACGGCTTCTGGGTAGCGAGTAGCATAGTCCAAAACAACAAGTATATATTGGTGGCCCCGCGCCGTCTTCTCCAGGGGTCCCACTAGGTCCATGGCTATTTGCTCGAAGGGGACCTCTATGATGGGAAGGGGTACTAAAGGTGCCCTCAAGTGGGGACGGGAACTGTGCAGCTGACACTCCGGGCAGGAGGCACAGTACCTCCGCACTTCTTCATGTACTCCGGGCCAGAAGAACCATCGTAGGACTCGTGCCAGGGTCTTCTCTACCCCCAAATGCCCCCCAAAAAGATGACTATGAGCAAGACTTAATACAGCGTTCTGGTGTTTTTGAGGTACTAGGATCTGCTGTACCTTCTGCCCCTGTACTGGTGCAACCCGGTATAAGAGATCCTTCTTCATTATGAAGTAGGGTCCTGGTCCCTGGGTTTTTCCTTCCACGGGGATCCCATCTATTTCAGTCACCTCCTTCCTAATGTTGTCATACCTTGGGTCTTCTGCCTGGTCCCGTCCAAAATTTCCTCTCCCGGGGCTAATCTGCCCAAGATCTAGGGGCCCAGTCTCTGTTGCCTCTACTGGTTCAGAAGCATTAGGATGGGGGTCAGACTCAGGTGCTTCTCCCTCCTGCTTGGCCTTCTTTTCAGCTGCGCGGGTCCGCCTACCTACAAGAGCAACCCCCTGGCTTTGGGTCAGTATTCGGGTTCCCAAGGCCTTAGCTGCCCTTCTTTCCCTTTTTGTCCTTCTACCCTGTCTGGGAGTGGAAAACAAATCTGGGGATATTTCAGAGAAGATTGGGGGTTGACAGTCTGCTGTGGATGTCTCACCAATTTTAGGGTCCCCATCTTTCTCCAATCCCCCTACTGGGAGTAAGTTTCCAAACCCTGGGAAGTCCCTCCCTATGAGCACCGGGTATGGGAGTTTAGGGACTACACCTGCTGCTACCTCAGTAGTGTTCCCTTGGATCTCGATTTTTACTGGGATGGTGGGGTAGTAACTAACTGTCCCAGGGACACATGTTATCCCCGTACGTTTAGCCTGCAGCAGCTGACTACGCTTCACGAGCTTCCCTGAGATAAGCGTGATAGCACTCCCCGAATCAACCAGTGCCGTGGTCCCTACCCCATTTAGTTTCACTGGTCTGGTATACATATGTGGGGTTAGTGAGACCCCCACAAGGTGGATTAGGGAGCATGGATCTGCCCAGTTCCCCAGGTTACACTGCATAGGCTCCTCAGCATTGGGACACTGTGCAGCTATGTGTCCCCATTCCCTGCAGGCATAACATCTGTATGGAGCCCTAGGCGTTCCCCGGTCTCTTGGTTTGGGCAGTCTAACATCACGATCCTCTTCTCCCTCAGTGCTCCGACTCTTTGTGGCCTCTGATGGGCCTTCAGCCTCTCTCTTTTTCCACCTGGGCCCTCCTGGTGGCCCAGTCACCCGAACTTTAGGGCTTGGTGCTGCTAGTTTAACCTGGGGTGCCTCTTCCTTAACTGGTCGGGTCAGCTCCCTCGCTGTCCTTCGCCTCTCTACCAGGGCGACAACCTCGTCATAGGTGGAGGGTTCGTTCTGGCTTACCCAGACACGAAGGTCTGGTGGAAGTCCCCTCATGTATCGGTCGATGATCAGAACCGCTAGTATCTCTTCCAGACTCTGGGACTCTGTTTGCAACCACTTTCGTGCGAGATGGATGAGGTCATACAATTGGGACCGCGGGGTTTTGTCTTCCTGGTACCTCCAACCGTGATACTGCTGGGCCCGCACTGCTGTCGTTACCCCAGATCTGGCCAGGATCTCTGCTTTCAGCTGGGGGTAGTCTGCCGCAGCCTCTTCAGGCAGATCATGGTAGGCCTTCTGGGCCTCCCCACACAGGAATGGGGCAAGGATGCCAGACCACTGATCGCGAGGCCAGGCCTCCCGTAGGGCTGTCCTCTCAAAGGCCAGAAGGTATGCCTCTACATCATCCTCCCATGTCATTTTCTGCAGCCAATGGCTGGCCCGTATGAGCCGCGTCCCATCATGGCCGCGATTCAGCTCTGTAAGGGACTTTACCTGATTTACCAGTTCCCGCAACATAGCTCGGTCTTGAGCAGCCTGGTCCATCAGCAGGCGATTAGTCTCTTGCTGCAGCCGCACTGCCTCCTGTTGGGCGGCTGCCTGGACAGGGGTAGCCTCCTGCTGGGCCGCCGTAGCTTGTATCAGTGCCCGCACTGTCATCCATTGTGGTGAAAAAAAATAAACCCTCTCCCTGTTTTTTTTTTTTTTAAATCACCCTCCTTCTTCCGCCACGCTGTGCACCCCAAAATCCCACTCCTGACACCAGTGTGACAAAGTTCCTCCTCTATCTTGGTGGGTCCTGCGCTTATTGGCAGATTTTCTTGCCTCAGAGATTCACCATGTGGGTTGGGGAACAGCCCAGAGGCCTTCCCCTCTGGAAGAACCCACAGTCCAGGTCAATTGAGAGGTTTGGGGGGAACCCGGGCCCGCCCTCTACTCCGGGTTCCAGCCCAGGGCCCTGTGGACTGCAGCTGTCTATAGTGCCTCCTGTAACAGCTGCATGACAGCTACAACTCCCTGGGCTACTTCCCCATGGCCTCCTCCAAACACCTTTCTTATTCTCACTACAGGACCTTCCTCCTGGTGTCTGATAACGCTTGTGCTCCTCAGTCCTCCAGCAGCACACCCTCTCACTCTCAGCTCCTTGCGCCTCTTGCTCCCAGCTCCTCACACTCGCACCACAAACTGAAGTGAGCTCCTTTTTTAAAACCCAGGTGCCCTGATTAGCCTGCCTTAATTGATTCTAGCAGCTTCTTCTTAATTGGCTCCAGGTGTCCTAATTAGCCTGCCTGCCTTAACTGGTTCTAGCAGGTTCCTGATTACTCTAGTGGAGCCCCTGCTCTGGTCACTCAGGGAACAGAAAACTACTCATCCAGTGACCAGTATATTTGCCCTCTACCAGACTCCTGTACCCCACTGGTCTGGGTCTGTCACATAACACACTATCCATAGTCGGTCAGTTCATTTCTCGTATGCATCATGACATAAGAGGGTCTTTAGGAAGATATGAATATGCAGAGGGTACTGGCTTTGCAGGGTGGCTGAGAAAGGGCCTTACATACACAAAGAGGCCCTGTATTAGAATGTGCAGAAGTACTTCTGGAAGAAGCAGATAAAAGAGGTGTTCTGCACCTTTCTCTGAAACAACGAGAGGCCACGATCAGAGGGTGAATACAGGACTAGATGAACCAGTGGTCTAGTCCAGTATATCAATTGCTGCACTTCCTCCTGTGCAAGAAAAGATAGAATCTAGCCTTCAACTCATCTTTCTAAGATACAAGCTGTTAAAATAGATGCTAAAATGCAATGTTGCTAATATTTACCCAATGATTGATTAAGCCAGAGAACTGAAAAACAGAAAGAGTTCTGGCCATGAAGACAATAGTCAAAACAATGCAAATTTTAAAAACTATTCTGTATGAATTTCATCTTTAGCAGAAGCAACCAGGTGTTTCATTGGAACCTGGAGGGGCTCAATATTTTATTAAAACTAACGGATTTTTGCTGATGGTCTCACATCAGAGTTTAGAATTTTTGTTTATTGCAGTTTGAGATAGCTCAACTTTGCTCCTAAAGAATGAACTAAAATGCCAAAGAATGGATTAATTTTATTACTTGGTTACCAAAGAGTTACCAAAGAGTTTTTATGTTTATTTTCCCAGTGCAGATACTAACAGAATCCAAAACATCATGTTGATAAGAAAAATGAGTAAAGACAAAAAATGAATAAAAATAGAGATTTTACATTTAAAGAAGATTTGTGTTTAATGTATATTATTCATTAATAACAAATTCCATAAGCAGCACTAAAAGGCTTAAACTCTTCAAAGGCTCAAATAAAAACAATAGTTTTGGGCTCCAAATTCTTTTTGAAGCCTCAAGGAGTCTTTGCAATGGATTTTCTGAAGTAAATTTTTTGGGAATTAAAATAAAAGACATGAATACCCTGCATAGAAAGGTTTATCCTTCTAACAGTTTTTAGAGGAAGAACAACACTGAAGGGCTTTTACTGGCAGAGCCTAGCCTGTAGCAGTGGCTCTCAAGATTGGCGTTCCTCTAAAGTTCCAAGGAGACATCGCCGACTCATTGTCTAAGGCCTTCTGTACACTACCAAGTTTTGTTGATAAAAGGCAGTTTTTGTCGACAAAACAGTGAATACGTACACACTGTGATGTGACTTTTGTTGGCAAAAATGCCCTGCTTTGAAGACAAAATACAACCACCCCGAGAGACAAAAATCTTTTTCCTCTAAATTTTTGTCGACAAAGTGCCAGTGTAGACACTACACCTGATTTTATCGCTTTAATTGGCCTCCAGGAGGTGTCCCACAATGCCCATCGTGACCGCTCTGGTCAGCAGTTTGAACTCCACTGCCCTGCAGCCAGGTAACCAACCATCTGCCCCTACCCCTTAGAAGCACCGGGAATTTTTGAAATATTATTTCCTGTTTGCTCGGTGTGGAGCATCTTCCCAGGTGACCATGGCAGGTTATTGCAACAAACGCTCTCCCACTTGGACCACTGTGTGGCTGCTGGATCTGCTCAGTATATGGAGAGAGGAAGCTGTGCAGTCACAGCTGCGCTTGAGCCGTAGGAATTGGGATACGGGCACATTTCTTGTGTGAAAAGAGCTATGATCAGCACATGCTGCAGTGCAGAGCAAAGATAAGGTAGCTGAGGCAGGAGTATCATAAGGTGAGGGAGGCAAACCGTCACTCCGGTGCTGCACCTAAGACCTGCCGGTTCTATAAGGAGGTGGACACTATCCTCAGTGGCGACCCCACCTCCACTGCCGAGCCCCGTGGATACTTCGGCGGGCCTGGAGGCACTGCAAAGAGGACCTAACCTGGAGGACGAAGTCATTGATGAAGAGGTAGAGTTAGATGATGTGGAGCTCCCGGTGGGGCAGGCAGCCAGGAACTGTTCACCACTCCAGAGGTGTCTAGCCAGTCTCAGCAGTTACTCTCCAGTGAGCAAGAAGCAGGAGAGGAGACACCTGGTAAGTGCCTGTGGTTTGTGTAGTGTGGAGGTGGGTTCAGGATATAGAAATGTGGAAGGCTGGCTGTGTTTCTGTGAGCTGGACATTTCCCTATGTAGCTAATCAGTACGGCACAACAGGGTGTTAATGCATGTTGAGATCTCATGGGAATCCTCCAGCGAGATCTCCAGGAAAGTTTCCTGGAGGTACTCGGAAATCCTCTGCTTAAGGTTCCTTGGCAGAGCAGCTTTGTTCCTTCCCCCATTGTAGGAAACTTTCCTGCGCCATTCGGCAATTACTTGTGCGGGGATCAAAGCGGCACACAAGTGAGCAGCATAGGGTGCAGGGTGGAAGCCAGAAGCATGTAGTAGATGTACCTTCGTTTCCCTGCTTACCCTTAGCCATGAGATGTCTTCTAGTATGACCCCCACCTCTAGAAAAGTGTGGGAGAATTTTAGAACTTTCCCCCCAGTTCCTTGCAGAGTGAGTGCTCTTTTCCCCATATGGAGCCCCCTTCCCCCTGCCAACACTCACCATGCTTTGGGTGTTCGCAGAGCTGTGTGCTTGCCCAGGGTCAGTGAGAAAGTGATTGTTATGTTGCAAAGAGTGTATTTTACTGAAATGTTTCAATGCTGTGCATGAATTTAACAATCATGCTTCTGTGCATTGTTCCTTGGGCTTCAGCAGATGTGGCCTTCAGAAACACCCGCACACATTGGCCAAGCGTCTCTGCCAGATAGGAAAGCGCCCAAGACAGAGCAAAGAAGACATGTTCCGGGAGGTACTGCACTCCTTCAATGCAGAAAAAAGGGAATGCAAGGAGTACTGGGAAGTTGAAAGGCAGGACAGAAAAGAAAACCAGGAGTTTGTTAAGGACGCTACTGAGCGGGTGATTAAAGTAATGGAGGAGCAAACGCAAATGCTGAAGTCCTTAATAATGCTGCAGACCAAGCAGATCCATGCCCACCCTCCCCTGCAGCACATTCAGAATTCTTTTCCATGTCCCCCTCTACCCCAACTCCGCCTGCACAGTCCTTTCCACTTTCTGCGACTTCTAAGTTTCCCCTTCACTCCACCCCCTCGGACAACTTTCATAATGATAGCTGGACCTACACGCAGCTCTGAAAGTCTGCCCCTCCCTGGTACCTCCTTTCCCACCAAGCATCTTTGTGTGTTTCTGTGTGCTGTTTCTTGTGCAATAATAACAAAATTTTTGAATGGTAACTCATCTTTATTTGTTTTCTACAAACAGAGATAGTAGGCACTGCCAATACATACACAGGTAGTTTATTCATGTGCTTGCTGGAATGTAAGGCCCCAAATGTCACCATTACTTCCTAGGAAAACTACATGTAACGTAACATTGCAGCACCAATCACAGAGATATACATTACTGGTTCTCATTTTCAAAGTGTTGCCTCAAAGCCTCCCTGATTCGAACTGCCCCCCTCTGTGCTCCTCTGATAGCCCTGGTATCTGGCTACTCGAAATCAGCAGCCAAACAGTCTGCCTCAACACTCCACCCCTGTGCAAACCTTTCACCCTTAGCTTCACAAAGATTAGGCAACGTACAACATGAGGCTATGACAATGGGAATATTATCCTCATTAAGGTCTAACCTGCCATAAAGGCATTGCCAGCGCGCCTTTAATCTGCCAAAGGCACATTCCACTGTCATCTGGCACATATTCAGCCTGTTGTTGAACCGCTCCTTACTGCTGTCCAGGTTTCCAGTGCAAGGTGTCATGAGCCACGGCTGAAAGGGGTACACCGGGTTTCCCAGGATTATGCTGGACATTTCAACATCCTCCACTATAATCTTCTGGTTTGGAAAGAAAGTCCCCACTTGTAGCTTTCTATACAGGCCGGTGTTCCTGAAGATGTGTGTGTCATGCACCTTCCCGGACCACCCCGCATTGATGTCAGTGAAACTCCCAAGGTGATCCACAAGTGCCTGCAACACCACGGAGAAGTACCCCTTCCTATTGATGTACTCTGTTGCAAGGTGGTCTGGTGCCAAAATTGGAATATGTGTGCCATCTATCGCCCCTCCACAGTTAGGAAAACCCATTTCAGCAAAGCCATCCTCAATTTCACACACATTTCCCAGAGTCACGGTCCACCGTAGCAGGATGCGATTAATTGCCCTGCACACTTGCATTAACGCAGCCCCAACGGTCGACTTCCCGACTCCAAATTGATTCACGACCGACCGGTAGCAGTCTAGAGTTGCCAGCTTCCATGCATCAATTGCCATACACTTCTCTACTGATAGGGCAGCTCTCATTCTGGTATCTTTGTGCCGCAGTGCTGAGGCAAGCTCCACACAGAGTTCCAGGAAGGTAGCTTTCCGCATTTGAAAGTTCTGTAGCCATTGCTCGTCATCCCAGACCTGCATGATGATATGATCCCACCATTTAGTGCTTGTTTCACCAGTCCAAAAGCGACGGTCCACCCTCTGCAGCTGTTCTGTGAATGCCAAAAGCAATCAAAAGTTGCTCCTATCCATATCCCACAGCATGTCAGGCGACTGGGAGTCTTCTTCACTTAGGAACTTCGCGATTAACTGCATTGCCATCCGCGATGTCTTGATGACAGTAACAGAGCATAGGATAGCAGGCAAGGATCCATCCTTCTCACAAAGATGCTGGGATGCACAGCAAAGAAGGGCCATTGAAAAATGCCACGAAAGAAAGCTGGAAGCCCATGGAGTCCTGGGACTGAAAGCAATGCATTATGGGACATTGAGCCTGGCCCCTCGATGTGCTGCGATCCGCTCTGCCTTCCCACAACACCTAGCGACAGAAGGTGTCGAACTGAACTGTGGGATAGGTACCCACAGTGCATTGCTCACACTGTCGATGATAGTGCCCTAACTGTGGATACGCTCTGCTGACAAAGAGAGCGAGTGTGAACATGACATTCCGATTTTTATTATGCCGATCTTTGAGTGTCGACATCACTTTTATCAACAAAACTTGGTAGTGTAGATAAGGCCTAGGATCTGTGGCACTGCCTGTGACAAGGAAAGGACTAGTTATTATTAAAGTGATTCGTTCCAGTTCTTTTGATTTGGATAACATGGTCTTTGATCTTGTTCCAGATGTGTGAAATTCAACAGTAGCTTTCTACAGAGAATATTTATTATTAGAGAATCTTTGTCATTTCAGGGTGATCACTAGAAAGCATTTTCAATTGCAAAACTTGAATGTGGTCCATATCTAAGCTCAAAGAGGAGATCACACTTACAAATTAAAATTGACTAGCACTGTACCTTCAAAAAAAAAAAAAAAAAAAGCAAAATGAAATACGTATATATATATATCTATTTATATTTTACCTGAAAAATCAACAGCACAAACGCCATACTGGTGATAGCCCTTTAATACTGACAGTGGTTTGATTGTCTCTGTATCCCAAATGTGTATTGAGGAATCCCGACCAACCTAAAATATAAAGGATTTTAGGCATTCTTTTGTATCTTGTAGTTGGTCATCATATTTTGTATTTTTGCTCAAAATAATAATTTTACCTTAAAATTTTAATTACATCAGTAAATAAACTGAAAAAATTAAAGTGATGATGTACTTCTCCCTCCTACCTCGTCTATCAAAATACCAAATATTATTGTAGTTCTGAAGTATCAACATGAAAATTCTCCCTCCTTCCTCTCACCTGTCACTCCCTCTCTGGCTGGCCCTCTCTTCCTTCCAGGGAAGTGAAGAACTTGAAAAAATTAAATACAATTAACTAACCTTACAATGGAATTCTACACTGAAAAGAGTTTTTTGAGGGGGGGGCTTACGTGTTTATTGTCTCAGTTATTTCTATGTCAGTTGTTTTCAGTTTACAAATAAAACTAATAGCTTGTAAAGTACTCTAGGCTCGAGAGCCAAACATAACTTCTTTCCTTTTCATGCATCATTACCAGTAATAAAGGTTTTGCAGGTCAAATTAGGTGATACCTATGCAATTCTATTACTTTCAGTAAGTTTGCAGCAATGCAGATGACTCAACTTTAGGAGAAAAGTTTCTTGGTGTCAAGTGTATTCTCTTTTAGCTATGTTGAGTGTGCAGGCATTACTAGTCTTTAGTTATCTGATCGCTTACTATTTGTTCTACAGTATCTGTGCCTCATTCAATACACAAATTGGCAGCTACCGAGGCAGACAGCTGCAGAAAAACAAAGGGCATTCCAATCTGGTTTAAGGCACCAGACTAGGACCTAGGGTTCTACTTGGTTCTGCCACATATTTACTACATGATGTCAGGCAAGCCTATCATTATGTGCATACCGGGGGGACTGAGGGGGACGCTGAATCAACATTGTACGGGCAATCTGAATTATAACATTTCTTAATTTAAGTGCCTGACTTTGCAATCTTAGTGTTGTTTTAATACATATTTTAGAATCTACTGTATCTTAGGTAAATTTTTATTCAAATATTTTCATCTTTCAAAAGTCAGTACATAAACGTGTACTATATAAAACTTAAAGCGGTTTACTATATAATCAAAAATCTCTAACTAGGCCAATTTGTTTGCTTAATCTCAAACATACTTTTTACCCAGACTACAAATATTACCAACATAAGTGTAAATTCTTTACTAAGAATTTGGTGAGCTGTCTAGTTAATAATCATTTGTCTTTATCTATACCAACACAGTTTCTTAGCCTCTGGGTTCACTAATTAAAACTCAAAATAGTCTCTCAAAATCAAGCCATAAATTCTAGACGTGAGAACAAAGCTTTTGAAAGAAGATGTTTATCAGAAAAGGATGCCTGTTAAAAAGTATTAAATGTATGTACTATCTGGAGATTGATAAAATAGCATCTTATTGTAAATAATAACAGCACTGAGATTTTGAGCATACATATAGAATTCAGACATATGATCATATAAAACAGTCTGGAAATCCAGAATATGAGAAAATTTGCTTTTGACAGATACCTTTAACAATATAAAAATGTTATATGTATTCAGTTTTTTTCTATATGTTATCTTACAGTGGCAACACAATATAATGTCGATTTAAAAAAAATGTTAATTTATTCATGCTCATTTGAGAGTTAATCAGTTATAAACTCAGTCAGTTGTCAAAATTGATGAAATATATCTAACTGGAAAAAAGTAGGGCTGTTGATTAATTGCAGTTAACTCATACGATTAACCAAAAAAAAATAACTGTGATTAAAAAAATTAATGGCGAATAATAGCACTGTTAAACAATAGAATACCAATTGAAATTTATTAAATATTTTTGGATGTTTGTCTACATTTTAAAATATATTGATTTAAATTACAATACAGAATATAAAGTGTACAGTGCTCACTTTATATTATTATTTTTATTACAAATATTTGCACTGTAAAAATGATAAACAAAAGAAATAGTATTTTTCAATTCACCTCATACAAGAACTGTAGTGCAATCTCTTTATCATGAAAGTGTAACTTACAAATGTAGACTTTTTTTTTGTTACATAACTGCACTCAAAAACAAAACAGTGTAAAACTTTAGAGCCTACAAGTCGACTCAGTCCTACTTCTTGTTCAGCCAATTGCTAAGACAAACAAATTTGTTTACATTTATGGGAGATAATGCTGCCAGCTTCTTATTTACAATGTCACCTAACAGTGAGAACAGGCATTCACATGGCACTTTTGTAGCCGGCTTTGCAAGGTCAAGGTATTTACGTACCAGATATGCTAAACATTCGTATGCCCCTTCATGCTTCGGCCATCATTCCAGAGAACATGCTTCCATGCCGATGATGCTCATTAAAAAAATAATGCATTAAGTAAGTTTGTGACTGAACTCCTTGGGGGAGAATTGTATGTCTTCTACTCTGTTTTACCCACATTCTGCTATATATTTCATGTATCATCAGGTAGCCGTGTTAGTCTATATCCACAAAAACAACAAGGAGTCTGGTGGCACCTTAAAGACTAACAGAAAGTGGGTTTTTTACCCACGAAAGCTTATACCCAAATAAATCTGTTAGTCTTTCAGGTGCTACCAGACTTCTTCTTGTTTTTATATATTTCATGTTATAGCAGTCTCGGATGATGACCCAGCAAATTTTCGTGTTAAGAACATTTTCACAGCAGATTGGTACCTTCTTTGCGTTTTGTCAAATGTGAGATTTCTAAGGATAGATACAGCACTCGACCCAAGGTTTAAGAATCTGAAGTGCCTTCCAAAATCTGAAAGAGACGAGGAGTGGAGCATGCTTTGAGAAGTCTTAAAAGAGCAACACTCTGATGCGGAAACTACAGAACTCGAACCAACAAAAAAGACATTGTAAACAAGACGTGAGCAGCATTATCTCGTGCAAATTGTAACCAAACTTGTCTGAGTGACTGGCTGAAGTAGGACTGAGTGGACTTGTAGGTTCTAAAGTTTTACATTGTTTTATTTTTGAATGCAGTTATTTTTTGTATATAATTCTACATTTGCAAGTTCAATTTTCATTATAAAGAGATTGCACTACAGTACTTGTATTAGGTGAATTGAAAAATACTATTTCTTTTGTTTTTTACAGTGCAAATATTTGTAATCAAAAATAAATATAAAGTGAGCACTGTACACATTGTATTCTGTAATTGAAATCAATATATTTGAAAATGTAGAAAACATCCAAAAATATTTAAATAAATGGTATTCTATTATTGTTTAACAGTGCGATTAATCGCGATTAATTTTTTTAATCGCTTGGCAGCCCTAGAAAAAAGCTGAGGTTCTCAATTTTTAGACCTCTCTCTGTCCCCAACACAATTTCAAAAATTCACCTGCATATTTGTAAACTGCAAAATCCTAAATATGCATGTGTAAATTTACTAAAGTACTGTAACTTCAAATTTCTAATGCATATAAACATGTATCCTACCTGGCCTGTTGCCACGTAGTCCTTTAAGGGATGAATAGCAAGGCAAAGAATGTCATCATCATGACCCAGATAAAAGCGCTGCGTGTTCTGCTGCCGATTGTATACTACGCCCACTGCTGCAACATGGTATACAATTTCACCAGTCTGAGTGTAAAATAGATTACTCCGACAATCATAACCTCTGTAACTAATTAAAAAAATAGTTTTTAGATCAAGATCACAAGCATAGATGCTAAGTAGATAACAATATAAAAACAATCAGGACACATTTAATTCTTAAATTAGGTAACACCTCAGAAATGATATACCAAGTACTACATAGGAGTATTAAAAATGATTCACATCTCTATTCCCAAAGAATACCATTTTACAAATTTCAAATAATATGCAAAGATCATTACATCTACCCTTAACTTGAAAGAGAACGTTTATTAACAGTAATGCTTTACAAGAAGTTTAGAACAGAAAGTAAAGACTAATATTGTTTTCCAAATGAAACTGCAGGGGGAATTTAGTTAGACTGCATGCAATTGTACAGGTTGGAATTTGTCTGGAATACCAGGCTTAACATTTTCTTTCTACATCACAAGTGGCCAAGATCCTGGGTGAATTTGGTCAGGAGTTTTCAGTCAAAATGATTTTTCAATGGAAAATGCATTTTCTTTCAGGTTGGTTCAACCCAGATCAAAACATTTCAGTTTGTTGAACTGAGCTAAAACATTTTGTTTTGAATCAGTTTAGTGTTCAACTGCACCTGCCTGTGGTACTGCAGTGTTTCATGCCTCATTCTCTCTTAAAGGCTAGGGTTTGGGGCTGGACTTCATCTCTCTTGAGGCACCACAGTTTCTCTTTTAACCCAACTGTGTGGTGCATCGTGGGAGTCATGTGACTGTGGCTGCATCATGGGAGATGTAGTCCAGTTGATAAGGAAAAATGAAAGCATGAGGCACCCAAAATACAACTCCCAGAACGAAATGCAACAGCACAGGCAGATGCAGTTGTCCAAAAGACTCAAAATAAAGCATTTAGTTTCAATGAACATGTCAAAACAAATCATTTTTGCCATCTCAAAATCTAAATCTTTGGAACTTTTCTTTCAAAGATTTGGATATTTCAAATTTTTGTCCTGATTTGACACAAAAACAAATATTGAAATATTAGAATTTCTCACAGGACAGAAATTCTGCTTTTCATTTAGCGCTAGTCTTTGGTTTTGAGTGTAGCTCATGATTCAGTAGGTGGCACTTTGGTTGACTTCTGGGTCAAAACAATACTCCATCAGCAAAGGGCTCCATTACCACAATGCTGGAGTATTGTTTTGAGCCAGTAGTCAACCAAAGTGCCACCTACCGATTCATGCAGTACTGAGGAGTTGCAGTACCTGCGTTACTTCTTGCAGTATCAAGGAGTTTTTTGGAGTCTATCATTCAAGTAGTGAGCCAAAACCTACTTAGTCTGTGAAATCTAAGAGGATCGCAGAACAAAATAATATGATGACTCCAGGCAGTATATCTGTGTCATGATCAGAAATAAAAATATCTTTACTGTAAGTACATACCAAAAAAAAATGACATGAAGGATTTATCATGCCATCAGAATCCCAAAACATCTACTGGCTGTATCCTTCCCAATGTCAAAGATCCTTTTGCCATCACCAATCTGATGGCTGGCTCCTCCCAGAGGAATTCCTCCTGACACCTATTCAAGGATGCCTCCCCTCTTCACTTTCTCATTCCAGAAACCCACTTTGACTCCTTTGCTTAGGCTGGCTCCATTGCTCTTTATCTAGCTCGGTAAGTATGCCATAGCCATCACTGTGCACAATCATGGCTTTTACTACCATCATTATGCTGATGATTCACAAATCTACCCCTCTATTGATAAGTTATCTCCCATCATCCAATGTAGTATCTTGGTCTTCTTTCTGACATCTCTTTGTGGATGTCCACTTGGCATCTTAAGCTCAGCATAACCAAAACTGAGCATTTGACCTTTCCTCACAAGTCCTTCCCTCTGCTCCCACTCTCTATCACCATGGTCAACGCTATCATCACCCCAGTCTTTCAGGCCCACAACCTAGGTGTCATTTTTCACTTGGTCTTCTCATTGCACCCACACATTCAAGCCATTTATAAATCTTGCCTCTTTTTCGTGGGCAACATCTCTGAAATCAAGCCTTTCCTCTGACTACAAACTGAAAACTCACATCCTTTTATCATCATTTCATGCCTTCCCTATTACAACTTTTCTTCACTCCTCCAATCTATTTAGAATGCTGCTGCTGAAATAATCTTTGAGGTTTGTCACTCTGACCAAATCAACCTCCTCTTTACGTTTCCTCCACTGGCTACTCATTCAGCTCCACATCAAACACAAGCCTCTTGTTTTAAACTTTAAGGACATTCATAACTTAATCCCATTGTAGCTATCTGATCTAGTTACCAATAGTGATCCACCAGCATTCCCAGCCTTTGTCTCCCAAAAGTTAGCTTCTCCATTAAATATCTCCATGCTTACTCCCATGACAGTTATCTGTAATTATGATTTAAGTTTGTATACTATAACATCAGAAGGCAATCTGTCTTATTTGAATCACTGACACTCATTACAGATAACACACAGTGAGGCTACCTGCCTCATTGTAAAGTGACTATTCACAGTCAGCAGGAGAGGCACATTCAGTAAATATGTAAAGTTCTTTTGTAAAGCAGACTTAAGCATACAACTCAGAGCAACATGTTGATTTATGTTTTGAGCATCCATTGCTCTCAAATACTTGTGAAGAAACACTTATATAACTTCATGAACAATTTTACATCTTCTGTAGATCCAACAAGGAGAGGTTATTTAACAGCAGTCACTATAGTTCTTGGAGAATACTGACTCTACATATTCATGCTGTGGAGATGTGCTGTCAGCACTGCCCAGCTTTGGAAACTTCTGTGCCCACTGAACAGTGCATGAACAACCCACAGCAGACCCTTAACTCCCTGACTCCAGGACTTGCTCCTCACTTTGCTTTCTGTTTAAAGATAGAAGAAAGCAGATAAAAAACAACATTATTTGGTCCCGCCCCCCCAAGTTTCTGAAGCCACCATAAAAGGCCCAGGAATGTATGAAAAAGAATGTATTGGAAAAAAATTATAGCTACAAGATATATAAAACGTAAGCTATTAATAAAAAGTGTCTGTAGTGGCTTGGAGTGGTCCCTCCCTGTCAGTGTCAGAGGGAGACCACTTCGACTCGCTACGCCACCTAGCACCTGAGAGCTGATCAACAGGGGATTAGCAAAGTAAGTCAGTAAAGAGTCTAGGGCGCTGGCCCCTCATGACAGGACAATTGGCAGCCTTTAGCCCAGCCCCCTGGCAGGGGCGGAAAACCACCACAATCAGGCTCAGGCCCTCTGGGCCGGGCAGAGCAATAACAGTCTGGCTGGAGCAGGCAGCAAGCAGGTCAGGCTCCGCCCTCTAAGCAGCGCAGAGCAATAGTACACAGTCAGGCTCAAGACCTCTCAGAGGGCCGAGAAAAAGAAGTCTATGACCCACCTCCTTGGCTGGGCAGACAGCAAACAACTGCAGGCCATTCGGCCTATGGTGGGTGGGCTGCCAACCCAGGGTGGGGTTGGCAGCAGTGGGTAGGGGGACCCAGGCCCACCCTAGGGACCAGGGCCCTAACAGTGGCAGGAAATCCTGCCACTGGGTCAGCGGGGATCCTGCCAAAACATGCTGACCATGGTTTCAGCAACACAACCGGACTACTGTCTGGTTTCCCTGGGCTACTTCCTACCCATACCTGTTCGTAGGGCTTAATCACTCATGGGCCCTCAGGCTCCTTGGGATACTCCGCCACTGGCAGTTCCAGCAGCTCCTCAGGGTATTTGCCTGGCAGCAGCTCTTCCTGGTATTACTTCAGAAGTAAGGGTTGATAGAGCTCAGTCGCTGGTTCAGGGGCCAGCAACAAGGCAGCAACATCTGACTCCTTCCCTGGCTCTCCCTCAACTGAGCTGGAGGCTCTGCCTCTTATACTTCTTGTTCAGCCTGGCTCTGCCCACCCCGGGGCGGGGAGTCCTCCCTGTCAGAGTCAGAGGGAGGCCACTCTGCCTCGCTACAGTGTTTTAGTGCAAAACAGTTTAGAGATGGTTGGAAATTTGAACCAGAATTTGGTGAATCAGACTCAGTAATGGAACAATCCTACCCAGAGCACAGTCTCCTATCTATTTGTCAGACTCTGACACAAACAACTCCAATGAATGGTTTACAGTTGATGAATGATAACGTGGTCCAAAAGTGACTAGATGAAACCAAAGGAATCAAGCAGGAGGATCAGCAAGATGAAACTCCAGAACCCAATGACCTAGAGAAGGATGAGCTGGAGCTGGATTCTGAGAGACTCCTTGGGACCATTAAAGAAAAGCAGCCATACAGACTGGAGTGTAGGTACAATATGTACCATAAACAAAGCACCACAAAATAAATGGACAGCTGCACACTGAATTAGCTGAAGTTGCCAAATCATCTTCAAGTAATGTTTCAAGTACAACATACATAAGTGAGGCTATATGGAGGTGACAAAGGTATGGGTTGTCAAGTCAGTTGACTTGCAAGTCACTTGCAAAAGAAAAAAATAACCTCCTCGTAAAATGAATATTTACAAAAACTGATTGCTGCTATCTTGGCATCTAGAACAAGCTGAAGAGCCAACATGATCCCAAATTTGTGAACACTAGGTTTCAAGTTACATATTGACTCAAACATGGGCAATATTAATAAATGCCTTGTCCAAAGGTTATTAATAAACAATTGAATAAGACTGGTCCCAAAACCAATCCCTGAGGAATTCCACTAGTAACCTCTCTCCAGTCTGATACCTCACCTTAGCCAGTTCCTTATCCATCTTACAATTCTAGTACCGATCCCCATCTTCTCTAATTTAACAAATACTTTCCTATGTGGTACTGTGTCAAATTCTTGACTGAAGTCCAAATATATTAGACGTACTGCATTTCCCTTATCTAAGAAATCAGTTATTTTTTCAAGAATGGAAATCAGGTAGTCTGGCATGATCTACCTTTGGTACATCCATGTTACATTACATCCCCTTTACCATTCATCTAATTATTCTTTCCTTAATAATTTGTTCTAAAGCCTTGCATACTACTGAGATAAGATAACCAGAATTGTAATTTCCCAGATCACTTCTTTTCCCTTTCTTAAATATAGATATCACATTAGCTATTCTCCAGTCAAATGGTACTACTCGTAAATAAAGAATTATTAAACATCCTTGCTACCAAACTAGCAAACCCATGTGCCAGTGCTTTCTGTATTCCATGATGAAAGATATCCAATTCCCCTGATTTGAGCACACTAAGCTCTAAGTTTTCCTTCCACCTTAGATGTGGTGATTTTCATTTCTAGCACTCATTTCCTTCAGCCGTATTGCCTTCATGCACATGTTCCATGTTAGCATCCTTATTGATAACTGAGGTCAAATATTCATTTAGTTTTGGGGCTATACCTAGATTACCTTTGAACTCCTTCGCATCCACACGGCATAGCAGCCCAACCACACCCTTAGTTATTCTCTTTTTATTTATATAACTAAAAAACCTCAATATTTATTTTAATTTCCTTGGCAAGAGCTAATTCAGTTTGACTTGTAGCAAATTTCAATGACATTTTCTAACCTTCACAATGTAGCTTTCTTTGCAGATCAACCCCTTTTTCCATTTCCTACAGGGTCTCTGTTTACTTCTAATAACCTTTTTGACGTGGTTATTCATCTAACTTGGTTCACAACTTTCCTTACAAGTTTTTTCCTTTGCTGGGGATGCCAATTTCAGATAATTTTTGAATAACTGATTTGAAGAAATGTCATGCCTCCTACACATTTGAGTCCTTGAGTTGTTCAGTCCAGTTGACTTCTTTGATTAATTCCCTTAATTTCCCAAAGTCTGCTTTTTTAAAATCATTTCAGAAACCAACCCTAGAGGAAATCTCTAAAAGGTGTTTAGTGGCATTTAGGATGGCGAGCATCAGTGTCTCATTTGACAAAATTTGCACAGTATCATCATAACCTTCGTAATATGCATTTATCAAACCTCACAAAGCAGATTTCCATTCTGCCACAGAGTCATCGTTTGGTAGGAAGTGCAATATTAGTTGGTTTCCATATACTTCCTTAAAATTTTTTTGTTTAATACAGGGAGGAAGTTATATTTCTGCCTATTATTCTAATGTAATAACTATAATATTTTTCTTAATTCCCTCCACTTCCCTTCTTTTAATAGAAATACTTTCAGTTATGAAAAATAATGGGGAAAATTACTATTAATCCTGAAAAAATATTCAGATATAGCCCAGGTTCAAGACTTCAATGAGTTTTAACAATTTGGGAAGTATGAAGTATTATTCAGTTACTGAGTTTATTAGATTCAAAAAAGATGTGAAACTGGGTATGAAGTTTCTTAAAGGGCCAATTTTGAATTAAATTCCTAAATTAATACATTTACTTGTAAATTCTCCAAAAATTAGTTCTTTATTCAAAGAGTATGTGCTGAATTTTGGGGAGGACATGCTATATTTTTCTTAGATAACAAAGAGGCTGATACCCTGCTTTAAGTAGAAAACTCAACTCAGTCTTAACTATAGAGTCACTGGTAAAGCCAGAGAAAGAGAGATTCATTCCCAGAAGCAAAAAAATATGGTAAGTGACATTCAAGTCTTATATTTGGAAAGCACTATAAAATAATGACACACCAACTGAGTTACCAGTAGGAATTTCATGGTGTAATCTAGCTGGGCAGCAAAACCACTGCAGTATATAAATTTAGTTTAAAGACTTGTGTGGCTGTAAAAAGTGTCTAAAATACAGCATCTGATCTTAATAATTTTCACTTGGTTCATCACATATTTAAATCTTACATTTATATATTTGTTGCCACAACTTTATAACAGAAAATGAATCTTTCCAGGCTGCTTTTAGAGAAAACTCAATTTTTCATACCCATGGACAAAGTGTAATCTTATACTGTTCCCTGGAGCTCTCTCTCTTCTTTTAGAAGCTGCACTTTTTCGTTTTTCTTTGCATTGCTCTTTAAGCTGAGGTAGATCTTCTTTGTAAACCTTTATGAAAGAGTACACATACATATAAACAAATATGTTTTCAGGAAGAACAAGTATCTAAGAAATAAACCTATAGATCAGCTCAGTTTCAGAATGGCACATTGACATTACTGCAAACATTTGCAATGACTGTAGCCAACTGGGCATACAATTTGTTTTTAAATTACAAACAATACAGCATGATATGAAGTGTTGTGAATACATCCAGTCACTGAGCTTTCTGTTGTCTTTGAATGTGTCAGCTACTGGCAATGGGCCAAATCCTAACATCCTTGCTCAATTTCTATTCAGTCCTTACTCAGGTAAAACTCCCATTGACTTCAGCGCTTTTCTTGAGAAAGGACCAAGTAAACCCTTGGGAAATATTTCAGGATTTGTCCCTGTGCCATTAAAACTCAAGTCTTACCTGTCGACGGTATGTGATCTGAGTCTCTTGTTCAATTTCAGAGTCTAGCTCTGGAACATCAGATTGATCTGAATCTGATTCATCACTGTTAGAATCAACCAGACTTTCTGTGATCAAGAAAACCAAAACGTAGATGGAAACAATTAATTAAAATAGTACATGGTTCAGAAAAATACTGCAACACTTCTGGCTTATGCCTGACTGCTGATATTTACTACAACATGAGCTACTAAACCATGATAAGATCATCTGAAATTATCATCAGTTCTCTTAATATAACAGTACTTTCAAATTTGGACTGCTTGCTTTTTTCTTCCTTTTTGATAGCTAGGCTTCACATATTAAACTCACTTCACAGGCAGTGTGGTCCAGTGGACAGGGCACTTGACTGGAAGCCCTGGATTCCATTCTTGGCTCTGTGAATGAGCTGCTAAGTGAACCTGGGCAAGATGTGTCTGTACCTTAGCTTCCCCTACTGATGACCTCTTGTGGTCCCTTCCAGCCCTACATTTCTCTGTTTCTATAATATGTATGCACAAAAGCAGGTTTTTGTAGATACAAGTTTATTCACCTTTGAATATTGGACCCAGTGCATCATATTTACTTTTGGGAGCAGATTTCAGAGGCATGGGTCCTCCACTGACAATGTCTTGTTACCAGATATGTAAAGTTTAAATTCTGGAGCCAACAGTGAGAATGACCCAACAGATTTTAACTTCAGTGGTGGTTCAAGAGCAGAAAGCCCCTTTCACATAAATGGATCTTAGATCATTGAGGGATCATAACAAAGAAAGTGAATTACACACAAATGTAGACATATACATACTACAGAGAACTGGTGATACGTGCCTGAGATTCTGAAACACATTGGTGAAGACTAATGTTACATTTGCAACTGTTCATGTTATTAGATACTTCCCCATATTATTAGATTCACTTCTGTCTTACTGCAAATGAGCTCTAATCAATTCACTCACATCCATTCTCATTTCCATGAGGTATTGTAAAAGCACAAAGATCTCAGTATCAGAGGGTCACAGGTGGGGGCTGCCCCATATTGCCGCCTGCGGGATCAAATGTAGTATTGCAGGTGTCCCTTTCCTTAGTCCACAAGTTAGGGCTGTGTGGTTGGAACAGAGCGGACTGTGCCATAAGCTTGGAGTTAAATAATAGCAAATTCAGAATCTGTCTGCACCTTTAAATAAACAAATGAAACCTCAAAGGCAAGCACTTAGTTGCAGTGCTAGAAGGCAAGACCCTGACCTGGCCCTGGGGTTCTGGGCTAGCACTGAAAATCTCATCTGTCCCAGTCTCACCCAGTTCTGACCCTGAGTATTAGCAAACAAGCCTTCTTAACTGGCCTGCTGGCTCTTGATTGGTCAGTGTCCCCTCTTAGCCCTGCAAACCTCTGGAGGACTGTGCCTTGTTGATAGCCCAGCCTGAGCAAGGAAGTATTCAGGGTGATGCCTCCACCAGGGGGACAGGGAAGGCCTGACAGGCTCCATCAGATGGAGTTTGATCAAATGCACATTTAAGTCATCTGATTATTGGTGGCACTGCCAGAAAAGCATATAATTTGTCTTTCCTAACAGCTGTACGTACATACTGAATAGGATGGGAACTTAGTTGCAACCTTGTAGGGGTCCCAGTTGTGAGAATGTGAGGAAAAAAGAGGAAATATTCATCACTCCTTTTTTGGATTTCTCTGAGAAAGTAAGCAATCAATAGAATCTAAAATTGCCATTAAAGCCAACAAAACCAGCATGAATATTTTATTTCTGCCCACTGACAGAAAGAGCCTATCAGTCAGAAAATACTGCCTCCATACTAAAACCATACTCAAAATCACACTGCTAGGCACAGGGATCAAAGATATATATATGAGAAGGATGCATCTAGAGTTGCTCAAAAAGCACATTTTCAGCCACAGAAAGCAAGGGACTATCAAGTAGCTTAAACTGAGCTCTCCTAGCATATCAAAATCACCTTACTAAATGTAATCATGCAGAATGGCATACATTTTGTGCATAGTTTTAATTAACAGTTGTATTGTATAAGCATTATTTGACAAGGTGGAACGATTTAAATCAAGGCAATTTAAATAATGGATTTTAATTGAGATCTGCTGATGAAAAATGCTATGCAAGAGAGCACTATTATTATTAATTATTACTACTATTATTTAAATCTCCTGACTAAAAAAAATATTAAATCAGTTGTGCAATCTAATTTGAAAATCTGTGCTATTGCAATTTCAGATTAAAATTGAATGAACTAATATTAAATACTGATTTTTAAAAACTGATTTATTTCAGTGTCACTATTACTAAGGTATTTTATTTGAATTGGACAAATTTCTAGAGGAAAAAACAATGTAGCACAATTGTTTTGCCATGATACCCTTCCAAATAGCAACTTTTTCCTACCCACGATTACCTTTTATTCTTAAGCATAAAGGCCTACATTTTCAAAAGTGAGTGCTGATTTTGGGTACCTCAACTTGTAGGCTCCTGTCTTGAGACACCTTAAAGAAGCCTAATTTTCATAATCACTGAACACTTACCCTTTGAAATTCAGGCAACCTTTGAAGGTCTCAAGTTGAGCACCCAGAAACTGAGTTGCCCCAAATCAGTAGTAACTTTTGAAAATTTAAAACAAAAACTCTTCAAATTAAGATACTCTTATATTGACTTTAATGGGACTATTCATATATGTAATGATAAGCATGGGCATAAATGTTTGTGGGATTCAGACCATGAACTATAAAATATTTATTAGACGATTAACTGACAGGTCTATGAGCGGTTGGGAGAGAGAGACAGAAAAAACTGTCCTCTGTATGTGCCCTGAGCAATAAGACGTGGGAATGAGATCAGCTAGATCTAAAACTTTAATGAATATTCTCAAAAAACAATGTTACTAAACAATTACGAAATTCTAATTAAAAGAGTAAGTATAAAACATCCACTTTTTCAGCATACCACTACAAAATAAGAATGTATTAAAACAAGGCAATTTAAATAAAAGCCTGATATAATTAAAAGAATGGTTTTTTGGAAATTCATTATTTGTATCAAGATCATACACTATATACAATACCATATTATATTTATTTGCAAAATAATTAATTAAACATGCTTTTGGGACAAAAAAGTTCTCGTCTCAAGACTACAACTCAATTCTCGACGTGTCCCATTTAGCCTAGTTTATAGATATATAAAGAAACCCCTTGTAAAACTGTTAAATAAAAGTCATTGATATAGTGCATTAATGTTGACATAGATAAATAAAGCTCCAGTCCTGCAAGGACTTAGGCACATGTTTTACTTTATGGACTGTGAGTAAAGTTAAGCACATGTATCTTTGCAGGATTGAGGCCTAAATCTGATCTTTAACTCTAATTATGCAAGTTAGAGATGGGATACTTGAAGGGCCCATAGCTTGCTTCTGTTCTAAACTGAGAGCCTTGATTGAGAAATCTCAAACACACGAGTTAATGCTTTAGAATTTAAATAATTAAATTGATGCATGTTAAATCTTACGTCACTGATTACATACTCAATGAAAGCATATTATTACACATTTCCTCAAGTAACTAAAATAATTCATTTGCAAATACGGTGGCCAACTTTCTAATTTGTGAAAACCGGACACTGAGCACTGGAATCTCCCCCACTTCCTGTTCGGCCTTTTCCCCAGAGGCCCTGCCACTTGCTCCACCTCTTCCTCTTGAGGCCCCAGCCCCTGCTCCTCTTCCTCCCCCCCACCATCACTCGCTGCTCTCTCCACTGCCCTCCCCTTGCCAGCTAAGCAGGGCTCAAGGGGTGACTGGGGCAGGACACCGGAGAGAGAGCCAGGCTCCGGGGTGGAGAGGTGAGTGGGGCAGGACGGGGGAGGGAGAGCTACGCTCCAGGGGTGGAGAGGTGAGTGGGGCAGGGCGGGGAAGGAAGAGCCATGCCCCGGGGGTGGAGAGGTGAGTGGGGCAGGGCAGGTAAGGGAGAGCTGCGCTCTGGGGGTGGGAGGGTAACCGGGGCTGGGCAGGGAAGGGAGAGCCACACTCTGGGGGTGGAGGGGTGAGTGGGCCAGGACAGAGCAGGGAGACCCATGCTCTGGGATGGAGAGGTGAGTGGGGCAGGACAGGGCAGGGAGAGCCACACTCGGCGCAGGATGGGAGAGCCGCTAGTACCTCTCTCTGTTGGAGCCATTCCAGAGTGCTCCGCTGCTCCTCCAGATTCCAACAGCAGCTGCTGCTTTTTCTCACCTCCCGGTGGTGGAGACCAGGGACTGCAGGTAATCGGGCTTTTAGTGTCCAGTCAGCAGTGTGACTGGACACTGCCAGGCTCCCTTTTCGACTGGACTTTCCAATCGAAAAACGACCTTGCAACCCTATTACAATTCTGGTATGTTTATAGTGGTGATGCTTAAAACTCTTCAATATTGTCTTTGCACTTACAGGACACGAGGAAAGTGATGAGTATATTTGCCAAATCTCTCTCTACTTATAATAGGAAGTATCAACAAATATTGGGGTTATGTTATTAGCTACCTCAGGCAACTGCAAAATTTTAAGGATGATCAATGCATAAGGTTAGATAATTCTGAATATGTATAAATTATTTTGATACTTATATTAACCTTTTTCACCTTTTTTTTTTAAACATAAAAGAATGTTATGCACTCTCACCTTGGGGTGCTATGTGAATAGCATCCTTCAGCTTCCGTTCAGGAATGAATTTCCACTGGAAGACAGAATGATCAGCTCCACCAATAGAAACAACCCACTGATGATCATGTGACCATCTGACATTTGTCACATGAGCTGAATGCCCAAGATATTTTTTAAACTTTGCTCCTAGAACAAGGGCGTGGGGAGAAGGGGAAGAAAGCATTTTCAGTGTATTCAGAATAAATCTTTCAAAAGCACAATGATTTAAAAACAGGGAACATTTCTATACAATGTGTGAAAAAATAACCATTAAGCTTTAAGTAAAAAAAAAATCTGCTCACTAGATGCCACCAATCTGGATAACTAGAATTCCATTTGCTCTGCTTTGTAACAGGAAGATGGATCGATAAAGAGTCACAAAATTATGATACCATTCCCAGCCTCTAATCCGCCTAATTTTACTTTCATGCACCAGTTAATAACAGATGAAAAAGCAGAGGCAGAAAGGAAGGAGGGACATGGTAGGCTTTCATGAAGTTTACTACATTAGAATCACTTTCCCTGCCATCACAGGGTGGCATTTTAATTTTTATTTACACATATTTAATTGGGGTCCCCTCACTGGGCTATCTGAAAGCTTAGAGTGCCAGCTCCCACTTTTCCCATTGAAAAGCTTTGAGTGTTAAGCAATTCTTGCCAGGCATACTCATCACTACTATTACATCTGGTTAGCTCTGTTACCAAATCCTGCATAACAAACTCAAAATTCAGATATATGTCAAAAAGAAATTGGCTTCACAGAACTCATTGAAGGCATTCTCATTATTTCTATTCAGCAGGTTCATTTGCTGTTTAATTAGTCATGCTCAAAACTGCTTAAAAGAAGGAGAAAGCTGGTTTCTTTTAGATTTTCTGAAAATTCTTCTTAGGACAGGGTTTTTGGTTTATCTCACTTAGCAACTAGCAAAAGCCTTAAGGCTATCAAAAGAAAAAAAATCTGAAGGACTTCTTAAACTGTGTTTGCAAAAGGGAATAAGGCAAAATAGCATTAGATATTCATGCCATTGTTGAGTGGCACAAACTCATGGTAAAATTTTATTTCTATAATAGCACAAAGGTTATATGAACTTGCCTAATGTTTGTCTTCAAGCCCATTAGGTAGGTCACACTGTTAAAGCCAGGGCCATCCTGAGGGGGGCCCAGGACCTAGGGCGGAAGTGACCAACCCGTCACTTCTGGGACTGACCACGCTGGCCAATCGCACTAGCCTGCAGGGCCCCTCAAAGCGCAGG
Source organism: Terrapene triunguis (assembly GCF_002925995.2). NCBI lineage: Eukaryota > Metazoa > Chordata > Testudines > Emydidae > Terrapene > Terrapene triunguis. Next base: position 69,633,386 of record NW_020664447.1, read on the forward strand.
GCCAGAGCAGTTGCCCCAATTCGCTGTACCCAAGGGACGGCTCTGGTTATAGCTTGAATTAAAAAACATCAGAGAGTATGTGACCCTTAAAGAACTAGTTGATTGTAAAGTAAGTGCAGATTTACATGAGGATTCTGAGGATGTATCTAGGGCTCTAGGATCAGTTATCTGTTTCTCAAGTATCCGTAGATCATTAAGTTGTATTTCATGGATAAATTAAAGGACTCAAATCATCCTACAGTATCTAAAAAATTCAAAAGTAGTAAAAAAAATTGATTCCTTTTGATACAGATTTCTTACACGATCTAACCATAGGTAAGGCTACCATTATGTCACCAAGGTCACGGAATCCATGACTTCGATAGACCTCCATGACATTTTCTGCCCCGGGACTGGAGCTCCCAGCCAGCCCTGCTCCCGCAGCTCCCAGACCCTGCCCTGGTGGGGGGACTCCTCACAACTGTCTAGCTGCGGCGGGCAACGGGGGGGGACTCTCCACAGCTGCCCAGCCGCAGTGGGGGGACTGGCGGACCCTGCAGCTGTCC
>NW_020664447.1:69633940-69759608 GCF_002925995.2 Terrapene triunguis
CAGCTGCCCAGCCGCAGTGGGGGGACTGGCGGACCCTGCAGCTGTCCTGCAGCTGTACAGCAGGGGCGGGGGACACCTGCGGCTGCCCAGCCGCCGTGGGCAACTGGGCAACTCCCCGCAGCTGCCCAGATGCAGCGGGCAACAAGGGGACTCCCCACAGCTGCCCAGCCGCAGCCAGCAGCTGGGGAACCCTGAAGCTCCCAGCTGTCCAGGGGTGAGGGGACCCTGCAGCAGCCCAGCCCCCGGGCAGGGGGACCCCAGAGCTCCCACGCACCACAGCGGTGTGGGACATGGGAGCCCACAGCAGCAGTGGGTGGTGAACCCTCCTACCCCTTTTGTCAGGGATATTTTAAGTGAAAGTCAGGGACAGGTCATGGGGTTCCACGAAGTTTTGTTTATTGCCTGTGACCTGCCCATGACTTTTACTAAAAATATCCATGACAAAAAACTTAGCCTTAACCATAGGACATTATTTCTCTGCTCTTTCAAAAGCTAGGATTCAGTCTAATCCCCAGGGTAATCTTAAATATTATGAAGACTCTACCTCCTCAAAGTGCATTTCAGGGGCTATGTCATATGATCATGGTATCACAGGTTTTAAGATACAACAAATCTTTGAGACTTAGAGCACTTTTCTTGCTCAACCTGGATGGTTTCTGGAATAGAGCTTTTTGAATAACTGTGAAGCAGCAACAACTCTTTTTTGTTAAACATATGAGTTTGCAAAGACTTCCCTCTCCCCCTACAATACACACACACTCCTCATTTTGGGGACTTCATTTGAGAGTATGAGGTAGCTTGCTCTGGGCTTCAGCTTCAGAAATTTCATCTGAGATTTTCCCTTACCCTTAGTAGTAGGGCTGAGCAAGAAGTAGAGCCAACCAAGAAAAGCTTTTCCACTCCCATTAAAATGTTTGAGATTTCAATTTTTTTCCCATTCCTGACCAGGACAAAGCTGAGACTTTAGAAGTTTTTTGTTGAAAAACCCACCTACCCACGAATAATCAATGACCTACTAGTTAGAGTACTCACTAGGGATGTGAGAGACCCATGTTCAACTCTCTGTTTTCCCTGATTCAGACCAGGGACTGGAACCTGTCTCTCCCACATCCCAGTTGAGTGCCCTAACTGGGAAAAATAGATAAATCATCTTTGCTGACTTCTGGCCCAAATCCCTTAGAGAGGGGTAAGGGCTGGAGAGGGAGGGAGCATTATGAGGGAGACCACAGTTACAGTGCCTGGAGACATGTTCCCTGCATGTCTCCCTAATGAGAAAGTCAGCTACTTCATCACCTTCTGTAGGAGCACTGGAAGAGAGGGAGAGGGAAGGGGAGGCCCATTTCGCCTAAGGAAGGAGTTTTGAATTACACCTCTACCCTGATATAACGCTGTCCTCGGGAGCCAAAAAATCTTACCGCGTTATAGGTGAAACCGCGTTATATTGAACTTGCTTTGATCCAGCGGAGTGTGCAGCCCCGCCCCCCCGGAGCACTGCTTTACCGCATTATATCCAAATCCGTGTTATCTCGGGTCACGTTATATCGGGGTAGAGGTGTATTTAACCCCATATTCCCTGATGCTTAGTCCTGGCTGAACAGGGGTCAGCTGCTCAGAATAAGGAATAGCGGGACCTGAAGCAGCTGGAAACAGATGACCTGACAGTATATACAAGGCCACAGGAAAAGCTTGCACCTTTTTTAATATCTGAGGCATATTTGGCAGTGGAAGGCATTGGAAAACTGAGCCTTATATGAAAATTTTCTTTCTGGGAATGTCAATGTGTACTGTGTATGTCCCTCTTTCCCTAGTGCTTGGAGGAAGATTAAACTGTTGGATGTGGGCCAGAGTCTATGACTCAGGTTGAGGCTGCACCAACTTTGGCAAGACTGCCAAAGTCCTTTTTGTCTTTAGGGGTGTTTAGAATTGTTGTGTTTGCCAGCTACGAAACTTCTCCTTGACAGTAAACTCCCACTCTGCCTTAATCAAGTCCTCAGAAGCAGGTTGTAGAGGAACACAAAGCTCCTGATTTATGCTAGCTAGGAAATACTTCTGAGACACTCCCTGGATTTTATCTATGGGCCCTGCTCCTGGGGTTGTTCCAGCAGCATCTCCAGGGCTGCTAGAACTTTTCTTAGCATGACAGTGAAGAGGTGAAGAGGGAACAACCTCTGCTGAGGCTCCTCGTCTAGGATCACACAATCACAATCAGACAGTTCCCCTTCGTCAAACAAGGTGGCAATATAGAGGAACTTCTAGGATTAGAACCAGAGAGAAGCCAAAGTCATAAACTTTCAATCTGCATAATTTAACTGGGACATCGGGTGCTGTGGCGCGCGCCAGAAATCTCAGCTTCTTGGGAAGCTGAGGCTGGCAGATCGCTCAGGGGTTCTAGGCCACAGTGCACTATGCCAATTGGATGTCCAGTGCCACTGACAGCCTGGCCAGCAGTTGGCCAAAGAACTGTCTAGAACAACATGAATGATGTGTTGTGATGGGCGCGCTCTCTGTGTGGGCTGATGAACCGATTGATCAAGAATTTAACTGGGGCTTTTCTTCCTTTCACAAGGAACTGTCCCTCTATTGGCACTGCTTTTATGCTCAGAAGCCCCAGGACTTGTGCTCAATAAATGGACACTACCTCTTTAAAGGTTTCTCTGGGTAAAATGGCTCCAAAATGGCTCTGGGGAAAATGTATCTGCCATCTAGGCTTCATCCTGGGGCAAGGGTGTTTCCTGTGAGGGCCCTGGGCAGACCGAAGGTCTACTGCCTCTGCAAGTTTGGAGGCGAACACCTCTGGGAGTTCCTCCTGAAGGATGGTCCTAGCCCCTAACCCAGAGCCAATGATCCAGTCTGCCACTAAGCACTAGAAAAGGGGGAATGCCTACTTGGAATAAAAATGACCAATATCCACTGACCTAGATCTGCATATGAATGGAGTGAGACCACAGCAGACACTTCTGCAGCTCATGGGATCAGGTGTGCTGATACTGTGCTTCACTGAGTGCGTGTGTGGGGGTGAATTCCTTCACTTTTTTAGAGCCCTCAGAGATTCTTTGCACAAAGGTCTTTTATTCTTACTTTCCATAATTACACAATTTCATCCATAGCATGAAACATGACAGATCAGCAATCATGATAAAACAAACATAATTATAAAGGAATGCCCATAGTGCATTTGTTCTTCTACTAAAATTTCTAGAAACTGTGTACTACTGCCATATAAAACCTGTGGTAATATAAATCACTATCTTATCCAAAGCACACACCAAAACATGGATCATAGATTCTGTAAGTCACTATTACATGTTCATTTAATCAAATCATTACTATTTTCCATAGTTGTACTTTAACATTCTAAAGCTTTGCCATTTAAATAACTCTTAAGACCTTTCTACTTTCCCCAAACCTTTATAAATATTCATTAATAATTTATGTCAAACAAAGATATTACCTTTTCTTAAACAAGGATACCGGAATAGTTTTACTATTCCATAGTCATCAGCTGTAACCAAAACTTGACCATTAAAATTTCCATCTACAGAATTGATATCATTGATATCTGAATATTTGGGCCAGATTCCATTAACTTCAAGGCCATAAACACACGTCCATGAAGCCCATTGGACGCCTTTTAATTCTTCTTTATTTGTTACTTCTTTTCCACCTAAAAATAAATGCAAAGGCTTATTTTTAATAATTTACTCCTGCTTTTTCCTTTAATAAATTTGGAGCTAAAATTATCAAAAAATTACCAGAACTCAGATATAGCTCAGACTGAGTTGAAAATTGTACGGTAAAACTATATTTTTAAACATTCTTTTTATTATAGGCAGCACTGATGGCAACGTCTATAGTCAACATTGCTTAATGCTTTCTATTATAAGACCTAGTTTTCAATTGCATATAATTTTGCCAAACTTTTTGGCTGAAATTTTTCATAGGAGGTATCTGCCTCAGGCTGATTTTTTTTTTTTAAAAGATTCAGCAAAAATGGTTCAGCCATTTCCAAGAACAAAGGTAGGGGAAAATATGTTGTTTGGCCCCTGTTAAAGAAAAAACCCTTACAAACTTTTCATTGAGAAACCCTAGTGCCTCCATGATTTTGAGTAGGAACTTGAAAATCTACCAAATATGACCAAATTATACATCTCTGAAAAAAAACCTCAGTTTATACAGATTTGTTAGAAGTTGGTAACATTCTCCAATGATTCCACCTGCATTGAACATGCTCCATCCACACACAGCTCTTATATGCTGACTGGACTGAGAACACACCATCCCAGAGCTGCAGACATAGCTAGGGCCACTATAGTGCCAGGCACCGAAACTGAGAACAGGCAGACTTCTGTTCTCTCAATGCCCCCCTTCTGGTGTCCATGCAGGAGTAGGAAAAGCAGACTGACATGCTTAAATGCAAAGTAGTGAAGAGGGAGAGAGAAGGACAGGGGTGGGCTGGAATGGACAGAGCAGGGACAGGCTATGGGGGTACAGAAGGAAGGGGAAACAGAGACAAGTTGTGGAGGGCCATGTTATGGGCAAGGATAGCATGGTATTTACCAGAGGTGGTTTTTACCAGGTAAATCATGGTTTTTACTACCCCAGGAAAAACTAGTTAGTCCCAGTTTAAGGAATTTTCTATTTTTAAAACTGTTTAATTAATGCACACCACATTACATTTAGTTTCAGTTACATATTTGAATTGTGGTTAGATAAAACAGTAGATTAGGAGATTAATTTACGGTTGTACAAATAAAAAATAAAACTGCAGTGGAGGTAATACTAATATATGTAATTACAATACTAAACATTGGAAGGTCTGTATACATTTCAGTTTGGAACTTTCTTAAGGAAGTTATACATGTTATGACTCATTTAATTTTTCAATATCATATATACAAAAGTAAAAAAATTTGATTACATGAAAATGATAATACCCCAGAGCCGTAAGAATGAAGTGTTAAGCAATCAGAAGCATGAAGAGTTGCAATCTGCCAGTTGTGACACAGAGGCCCATTGGTGGTTCACGACTTTGTGTCAGCAACTCGTCAGGCCTGACGTATTCACTACACCTAACACGTTGTTTTCATGATATACACCCAAAAGGTGGAATGCAATATTTCGCTGGAAAACTAGTATCTCACTGATCATTAATATTCTTGTGTGATATATGTACGAGATGTGCACAAATAAGATATGTGCTAGAATTATGGTCTGAAAATGTGTTTGAGAAACAATGCATAAGCACAGTCTGCCCTAGACAAAGGATCATGTATTTGTTTGTCTGACCAGCCTGGTCCTCAGGCAGAGACAATTAAGGTATATTTACATACAAGCTAAACAGAGTAATCAACCTAGCAAGTGGGGGAAATAGCCTCTTGGCAGGTCTGAACCTCCAATGATAAGTAATTGAATCACCTGATAGTATACAATACTACTGTATTATAAAAGTGCATCAAGTATGATCTTTTATGAAAGCTAATGACACATTGGTGATTAATATAACTGTGAAATGTACATATTAAAACTATATGAGGAATTATGGATACTCAATAATATTATGCTTTAAAGTCAGTGAAAAACAAGGCGAGAAACAGGTTTTCTCCCAGACAGAAGGGAAGGCAGTTATAAACCTGTCTCCAATTAAATTAAGCAAGGTATGACCGAAAACAGTTTAAGACCCATTGACAGACAGATCAGCAGGGCAATGAGAAGTCCACAGGAACGGAAGAAAAGCATGAGGTCGTCCAAGTCTGGGGACAAAATAGTGAGTTTAGGAAGATATAAGGAGAGAGAAGAGGCTATCTTGGGATCCATCAGTGGACAGCACAAGGGGCCAGAGCTCTTGAAATCTGAGCAAGATGGATCTTTCAACCAAGGGAGTTGAAGTCTGTGGGAATCGAATATAAGTGAAAAACCTGCGTAGGCAAAGATCTTTCACCTGCAGCCCCTTGTACTTCTGTAGAAGGTCCTGACTTAAAGAAAGTCAGCCATGGATAAAAAGAAAAAGATTGGTAAGAAATCTACCTTGAACCCAATGCTGTAGATTGTTGAGTCAAGTCTTAGCCACTAAAAAATGTATTTTACTTTTATTTGCTTGCAACCAATTTGTCTTTGTCCCTTGTGCTTGAACTCACTTAAAACCTCTCTATTTTTGATTAAATAAACTTGTTTTGCTTTTATTCTAAATTAACCAAGTACTGTGTTCAACTTGAAGTGATTATTAACTCTATGGTGCTTCTGTCTCTTTAAAAGAGCAACAGGCCTTATTACTCCTTTGAACATTCCTGGAGAGAGCTGGACATTTCAGGGCAGATGGTTTGGGGAAAATTCGGACTGGGAATGTGTTGGGGTCACTTAGTTAGTAATAACCAAGGCTGCTGGAGACCAGAGTATGTCTGTCGCGTAATAAGCGGCTGCTAGAGTCAGAATTGCTGAACCAGAGCTGTTTGACACACAGACACACAGTGCATGCTTGTATGCTGTCTGGGAGTGTCCAGACAGGGAGCTACAGAAGCACAGCATTTTAAGGCACTCAAGGTTAGAGGACAAGTGGTGACACAACCTCTCACTGGTCTGGGTTGAACCCCAAAATCTGACATCAATCCAGGTCCATCTGGCCACACAGCATTCTATAGCAGAACACTGACTTTGATGTAGTGGACAGACGGAACCTATTCCTCAGTTTTGAATGGATGCATCCAAAGTTTGAAAAGATTCATTATATTCTTGCTGAACTTCCTGGACACTGATGCAATTGCACCACTAATTCTATAAAGTCAGATGAAATATCAGCATTCTTCAGATTTTTCCAATATTTTATAAGGGAAACTTTTCCCTTGATGGCAGATGAAAACATTGATTTTGGATACAGAGTTTGTTCTACTTAAATGAAAGTAAATATGGCAGAAAGTTGGGATTTTTGTTGAGCAACCACAGCCTTGCAATTTCTTCTTATTCAGATGACAATTTCTTTCTTGCGTATTTTGACTGAAGGAGGTTGACACAGGAGTAATTGCCTAATTAAATCTCTTTTTTACTTTTGCTTTGTGGGTGCAAGATCTTCATTTATCAATAGATCCAACCATACTTTGCATGCAACTCCCACTGTTGGTGTATCTCTTTGGAGTTTGTCAAGTGCCACACCAACTGGTTTCAACTGACGGACCAAATTCTTTGCTTCTTGGTAAATCCCTTGATTATTAATTATACTGATCACTTTATCTTCAAGTTCTGCCTCATGATCACTCATAATCCTGAGATAATGTGACCAATTTTTAACGTATGTTTCCTCATATATTATTTGTCTGTACCATTGTTGTCACCAGGGATTTGGGGTTTTACAGACCCTTGGCATTCTTTTAACCAGGCTCTAGGCTTATAAATCTATGTGTTTCATCAAAGTACTTGGTGTTTTGTCCAAGCAGATTTAGCTAATGTGATGCACATCTCTATGCAATCAAAGTGTCAGCATCTTGTGTCAAATCATTTCTCATACTTTGCATCTTTTTCTCACCTTGTATTAATGTACCTGCTTTTCCATGTAATTTGTTGTGTGCTTTCATGTTCAAGCCATCAGTACCTGCATCTAATAGTTCACCTGCTACCTGCTTTCAGTCGGGTGATTTGTAGCCTAGCTTTCTGCAGCTGATCATTGTATGAAAAGTTGGATGTTCAATAACAGAAAAGGGAATATTACAGCCATAAAAAAATTAGCAATTTTCAAGTCTATCTTTTGTTTCAGTTCTGGAATTGTTTTTATTACAAACTTGGTTGAAAAACTGTGGTACTTTCCTCCTCATTGTATTTGGCTGATCTGGATCAGTCTTTCTTTTGATGTACTTGGCAATGACAATGCAGTATTATCAGTACCTTCATCCTCAGAGTTTGAGTCCAAAACTCACATACGTTTAGCCAAAGTCAGTAGTTTTGATGTCTTCGTTTTTTCCACTGCATTTTGCAAAATGTTTTCTCATATGGTCTGCTATTTTTCCTTTGCAATTTCTGCATCTAAACTCTCTTTGCCATCTTCATGAATTTTCTCAAAATAGCCATGAATTGGGTCAAGTGGTCTTCCAACTTTGCTCATGCTGAAATATTTTGACTTGAGTCACTGTACTCACCAAGTTTAGTTGTAAGTAGTTGCACTCCAGCCAGCCAGCTCAAAAGACAGAGTACTGGACTAGACAGTTAGGCAGTTTACCTCAAACAGAACCTGAAACATCTGAATCTGGGAATTCTTTTCCTTTGCTAAACAAAGATATAATATTCATTGCTAAATAAAGAAGGGGAATTCCCAGATTGAGAAGTTTCAGTTTCTGTTTGAGGCAGGCAAGGCAACAACATACAGCTTTAGGTTGAGGCTCTTTCTTTGTTTTATTTTAGTTCCTTTAATTAATTACTGCAAAACTTTTACCAAATTGTTAAATATTTTTCAGTAATTTTCATTAGTATATTCTAATAATAATTTTATTTTCCCCAGTTTCCTGGTTTAAAATCTGTATTTACCAGCACCCTGTCCTAAAGTAATTTTTCTCAGGACATTGCAAACCTTGGCTATGCGAATGGGGGAAAAGGGGGCAGACTTGGGGAAATAGGGGAGAACAGGGGAAACACTCAACCCCTCCGTAATCTGATAGGAGACTTAGGAATCCCATTCTAATATTCCTCTGCTGTGAGCAAATAGTTGTGAAATCTACAGATAAAATGTCTATATTATCCTCCTATAGTGACTTGTCCACATACAGGGTAATGCCTACTACTACTACCAGTTATCTCCATTAACTCAATGGTAGGGGTTTTGGCTGTGGATCTATAGGTTCCAACCTCACTTATGACCCATGTGGGATTCAGTATGGTTCCACATGATATAATTTGGGGGTTTTTACGTTTGCTTTTTGGAAATTACATACAAAAAACTGTTATGTTAAACACATGTAAAGGTTGCAAGGTCAAGCACTCAAAAATAGAAAATGCCAGACTTAAGGTTGTCTGTGCCACTACAGTTCGCCCAAAATAATTAGACACTTGACAGTTTTGGCCTGTGTCTGAGATTGTACAGGTAAAATGGGAATAACATTATAATACCACTTTACCTGATGCTGTGAAGGTAAATTCATTAATGTTTTTCAAGCACTTGAATACTACAGTGATCAATGTAATAGAAAATCCCATAAGGAAATTAATAACTGTGATCAGGCTTTAAATGGTGTGCAGTAAATAAGATATATGGCTACACACTGAAGGAAGATGAACAGAAATCTTGAATAGCTACCTATTCAGTGAGCACTGTCCATTTTGTGCACTGAATGAAGCAGGGATCTTGTGGAAAAATATATTATATGATCATGTACTTAAAAGACTGTATCATAATGCATACACAACAAGGGGGGCAAATTAACCCTGAAGCATGACATTTCCAGACCTAACTTTTGAGTGCTTGAATTTGCAACCTTACAATTTATTTAACATAGATTTTTGTGTAATTTCATTATGTCCCCATAGTGTGAAATACCTCACCCATTAACTCTTCTGGTTATTTGCATGTTTTTGATATCTCCAAAACATTTCCAATAATGGGGTTATACCAGGGGTCGGCAATGTTCGGCACGCGGCTTGCCAGGGTAAGCACCCTGGCGGGCCGGGCCAGTTTTATTTACCTGCTGACGCGGCAGGTTCGGCCGATCGCGGCCCCCACTGGCCGCGGTTCGCCGTCCTGGGCCAATGGGGGCGGCGAGAAGCCGCGGCCAGCACATCGCTCACCTGCGCCGCTTGTTGATCTGGGTACTGGTGTCCTTCTTAAGGCCTCTGTCTTATCTTGCAGAGATTAATCTGTCAAAGGTTGCCGATCCCTGGCTTACAGTATAGGCTACCTAACGGGACTCCAAAACTTGTGGACTAAGGCACGGAGCGCCTGTAGTACCATGTTTGGCCCCAGAGAGGGCACTATGGAGCAACCCTGCTTGCCACAACTTGGTACTTCTGTCCATGGAGGAGAGCATATGACTCTGGTTCAGTAGCAGCAGGTTCAGGCAGAGGCCCAGCAACTTTTACTGGAAGTACAAGAGGAGGCCTGGTGAACTACCCAGCTGCAACAAGCTGTGCTCCTTGAGCTACTGCAGCAGCAATTCCCAGAGGCTATGCTCAAGCAGAAAAATGGTCAGTCCTATTCCTAAGTGTTGCCGTCGGGGCGAGGCACAGCCCTTTGCAGATTGGAACCCACTGATGATCCTGAGATGTACCTTGTAACATTTGAGTAGATGTCTCTTGCCCATCACTTGGAAGAGACTAACTGAGTTGCGTGTCTAGCTCCTTTTCTTTCTGGGGAAGCTCAGGTGGCTTACCAGGCCTCAGGTGATGAAGCTGCAAAGTAGTACGATATCGTGAAAGTCACCATTCTTGTCCTCTGGGGGGTATCACTAGAGATTTACCGGCGCCAGTTCCAGACAGAAACTTTCTCACTTGGGGCATGATCCTAGGTTGTGCCCCAGCAGCTAAAGAATTAGGCCACCCGCTAGCTTTGTTCTCCATCCGAGATCATAGAGTCTGTGTGTTCAAACAGTATCTAGAGGTTTTGCTGGCTGCCATTCAAACCTAGGTACACCAACACAACCCAGCATACTGACAGCTGCCCCCAACTCAGGGGACTTTGTCAGAAAGTTGGCCTGTCCAGTGTGAGTGACCTAGGCCTAGTGAAGCCTGGCCCCAATCTTCTGAGGAATCAACCCAGGGCACCAGAAAAGGGCAGAGAGCTCCTGGAGTAGTCCCAGAATGAGGGGTACCCACTTGGTAGACCCCAGAAGGCATCCTGCAACCACTGTAAGGGCTGTCAGAGGGGGATGCATGGAGTCATTCCCAGAAGCAGGCTAAGGTGCTTTCCCTTATCAAATGGTCATAGATTCATAGATTCTAGGGCTGGAAGGGACCTCGAGAGGTCATCGAGTCCAGTCCCCTGCCCGCATGGCAGGACCAAATACTGTCTAGACCATCCCTGATAGACATTTATCTAACCTACTCTTAAATATCTCCAGAGATGGAGATTCCACAACCTCCCTAGGCAATTTATTCCAGTGTTTAACCACCCTGACAGTTAGGAACTTTTTCCTAATGTCCAACCTAAACCTCCCTTGCCACAGTTTAAGCCCATTGCTTCTTGTTCACCTTAGCCTCTAAGGATAGAACAAGTTTTCTCCCTCCTCCTTACGACACCCTTTTAGATACCTGAAAACTGCTATCATGTCCCCTCTCAGTCTTCTCTTTTCCAAACTAAACAAACCCAATTCTTTCAGCCTTCCTTCATAGGTCATGTTCTCAAGACCTTTAATCATTCTTGTTGCTCTTCTCTGGACCCTTTCCAGTTTCTCCACATCTTTCTTGAAATGCGGTGCCCAGAACTGGACACAATACTCCAGCTGAGGCCTAACCAGAGCAGAGTAGAGCGGAAGAATGACTTCTCGTGTCTTGCTCACAACACACCTGCTAATACATCCCAGAATCATGTTTGCTTTTTTTGCAACAGCATCACACTGTTGACTCATATTTAGCTTGTGGTCCACTATAACCCCTAGATCCCTTTCTGCCGTACTCCTTCCTAGACAGTCTCTTCCCATTCTGTATGTGTGAAACTGATTTTTTCTTCCTAAGTGGAGCACTTTGCATTTGTCTTTGTTAAACTTCATCCTGTTTAACTCAGACCATTTCTCCAATTTGTCCAGATCATTTTGAATTATGACCCTGTCCTCCAAAGCAGTTGCAATCCCTCCCAGTTTGGTATCATCCGCAAACTAAGGAGGGGGAGGGTTGTCGGCCTCGAACTAATGCCCAGAGTGACCAGGAGAAGGCACCAGCTCAGTGGTGAGTGATGTGCCCTGACACACCTCCGTAGTCAAAGTCAGGGATGGAAAAGGAGTGGGAAAGGGCACACCCCTGCAAATGTTGATTGGTCTTTCCAACAGTTCAGTCAGGAAAGCACTCTTGCAGATACGTGAATTGGAATGTCCAAAGAATACGTGATTGGATGATACACAGACTTCAGCCATCCCTGTAAGCATCTGAGGTGAAGACTGTCCGATGCTGATCTCTACTTGATACCTGGAATGGTCACAGACAACTCAATCGTCCAGATAAGGGAATCTCAGAATGCCAATGTTTCTGAGGTGAGCTGCTATTACTGCCGTGCATTTGGTAAACACCCTTAGGGCAGATGACAGACCAAAAAGGAGGACAGTATATTAGCAATGAAGACCTACAAACTTCAGGTACTTTCTATGGCTTGGATGGTTTGTCAAATGAAAGCAGGCATTTTGGAGATTGAGAGCAGCATACCAGTCACTGGAATTGAGAGATGGAATGATGGATGCCAGGGGAGCATGTTGCTGAAGCTCTTGGTCTAACCTCAGCACGGAGCAGATCCTGAGGAAGGTTCTTAGAGACACTTCAGTGTCCTTTTTAAGACACGAAGTGCTCTTTTTGGGTTTTGTGACAGATTTAGGTCTCAATTCTTTGCAAAAGGAACCCAGAGACAGGGAGTACTTCCTCTTTTCACAGTGGGAGGATTAAGCTTTTTCAGATTTTTGAGAGAAGTGGAGAGGCACTTCCAGCAGGACAGGTATGGGATTTTATGGTCTCAGACACCTCACAAGAGGGGCAATGAGTAAATGCCAGAGATCCTGGCATAACCTCTCAGTCTGAAAGGAAGAGATCTCTCTTTGCAGGGTGCAGAAAAAAAAACCATAAAATGATTAAACAATAAAGAATTGTTAAAATGGGTACTACTATCTCACTGCACTTATGAATGATCTGTTTACAAAAGAGAAACATCTCAATATGAGAGAGAAAACCATGACAGAGCACAAGGAGTTTCTCACTGCCTCTGGCTGCTTGTTAGAAGAACTGAAGGAGGGGTTGGAGTGGGTCACCCTGTATACCTCATGGCCCCAGGCGAACGAAGTGCAGAAAGCATATTCCACCCTGACAGGTACTACTACAGAGAACTGTCTGGCTCAACTGCACTGGGCATAAACACACCTAAGTGGAAGAGATGTGCAATCACTCGAAGAATTAATCTTTTTTTAAAAAGGTGGGGGGAGGAGAGATACTCTTCAGAACGATACACTGATTTAAAAACAATGGTTTCAAATAATTTTTTAAAAATAACACTGTAATAAAGCAAACATGCTACTAATAAGAGAAAGATAAGAATATTTAATTAAAATTAAGCAAATATGGCGCAGAAATGCTTGGTTACCCAAGCCAGAGTACTGTAACAATCTAGAATATGAAGACAAATCTGAATGGGCAGACTATTTATGGACACGTCTCTAATTTTCTCATACATGTTATCCACTGAATAATTACTTGGTCCATAACATCTTTGTTCTGTTTCCATGCCCTTAACAACTTAACGTTTCAAACCAAGATTTATTAACTATATATTGTAGATTGAATTTATAAAAGAAAGTAAATTATAAAAATACAAAATCTTACTTGGCATCTTGTAAAAAAGTCTTTTCCCACTGCCATCATTGGTCTGTAAATATTTACTGTCTGAAGACCAGTCCATATGAGTGATGAAACTTACAGATCCAACACATTCCCCAACTTTTTTGTACCGCTGAACAACACCATAAATATCAACAGAGCTGTCATTGGAGCCAACCGCAAGAAAAGTCCCATCTGGTGAATATTTTAATTCATGAATGGCTTCTTTCCTGTCTTTAATATGAACAACCTCTGTCATATCCCTGTAGTGGAGAAAGAAAATGTGTCACAAGCATAAAAGAGAATGTCATCATGTTGTCAAGCTCACAGTTTCAAGAATGTGCCTGACAAAATCTTCTTCTGAATTCAGAAATTTTACTATTTCTTGTACAAATGTAATTTTCTTAATATGCTTTCAGAGTAACAACATAAATAGCCTGTGAACCTGTGTTTGAAATTTAAGTTTAAATGCTTCCTTAGCATGTTTTCTACATAAAACAAAGAAATATGCATAAATTACTTAAGAAAAAGTTTATAGTTTGTTTATAGTTTTCCAATCTTTGTACCTACCTGACTCGAAGTACAGTGAAAGAGCCATCCTTCATTCCAAGTGCAAGATGGATTCCATCAGTACTAACAGCTGCACAGCGAATTGGTTCTTCCATATTGCACCGTGCAATCAATGCATGGTCTATTAAGCTCCAAATTCTAAAATAAAATATTAAATAAAATCATATAAGGAATGGCTGTTTTCTGATTTTAAAAAAGTGAAGATTTCAACTTAATAGAATATATTCTGAATGCAGCACTGCACCTATATTCTGAAGTCATTTGCTATCAACTTCCAAAACTAACAAGCTTTGCATACAGCAATGAGTGCCTGTATATTTAAGAGTACGATTGAGTACCTAATTTGTGAAACTGCAGAGGCAGACTCATTTTGTTAAGTACTTAACAAAGAACAGTACTTATTTCCAAAACCTGAATTTTCTGTTGCTTAAAGTGTATACTATTCATTTAGTTAAAGATTATTGAATGAACAACTGAAAATTTTACAATACAAATGCCTCCCTTTCTATTATTTATCATTCATAATGTAGCACAACTTTCTGTATGTGACCAGATATCAATATAATTTCTAACTTATACTAATCATGCCTTTTCAAGAATGGAATTTTACAATAGTGTGTCAATTAATTTTTTATTACATTAGTGCATCTCCTAGCAGATTAGCAAAAAGGACACTACATTTTAATTTAAAAAATGTTTAAAAAAACTATGTAAAGGAGAATAATTTACTAGGATTTATTGGACTGTAGCCTTATTTAACAAATGTCACAAGTCAGATATGCAATTCTATCACATTTAAAAAAAACAACCATGATGTGAATAAGAATTATAAGTACTGTACCACATCAGCCCAAAAGAAGGCATCTCAGTAATGCCTGATATAGGTTGGATGAAAGGTTCACTAAAGACATCAGTCAAAATTATTTAATTTGGGAGTTGTGGATGCTTCACAGCACCTCTGAAACTTAAATCACTTCTTAGATACTCAAATATAAATTTAGGTGTGTGACTTTAGTTACCCAAGTTTGAAAATGTTGGCACTCATTTTATTTACTGTCATTGACATTATGAAAGTAATCCCTTCCACCATTTGAGTTCAAATTAAGGCCTTGATTTCCATTTTGAAAACTACCCATTTCTGCCACTGTTTTCAGACCTCCATCAGCAAAGTAATCAGTATCTACAGTTACAAGAATAAATTATGTTGGTTCAATACCACAATATGACATGCCATAAATCATTTTGCATTTTTACATTTCAATTATGTTTTTCTAAAGATGAAGTCTCCTCTATAAAGCTATACATAATCTGGGTGGGGAGCTTTAGTTTGGTGTATTATTGTTGGTCATTTTGTTGTTGGGGGAGTGGGGAGCATTGTTGTTGTTGCTAACCTGACTGATCGGTCATCACTTCCAGTCATGGCCAACGGTTTTGTAGGATGGACTGCCAGAGCCCATAGCTCTCCTTCACAGTGCCCCTGCATGATCAGGAAAGGCTTATTGCGTTCATGCACAACAATCTCAAAAATTTCACTGTCTTGTGTCCCAACTAGAATATGGTCTCCTCGCCAGCAAACACTTCTTACAGACAGACCTATGGGAAAATATATGTATATGCACTTTGTTATGAACCACTTAAAATTTCACATAGATAGCATAGCTGTCAAAACCACAAAAGAAAGAAAACAACCAGAAATTAACCTGCATAATAAATACCATCTTACTCTTTCAGCCATGGACAAACTTTTTACCACAACAGACCAGACATCCATCACTACCTTAGGGATGCCAGCCTCCACCTCTTGCATTGCCATAAATCTAATAAGGAAGAGTGAGCCTTGCATATTGGAGAGCAGAGTAAAGAAAGGTGTAGTCAAATCTTAACATAACAGAAGCATGATCCAGCACATTGACATTTGCACATAAAAGTGTGCATTTTAATCCATCTAATTCCTAACATATACAGTAATATACTGAATATGAGTCACGTAGCTCAACTTCTAATCAAAGGGCACACTCATATTTCTGACGGAGCTGGCAGAGACTACATGAACGACATCAACAGAAATATCAATGGGATGTGTTATTCTTAGCTTTCATAAGAATTACAGATAAGCAGAAAGTTAAAGGAAAATGTCATTTCATCTCACAAGCTTGTCTACCCAAGGTTGCCTTCCACAATCATCAACACAACAACCAATGTATCACCTGATTATCAGAAGAAGCTAATCAAGTTGAAAGAGTGAAAAATAGATCCTACTGGCAACAATATATAGAGTAGGGTGAGCTTGGGGACTGGTCTACATATTTTGGTACCTAAATATGTAACCTAATTTTCAGTGGAGTTGAGCACTCACAAGTTACACTGAGCTCAGGGGAGTTGAAGGTGACCAGCTATTCTGAAAACCAGATCACTTTTATTTAGTTTCCCGAATATGGATTTAGGTGCCTAACTCTAGGCATGTCAAAATTCTTAAATTTTGACTTTAGTCGATAGTGTCTACTATACAAGCAATTTTACCAGTTTCAGCTTTGTCTCAGTCCTTTTGGCAGTGGGCATCAGAGAGGAGTGAGTTTGCCCAAGGATTTTGTAGGCTCCAAGATGGCATCGTTAATAGGTAAAGCCACTCAAGCAGGACACACAGTATGCAAAATATCCACTAACTTGTGTGGATTGCCCTGGACTAGTGCTACCTGAAAACCAAGGGAGGTGGCTATATTCTTCATAAGTTCCTGTTATGTTATATAATCATCCAAAAATGGGGAGAATCATTCAGAGACAGTGGCCGCATCTAGGGAGAAGCAAATGGGTAGATAAGCACTATAGTGTACCTCTGTTCTGCAGTCTCCTGAATCTTTGCACTGGAAGGGTCAGCTGAAGGAAACAACTGAAGGAAGCACATCCTCTGCTTACTGGGTACTGGGATCGGTACTGAGATTGGTATCAGGTACAGTATATTGCCTTGATGAAGATTTATTGGTACATGGTGTGACGTTATATGATTAAAATATAACCATGTAGATCATTGTTGCTACCACTGTTATATAATTGCAACAAATCTTGTACAAAGTGTGTCAAGTAAGGTGTCAATAGAAAAGTTATGGTTTGCAGAATATGATTATCCTATTTTTATGCATATATCCTTTTTGTATCTGAAGTTATGAATATTGATTATGTACCTGTATTTCAAATATGTTTGCTCCAGTGGTATCACCCACAGGGTAATTTTCATCCAGTCTGGCCAGCATATTGTGAAGGGACTATTCAAATTGAATGGCCCATCAAAGAACACTTAACTCACAATGGACCATAGAAGAGGCTTATTCACACCTGATGGACTTTCTTGTGAACGTTCTAGAGTATGGATAATGGCCTCTGCTATGACTCAGCGAAGCATGCAATGGCATGTGACTAGATCATGTGACCAGTTCATGTGACCCTAAACGCCATCTTGTTACCTGTATTTTTCCACAAACTGGGCTGAGGGCTTTGTTTCGAACAATGGGTTTCCCTCCACAGGGCAGAAGCTATAAAAGTCCCTGGAAACATTTCCATTTTGCCTCTTTCCTGCTCTGATCTCTGAACTATCGACTTACCCATTCTAACCAAGGGACTGAGGACCTTCCAATCATTTGGGAGCAACCAGAGACTTAACAAACCAGCAGTTTATTTCATCACTGCTTCAAGAACCTTGCAATTATTGTATGTATTTGATTCCTTTAGCCAAATTTAACTCTCACCTCTTTCTTTCTTTTTATAAATAAACCTTTAGATATTAGATACTAAAGGATTGGCAACAGCATGATTAATGGGTAAGATCTGAGTTATATATTGACCTGGATATGTGGCTGGTTCTTTGGGATCAGAAGAACCCTTTGGTTGATGAGATTGGTTTTAAATAACTACTCATCATTAAGTCTAGTGTCTGGGTGTTGAATCCAGGACTGGAATACCTAAGAAGGCTGCATTTCTGACTTCTTGTTAGCCAGTGTGGTGAGACAGAAGTTTACTTTTGTTGCTGGATTGGTATGTCTTATGGAAGAATAATCACCAGTTTTGGGGTGTATCTGTCCTATTTCTCAGCAGCATGTCCTGAATTTAGTATTCTCAGTTGTGACCCACTGAGGCATGGTGACACATGGTCTAGGCAATGAGGACCTAGAGTCCAGAGGAACCACACAAGAATTTCCAAAAATGCTACTGTTGGAACAGATACAGTACCGGGACCAGCTGCAAGGCATCCTGTCCCTGGACCTGCTCCTATAAGAATGATGGTACCAAGATTTTGATTTGTATGAAGAGGAACAAAGAGAGGCTCTAGTCCTTCTGTAATGGGATACTAATGAAACTCCTCCCATATCAGCAATGAATCTAAAACTGAGAGGGAAAGAAGGTCCCTGACTGCAACATAGGTCTCAGGTGTTGTTGTACCAAGAGCATAGTGTGTACCACAGATGAAATCAAAGCTGTTAAAGGTCCTGGCAATAGAGTCAATCTCAGTGGTACTGAAAGTGGTGCCAGAAGCAACAACTTGACATTCCTAGACAACAAATACGGTATTGGGGAACATTTAGCTAGGGGTGGCTTATTTCTAAACTCAGTACCAGACTTTTTTCTGTGAGTCTCTGTCAGTGACCTGGCTCTCAAAAAGGAATTGGGCTTCTTCTGGCTAGGGGCATTCAAAGTGTCCATCTTCTGGTGTTTACACAGTACCAAAGAAGGAGAATGCCTTTTGTCTGGTTCCCTCTGATGAGGGATCCCTCTAATTCCAGCAGTGCATTTTGAGATAGAGTAGAATGCGAACCCCCACATACCGGCTGGGTTCCAAGTGAGAGTGCAAAGCTGCCCCCATCAGGATATGGTGAAAATGAACTTACCTCAACTTCTTGGCCCTCGTCTTAAACCCTCTACAGAAAGGGCACTTCAGCCTTACATGACCTTCTCCTAAATACTTCAAACATCTAGAATGAGGGTTGATAACTGGCATAGGTACATTACAGACAGAATAGAGTTTAAATCCTGGGGATTTAGACATACTCCTGTACTGAGCTTTAAGCCTGAAGAATATTATATAGATAAATAAAAAAAAATAAACAAATTTCTAAAACAAGTACCATAAGCTATCACTGTAATCAACTAACAAACTATGTACAATAGAAACTAGAAAAAAATTCTCTTAGAGAAGGGAAAAAGTGTGACAAGCACACACATTCTCCCATTACCAACTACGAACTGTAAAAAGGAACCGAAGGGGATTTTCCCCTTTATACACTTAGTTAGCAGCATGAGCGTGCAGAGGGCGCAGGCACTATCCCAACAGGTACCATTCTGAGAAAAAAGTTTTCTGACTTCAGTGTACTGGCATGCACATACCTAAAGTGGAATGGACGTGTGCAAGCACTCAAAGAAGAAACTATGTACCCTCTGCATGAAAGTCTCTTTAGGAGATGCTCAGGACTCAGGTCTAGCTGGCCTGCTTCTTCTGGGGGGCAAGTTGAGAGAGGAAGATAAGTGGGAGAGAGGCCCCCGCCCTCCAACTCAATAAAAATATCTAGAGGAAATTCCACAAATGGAATATTGTGGCATTTTCCAACCTCACCCAAGGGTTCCTCCCATGGATTTTTCCAACATGGAGAATATAATTGGGCCCAATAGCTTCTGTTGTTATTACTACTACTATTTTGAAGATAACAGGGAAAAACAGCGAAGAACAAACTCGGGGAAATCTGTCTAACACCCACCCCTGGAAAACTCTTTAAAGTGTTTTGGTAGTTAGTTGTGTTGTTGGTAAACCACTCTTTGAATTTAAAAATAAAACTTCTTTGTTGTACACAATAAGCTAACAAATATGAGATTATCTGATGTCAATTGGAAAAAAATCTCCCCGTTATTCAATATTAGAGTTGAATGTTCAGATGTAAACAAAGATAAAAACATCATGCTTACAGAGAAATTCTACCAATAACTCATTTTTATAGGTAAGATACAATAAATTATATTAGAGGTGGAAATTAAATACTTGTTTTTTTTTAAAATGGTGCTATGTGATATAACCTAAGAGTCATTTTGTGAAGTTGGAAAACCAGAAGTAGGATATCTTTAAATTAGCCTTTAGGAATAGTCAGATGGAAGACAAGAGTTTTAGCCAGATTAAAAAGCTGAAAGTTGACAACACAATCATCTGGGTACACTTGATGAAGTAGAGCTTGTCTACACAGTAACTTAGTCTGCACCAGCTGAGGTATAAATTGTAATGCACACCAATGTTGCCCACACTAACTGGCCTGGCCTACGTGGATCCTAGCACACCAAAAGTTCTTTAGTGTGTGTTAATGTAGTCCTGTTTCAAACAGTAACATTATCGCAGAGTAGGGAACTTTTAGTGCATGCCAGTAAGGTCCACTTGGGCAAGTTAGTGTGCAACATGCTGGTACAAAGTAAAATTTACACCCCAGCTATTGTGGACTAAAGCACCTTAGAGACTAAACAATAGAAAAACAACAATTTTAAGAATATTGGAAATGAAAAGTGATAGAAATACTTAATTCTGCTTTTGAACATCCAAATTAATTAGATGAGGGAATGAAAAACCCTCAATAATAAGGGCTTTGAAGAGCACAGAATTATTAAAACTTCTCAATAGGAGTGGTGAGACTTATATTCACTGTCTCCTAGTGCCCAACCCAATGCACTTTCCTCTAGGTGAACGGGATTTTTAATGAGGGAAAGCAGGAGCAAAAAGGTCTGCAGCAGGATCCATCCAGAAGTTCAGGTCTGTGTGGCTGTCTCAGAACAATACAGAAAGCTCAGTGAAGCCTGGGAGCAAATGCAGTGCAGTTGGAACATTCAGAAAATTATGAGGTCAACTGATAAATTCTACTGAGCATGTACAAATGGTGACTTTTTGCAGATTTTAACTCTTCCAAATCTGGGCAGATTTTTACAACTACCAGCAAGATGCCATTCTGGTCTCAGGACTATCCCTCTGCCAAATGTCAAGATTTTGCCTTTCTTGCAAATCACTACCTAATTCTTAAAAATGGCCACACTGTTTTTTTTCCACAGTTTAAAAAAAAAAATTTTTTTTAAATTTAACAAGAGACAATTGACAACAATAAGCGTTTGGTGACCTCAATACAGAAGTCACTACTGCACTACTTATGTTTTTCTTTTTCTAAAATAGAAAGATGTGTAATTTTGTTAGTGAGAAAATAACACTTGAATTAGAGAAATCAGTGGGAGAAAAAGAGGGAAGATATTTTCTAATAAGAGGTTTTTTAGAAGGGAAAATAGTGATAACTGAAGTTCAGAGACAATTGTCATATTATTCTGAATATTAGTTGCATTTTCAAAAGAAGAAATAATAGAAAATTTTAATGTTAAAATTTGATTCAATAATATACAGATCTACTTAAAATCTAACTCAGAGCACTGGAACATATCTTAAGAATCATATTAGAAATAATGGGTTAACAAATGCTTGAAGATGGAAACACAGTAGAGAACAACTATACTTTTCTCATTAATTCTTACAAACAGGGCCGGCTCCAGGCACCAGCACACCAAGCATGTGCTTGGGGCGGCGCCTGGAGGGGAGCGGCGCGGCGGGGCCCTGGCCGGGCTCGCCGCCCTCCCCCTGGCGCTCTGGCCGCTGGGGAGAACGGAGAGCCCCGGCCGGGCTCGCCGCCCTCCTCCCGGCACTCTGGCCACCGGGGGCTCTCCGCCCTCCCCCCGGCGCTCTGGCCGCTGGGGAGAACGGAGAGCCCCGGCCGGGCTCGCCGCCCTCCCCCCGGCGCTCCGGCCGGTCGGGGATTGCGGCCTGCGGCCGGGCTCGGCGCCCTCCCGTGCCGTGCTGGGGAGGCGGGGGGCAGCGGCGGGTGGCTTTTTTGCCTAGGGCGGCAAAAAAGCCAGAGCCGGCCCTGCTTACAAAATACACTTAAAATTAGATTAGCTCTTTCTAAATCAAAGGTAAAGATCTAATAATAAAGACATTACTTGGAACCCAGATTGGGCTTTAAATGGGAACTTAATGCATTATTATAGGATGTAATAATAAGTAATATTCCTGGAGGCATCTCCCATAACATAAAGTGGGTATCAGAAATAATTAAACAGGTTTAAAAAGCACTAGACAGAGAAGGAGTGAACAAATTAATGAAGGAATTGTTAGAGTTAGAAAGAGAACAGGTAGAAAGATATAAAATGGTCTTCTTTTAGATAGAGGTATCAAGATATTTGCTAAGTAGACTTTCAAAGTCTATAGCAGGAGTTAATCTTTGCAATCATTTCAAACAGTGGTGGCCCTTTCAACCTATGCATAAGAGTAATGGCGAATGAAAGAAAAAATTATAAAACTTTTTGTGAACTTGTAAATTCCTTTTTTTTTTTTTTACATTGAGGTATATGAGCAGGTATCCTTATCTGTGCTGTAACATCTTTCTATGAAATGCCATGTTCACAAAGTTCTACTGATGAAATTTCAGTAATTTCTGGCAGGTGATGCTAGTCTTATTTAAGATATCTGAAACCCTTAATCTTGTTGAATGCTAGACTGAAACAAGGGAAGAAGCAGCAAAAGAAAGCCTTTAAAAAATAAAAAAATAAATAAAAAGAGCTATTGTCCAAATCCCTGCCTTTCCCCTGGAAAGGAAGTAGGGGGAAAGCAGAGATTTGAAAACATTTGGCTCTTGCTTAGAGACTCTGATTACGGTTGCTAGGATACTGGTCAAAAAGGGAACTGGGCACTGCTGACCAGACACGAAAAACCAGGTTACCTGCAGTAACTGGTCTCTGCCACTGGGGGGCAGGAAGCGAAGCAGCTGCAGTTGGAATCTGGAGGAGCAGTGGAGCATTCAGGAATGGCTCCAGCAGAGAGAGGTACCAGCAGCTCCCCCATCCTGCCCCAAGCGTAGCTCTCCCTGCCCCACTCACCCTTCCACCCCCAAAGCATGGCTCTCCCTGCCCCATCCTGCCTCACTCACCCCTCCACCCCTGGAGCGCAGCTGTCCCTGCCCCATCCTGCCTCAGTCAACCCCTTTCTCCTGGAGCCTGTCTCTCTCTCCAATATCATGCCCCAATCACCCCTCCATCCCTACAGCCCTGCTCAGCTGGCAGAGGGAGGGTGGCGGAGAAAGCAGCGAGCAGTGGGGCAGGGGGGGAGAAGAGGAGCGGTGGCAGGGCCTCAAGGGAAAGAGGTAGAGCAAGGGGCGGGGGAGGTTCTGGCACTCAGTGTCCAGTTTTCACAACTTAGAAAGTTGGCCACCCTAACTGTGGTAGTTCTTTTTCTTGAACTGTCTCAGTCATGAGAAACTCACTGTCCACTCCAGGTCATTTTAAATGGACCGCAACCCATCTTGTCAGGATATCTCAGAATCTTAGTGGGGATGCTAGGTCAATTACAGTTCAAAAATAGTATGTTTATTTTACTGTGTGTGAGAGCAGTTATTTATTGATACTAATATATTTGGCTAGCTCCAATCATCCTTCAATGTACTGGGATCTTGCACAATTGTAAAAAATGACAAGGTCAAGCAGCTTCAGCAATTGGCTGAGAGGCCTGCAACAGAAGTGCTGCTGACAGTGATGGTATGTTTCAGTATGTCTGTACTCTTTTCATGAGATAGTACTGAATCAGTATCTTAGGACAATATTAGAAACAAATATATTGCTGGAAGTGCCTCCTTTTCAATGTGTCATAAAACTGAGGACTTGAGATTATTTCATCTGATATGGCACCTTTGTGGTTATGTCTGACCAGTGCTGAGTGTATAAGTGCTATTATTGTTAGAAAAATTTCAGCACAGCTAGTTGCAATATGTCTATCAAAATGCCCTCTGCAATTTCTGTTTCAGTACACTAGTCCTCATTTTCTGTCCTATATTGTTATACAGTGTTACTGCATACCGTGAAAAAGCTGCTGTGTTAAAACATAAGAGTGGCTGCATCTCAGCGGTAAGAAAAGTTTTCCCTCTATGTGCTGTAACTATTTCACAAAACTGTTGTGAGTCTTATTGAATGTATGAAGTGCTTTGTGATCCCCAGATGAACGGCCATTATAGAACTGCAAATTATTAATTCTTATAGTGCAAACAAATTCTTCATATTAATATACATATAAATTTATAAAACATTTCCATTAACTTTTTTTTAAACAGGCACTACTTTTTCAATCTATGAAGAACTTCCTCTTTGATGGTGTAACAAAAATGATAAGACTATTTTACCTTTATATCCCTGGTCTGTCTCCCTGAGATCAATCACAGTAATTGGTTTAAAATTTAAATCCCATAGACGAACACAGCCATCCCTGCCACCAGTGGCAAAACCCTCCTCACATGCATTCATGCTGAAAATTCCTGCCTAAAAAGAAGAAAAAAGAGTTTAAAAATATGCACAGTTTACAGTTACTATAATGCAAAGCAAAATTCTTCTTCATAGTGATAGAAATATTTTCCCTTTTGTTATATCATAGAAGGCAACATAAATTATACAAGTACTGTTTTATAACTGAGTCAGAATAAATGTAATAATTAAAGAACAATTTTTAGTATTATGGATTTTCTCCCAATGTTGTAATGAAAATGAAAGTGGTACAGAAAGAACTTCATAAGAACATAAGAATGGCCCACTGGGTCAGACCAAAGGTCCATCTAGCCCAGTATCCTGTCTTCCGACAGTGGCCAGTGCCAGGTGCCCCAGAGGGAATGAACAGAACAGGTAATCATCAAATGATCCATCCCCTGTCACTCATTCCCAGCTTCTGGCAAACAGAAGCTAGGGACACCATTCCTGCCCATCCTGGTTAATAGCCATTGATGGACCTATTCACCATGAATTTATCTAGTTCTTTTTTGAACCCTGTTATGGTCTTGGCTTTCACAACATCCTCTGGCAAGGGGTTCCAAGGTTAATTGTGCATTGTGTGAAGAAATACTTCCTTTTATTTGTTTTAAACCTGCTGCCTATTAATTTCATTTGGTGACCCCTAGTTCTTGTATTATGAGAAATAGTAAACAA
Organism: Terrapene triunguis; assembly: GCF_002925995.2. Taxonomy (NCBI): domain Eukaryota; kingdom Metazoa; phylum Chordata; order Testudines; family Emydidae; genus Terrapene; species Terrapene triunguis. Next base: position 69,659,003 of record NW_020664447.1, read on the forward strand.
CATTTCCTTATCTACTTTCTCTACACCAGTCATGATTTTATAAACCTCAATCATATCTCCCCTTAGCCGTCTCTTTTCCAAGCTAAAAAGTCACAGTCTTATTAATCTCTCCTCATACGGAAGCCGTTCCATACCCCTAGTCATTTTTGTTGCCCTTTTCTGAATCTTTTCCAATTTTTTGAGATGGGGCGACCACATCTGCACACAGTATTCAAGATGTGGGCATACCATGGATTTATATAGAGGCAACATGATATTTTCTGTCCTATTATCTATCCCTTTCTTAATTATTCTCAGCATTCTGTTCTCTTTTTTGACTGCCGCTGCACATTGAGTGGATGATTTCAGAGAACTATCCACAATGACTCCAAGATCTCTTTCTTGAATGGCAACAGCTAATTTAGACCCCATCATTTTATATGTATAGTTGGGATTATGCTTTCCAATGTGCATTATTTTGCATTTATCAACATTAAATTTCATCTGCCATTTTGTTGCCCAGTCACCCAGTTTTGAGAGATCCTTTTGTAGCTCTTCGCAGTCTGCCTGGGTCTTAACTATCTTTAGTAATTTTGTATCATCTACCACCTCACTGTTTACCCCTTTTTCCAGATCATTTATGAATAAGTTGAATAGGATTGGACCTAGGAATGACCCTTGGGGAACACCACTAGTTACCCCTCTCCATTCTGAGAATTTGACCATTTATTCCTATCCTTTGTTCCCTGTCTTTTAACCAGTTCTCAATCCATGACAGGACCTTCCCTTTTATCCCATGACAACTTAATTTACGTAAGAGCCTTAGGTGAGGGACCTTGTCAAAGGCTTTCTGGAAATCTAAGTATATTATGTCCACTGGATCCCCCTTGTCCACGTTTGTTGACCCCTTCAAAGAACTCTAATAGATTAGTAAGACATGATTTCCCTTTACAGAAACCATGTTGACTTTTGCCCAACAATTTATGTTCTTCTATGTGTCTGACAATTTTATTCTTTACTATTGTTTCAACTAATTTGCCCGGTACTGATGTTAGACTTACCGGTCTGTAATTGCCGGGATCACCTCTAGAACCCTTTTTAAATATTGGCCTTACATTAACTATCTTCCAGTCACTGGGTACAGAAGCCGATGTAAAGGACAGGTTACAAACCATAGTTAATAGTTCCGCAACTTCACATTTGAGTTCTTTCAGAACTCTTGGGTGAATGCCATCTGGTCCTGGTGACTTGTTAATGTTAAGTTTATCAATTAATTCCAAAACCTCCTCTAGTGACGCTTCAATCTGTGACAGTTCCTCAGATTTGTCACCTACAAAAGCCAGCTCAAGTTTGGGAATCTCCCTAACATCCTCAGCCGTGAAGACTGAAGCAAAGAATCCATTTAGTTTCTCCGCAATGACTTTATTGTCTTTAAGCGCTCCTTTTGTATCTCGATCATCCAGGGGCCCCACTGGTTGTTTAGCAGGCTACCTGCTTCTGATGTACTTAAAAAACATTTTGTTATTACCTTTTGAGTTTTTGGCTAGCCGTTCTTCAAACTCCTCTTTGGCTTTTCTTATTACATTTTTACACTTAATTTGGCAGTGTTTATACTCCTTTCTATTTACCTCACTAGGATTTGACTTCCACTTTTTAAAAGATGCCTTTTTATCTCTCACTGCTTCTTTTACATGGTTGTTAAGCCACAGTGGCTCTTTTTTAATTCTTTTACTGTGTTTCTTAATTTGGGGTATACATTTAAGTTGGGCCTCTATTATGGTGTCTTTAAAAAGCGTCCATGCAGTTTGCAGGGATTTCACTTTAGTCACTGTATGTTTTAATTTCTGTTTAACTAACCCCCTCATTTTTGCATAGTTCCCCTGTTTGAAATTAAATGCCACAGTGTTGGGCTGTTGAGATGTTCTTCCCACCACAGGGATGTTAAATGTTATTATATTATGGTCACTATTTCCACGTGGTCCTGTTATAGTTACCTCTTGGACCAGCTCCTGCGCGCCACTCGGGACTAAATCGAGAGTTGCCTCTCCCCTTGTGGTTTCCCATCCTAGCTGCTCCAAGAAGCAGTCATTTAAAGTATCGAGAAATTTTGTCTCTGCATTTTGTCCTGAGGTGACATGTTCCCAGTCAATATGGGGATAATTGAAATCCCCCACTATTTTGAGTTCTTAATTTTGATAGCCTCTCTAATCTCCCTTAGCATTTCATCATCCCTATCACTGTCCTGGTCAGGTGGTCGATAATAGATCCCTAATGTTATATTCTTATTTGAGCATGACATTACTATCCATAGAGATTCTATGGAACATGTGGATTCACTTAAGATTTTTACTTCATTTGATTCTACATTTTCTTTCACATATAGTGCCCCTCCCTCCCCCTCTTCTCCCCCCCCCTCCCCCGCATGACCTGTTCTGTCCTTCCGATATATTTTGTACCCCGGAATGATTGTGTCCCATTGATTGTCCTCAGTCCACCAGGTTTCTGTGATGCCTATTATATCAATATCCTCCTTTATCACGGGGGCACTCTAGTTCACCCATCTTATTATTTAGACTTCTAGCATTTGTGTACAAGCACTTTAAAAATTTGTCACTGTTTATTTGTCTGCCCTTTTCTGATGTATCCAATTCTTTATGTGAATGTTTCTCGTCTGATCTGGCCTTTACATTATCCTCTTCTCTCCTCTGCTCCTGACTATAACCTAGAGAATCTCTATCAATAGACTCTCCTCTAAGAGAAGTCTCTGTCCAATCCACATGCTCCTCTGCAGCAGTCGGCTTTCCCCCATCTCCTAGTTTAAAAACTGCTCTGCAACCTTTTTAATGTTAAGTGCCAGCAGTCTGGTTCCACTTTGGTTTAGCTGGAGCCCATCTCTCCTGTATAGGCTCCCCCCATCCCCAAAGTTTCCCCAGTTCCTAATGAATCTAAACCCCTCCTCTCTACACCATTGTCTCATCCACGCATTGAGACTCTGAAGCTCTGCCTGCTTACCTGGCCCTGCGCGTGGAACTGGGAGCATTTCTGAGAATGCCACCATAGAGGTCCTGGATTTCAGTCTCTTCCCTAGCAGCCTAAATTTGGCCTCCAGGACATCTTTCCTACCCTTCCCTATGTCATTGGTACCTACATGTACCAAGACCACCGGCTCCTCCCCAGCCCTACACATAAGTCTATCCAGATGCCTCGAGAGATCCGCAACCTTCGCACCAGGCAGGCAAGTCACCATACGGTTCTCCCGGTCATCACAAACCCAGCTATCTATGTTTCTAATGACCGAATCTCCCATTACTAACACTTGCCTTTTCCTAGTGACTGGAGTTCCCTCCCCCAGAGAGGTAACCTCAGTGCGAGAGGATACCCTAACACCATCTGGAAGGAGGGTCCCAACTATGGGAAGGTTTCCCTCTGCTCCTGTTGACTGCTCTGCTTCCCTGGGCCTTTCATCCTCCTCAACAGTGCAGGGGCTGTCTGACCGGAGGTGGGACAATTCTACAGTGTCCCGGAAAGCCTCATCAACATACCTCTCTGCCTCCCTTAGCTTCTCCAGTTCCGCCACCCTGGCCTCCAAAGTCCATACGCAGTCTCTGAGGGCCAGGAGCTCCTTGCACCGAATGCACACATACGCCACTCACCCACAGGGCAGGTAATCATACATGCTGCACTCAGCGCAATAAACTGGATAGCCCCCACTCTACTGCTGGGCTTCTGTCTGCATTGTCTCCTGCAGCTACCTAATTAATGAAAGGGTTTTGTTTAAATCAAAAAGTTTTTAATGTAGTTTAGTTTACAGGTATTAAAGAACAGCGAGTGAACCTTGCCCCCTTCCCAACTCCCTTGCGAAACTCCCTGTTAGCAGCCCCTGATCGCAAAGCTCCCTGGTCGCTTGCGCACTGCTTTATAAAGTCCTGGCCTTCTTGATAGCCCCACCCACTGACTAAGGCTCAGCCAATTAACAGAGGCTTCTAGCTTTCAAACATTACTTGGAAGCTCTCAGCTTCCAACTACCAGCCACAGCACACGGTCCTTCAAACAACCAAACAAACAGACAGACAAACACAAGCTCAGCACACAGCAAGTAACCCCCAAACACAAACACACACTTATTGATCCAAAAGTCATTTTCAAAAGTGACTCAGTCACTTAGGAACTTAAATTCCATTTTCAAATATGTGTACCATTTAGGCTCCTAAGTCACTTAAGAGCCTTTACAATTTTACCTTATCTCTATTTTTTAAATATATTTTAAACACTTAGTTACAAGCGAACAAAAGTAACACCAGATGAACATTTAAAAACAATCAAAGGTGACACCCTGGCACCACCTTATTCACCATTGTCATATAATTAGGATATGTTTTGCACAAAGTATGCCTTGTAAGGTATCATTCTAAAAGTCTTGATATGCTAGACATTAATATCTCGTTGGATTGTATGTGCTATCATCGTATGTGAAGTTATGAAGTTTGGCTATGTATGTGTTACTGAAACATGTTGTGAGGTTGAGAACACCCACAAGCAGCCTTTCAGGTACAACAGTAAAAAGACCAAACTATGTTAATGTCTTATTGAGGAAATGTACACAAGCACAAGGATTACCCCAGGAACTGTGTACAATAGAAACCTCTCAGAGATAGCACTACACAATGGGAACTGTTTGACCCAGGTCACAGCAAAAGAGCTTTCCAGCAAGTGGGAAGAAGATATAAAGGGGGGAAATGACATCATGATGGTACCTCACTCTCCCCACAACAACACACCTGGAAATATCTGAGGAGCAAAGACTGAACTAGGGGAAGTGATGGTCCCAGGCTAAAGGAGTTTCTAGCCTGTGTATGAAAACCTGGGAAACCCAAACTGCAAAGCAAAGGCAGCTTGTGCCTTAAGAATCTGCAAGGCTGGTTATCACTCAGGGTGAGAATTTGCTAATTCATACCCTACCTATCTAGTACGTTAATCTCAGTTTGCGGTTTTGTTTATTTACTAGGTAATCACTTATAATCTTTCTTTTTGTAGTTAATAAACTTATTTTATGTTTTAATCCAAACCAGTGTGCATTTGACTAAGGTACCTGGGGAAAATCTCAGCTTGATTACCACAAGTGTGCATGGTCCTCTTCACTTTGAGGGAGAGGCGGACCAGGTATTAAACCCATATACTGGCCAGATTTGACCAGGGCAGGATGGTACTGCTCTGGGGTCCTAGGCTGGTAGGTTGATGGTTAGAGAACCTGCATCTAACTGCAGCTGAGTGTGTCCTTACCTGTGTAAATGCTGTTGAAAGTGCAAGCTTGGAGGGCTTTGCAGCTTATAACAGCAGCACACTGTGAGAGGGAGCCCAGGCTGGTGGGTCAGAGGGCTCAGTGGTACCCCAGTTCCAGGTAGCACCCCAGGGGGAACCCATCTCACTACTGCCTATAATAGAAGGAAGAACTGGACACAGTAACAGCCACAAGCCGTTTATGACTAAGTAGGGAATTTTCTGTTCTGAGTGACTGGCAAACATACAGTTCCAATAGTTATTGCTTCTTTCTGGGTCTGGGTCTGGGTCCCATAATGCAGCATATGGTCCCCAAGTATGAAACAATTTTCACAGATGAAACTAGTTTTTGGGTCAAATTTGACTAGATTGTTCTTTTAATGACTGAAAAACCAAATAAATTTTGGCTTTTATAAAAATTAGTACCCACTATTAAGGCATGTGAGAACTTCCTGGACATTTACTATACCTCTTGCTATACACATTTTGTTTAGTCTTTCCAAATAATACTGAGGCTAGGTTAGAAATTCATCAAAATATGGATTAAGCTTGGAGGTTCTTTCTTTCTGCCTGCATGCAACTAAGGAAAATATTGCTACCCCCAGGAGATAAGAAATAAGTGTCAAAATTTTAGCTGATTCTATGCTTTCACAGGGAAACTAACAGGTACCGCTAAAGGGCCCCAAAACAATCAGGATCCAGTGACTTCAAAGATCAAAGTGAGGATCTCAGGAATCTTTTAAAATTCATTTCTGATTAGATTAAATTGGGCATAATATTCACTCCCAGGACACTGGCAATTGACACTGGGCCAGATTTTCAAAAGTATTTAAATAGCTAAATATGCAAATAGGCACCTAATGAAACATTCAGAAGCAATTAAGCAGATCAGGGCACACAACTCCTGTCAGTTTCAATGGTGAGGTAATTCTATCTATATCTTCAAGTGACTGATTCAAATGTGTGCTTTTTTCACTGCATTAACTTTCAGCCATTACTGAGCAAATCCAAAGCTTGAGGGATTTTTGCATATTTTGTTTTAGATGTTTAGTTCTGTACTATGGATTAAATTCTGCCAAAATTCTGGTATGTTCAAAACTCCAAGAGCTCTTTTTAGAGGAAAACCTTGATAATGGAGTTAGAGTATTCCTTTTTTCTTGAACTGAATCCTTTCAAATTCCATTTTTCTAACTGGTCCAGAGACCTCCTGTGTTGGTGACTGAGGGAAGAGTAGTTCTGGCACAAGAGTAGCAGGACTTTGCTCTCTAGTTGTGGCTTCTGGAGGGGAGGTATATCTAGGAACCTCTTGATATTTATGCTTAGAAAAAGAATCAGATCATTTGTACTGTGAGAAACTGGCTACATGTTTGGAAATAAGATCAAATATATCCAAGATTAATCTGTCTTCCATTTCACAGATAGACCCAGATCTTGAGGAGGACATACTGAGTTTTAAGGAGTTTTGGCAGGAGACACAATCATTAAAGTCCTGTATGTATTGAGGGACCTTTCATCTGCAGTTTAGATTCATGCCCTTCATGGTTAGTGAACATAAGAGGGGGAAAGGTCCTATTCAGTGACTTGGTTTTGATAAGTAGTGAGGACATCACAGAACACATGATCTTAGGAAATAACCTTCGATCGAGTGATTGTGATTTGATTCAGTTTAAATTAAAGGGAAGAATAACCAAAACAAGGTCATCAACCATGGTTGTTTATTTCAAAAGGGACTTAAAGGGAATTAGTTAAAGAAGTCAACTGGAATGAATAGCTCAAGGGCTTAAATGCAGAGGAGGCTTGGAGTTTCTGTCAACCAAGTATACAAAAATTATCTTGCATCCCAAACAAGGGGAAAAAACTTGTAGGGAAAGGCACTGAACCCAGTTGGATGAATAACCACCTTAAAAAGTTACTAGGAGTAAACAGAGAGTCTACAAGGAATGGAAAAAGGATTCATTAGCAAAGAAAGCTACATCATGGAGGTTAGAAAATGTAGGAACAAAATGAGAATTGCTAAAAGTCACGCTGAATTAGCTCTTGCCAAGGAAATTAAAATAAATAATAAGAGAAGGTTTTTTAGTTATATAAATAAAAAGAGAAAAAGGAAAGATGGAGTTGGGCCACTCTTCAGTGTGGATGGGGAGGAGATTAGAGATAATGTAGGTATGGCTTAAAAACTCAATGAATACTTTGCCTCAGTTTTCAATAAGGGTGCTAATATGGAACATGTGCATGAAGGCAGGATGGCTGATGGAAATGAGTTTATAGAAATGGAAATTACCACATTTGAGATGGAAGAAAAACCTGAACAGCTTAATGCACTCAATAGGGGGGACGGATAATTTCCATTCTAGAATACTGAAAGAAAATGGCGCATGAGATTGCTAGTCCAGTACATAAGAATGGCCATACTGGGTCAGACCAAAGGTCCATCTAGCCCAGTATCCTGTCTTCCGACAGTGGCCAATGCCAGGTGCCCCAGAGGAAATGAACAGAACAGGTAATCATTAAGTGATCCATCCCCTGTTGCCCATTCCCAGCAAACAGAGGCTAGGAACACCATCTGTGCCCATCCTGGCTAATAGCCATTGATGAACCTATTCTCCATGAAGGATTCTTCCAAACAAGGATTTTTAATAAATCCATTTATTTGGGAGTGATAGCGTATGACTGAAGACCTATACCTAAGACAGTGTCGGGGGGAAATGATCCGGCAGTCTGACCTCATGAGTACAAAAGGCTTTAGAACAAATTATTCAGGAAAGAATAATTAAATTCATGGAGGTAAATGGGAAAGAGAACATAATGCAACATGGGTTTACCAAAAGTAGATCACTGCAGACTAACCTGATACCCTTCTTTGAAAAGATAACTGATTTTTTTAAGAGGAGGAAAATGCAGTACATTTAATCTACTGGGATTTTAGTAAAGCATTTGACACAGTATCACACGGAAAATTATTAGTTAGATAAGAGAAAATGGTGATTAGTACAAGAACTGTAAGGTGGATAAGAAACTGGCTAAGGGGAGAAGGCAATGGGTTGTACTGAAAGGTGAATTATCAAACTGTAGGGAGTTCCTCAAGGATCAGTCTTGGGAACAATCTTCTTTAATATTTTTATTAATGACCTAGGTCACAAAGTTAAACTGAAAAAGAGGATGGAAGCAAAGTAGCTGGACACAACACAGCTGATACTTGGCAGATGGAGAAGGATTGTTAGAGGTAGGGCAGTGAGACTATTTCTTCCCCTGTGACGAGGCCCAAGAAGTTTGCAATGTTGAGGTACTCTCGGATCTCCTGGTGCTTCTGGAATCTGAGCTTGTCTCAGTGGGCAAAAATCAATGATGTCCATTTTGTGTAAACTCCAGACCTCACCATAATAGTCCCGCCTATGCAATTTCTACATTGGATTAGCTCTAATTAGGGTTATGCTTGAAAGATCATGTTGAAAGCATGTGCAAGATGTAACTGCCCACCTATTAAGTTGTACTGGAAAACTAAACATATTACACTAGTTCCACAAGAACAGCAGTGGCTTCCCTTTTCACATGCAGGTACAATTCAAAGCATAGACACTGATCTCTAAAACCATATATGAAGTAGGTCCTGACTGAATGAGATATTGCCTCTCCCTCCCACTTATGTTCTGCACAACAGTTGACATCAGCTATAACATCTGAGGTAACTGTTCCCCACTGCAGCAGTCTGGGGGAAGCAAATTCCTATTGGAAAGCCATTGACTCTGGAATTCACTCCCTTTACTTGTCCAGCAAAGCCCAAATTGGTTCACCTTCAGGCTAGTACAAAGCTAATCTCTTTTCTAAAGCATTTTCATGAATGAAAGTTGGTGAGGATAGGGAGTGTTTTTTCTGGGGAATGTCATTGTTAACTTAACTTGAAAGAATAAAAAAAAAATTATCTCTAAGTTTTATTATATTGTGGAAATGTGTTCCATGACATGTGAAAGGAGTGCATTTCACTATAGAAATCTAAAAATAATTAAGCATTTACCTATATATTTACACTATAAATGTAGATCAGTATAGTTTGAATTCATAATTAGCCAGTCCAACAGGAGCAAAACTCTGGGTGACAAACTGTGTTGGCCCACAAGACCAGCTTTAAAACATTCATTTAAATTATTGTTTCCATCTATATTTAATTAAAGCTCAGCGTACCACCATGGATGCATGATGCCTGGCTGCCTGTTATTTAACCACAGCCTCTGGCATCAATCCACACAACTTTAATATTCACCTCTGAAAGCGTATCCCAAAATAAATTATTCAACTATTGAGAAGGCATCTGATGTACACTTACTGTGCAAAGTTCAACCATAGTATGCAATAGTCTTTAAAATATAGAGTGGTATTTTGTTTGTTTTAAATAATATATCATATAGTTTATTACACATTCATATGTATCTATAAAGGGTTTGAAATTCATAGATCATTTCTCAATCACTATCCATAAAAACGCTGCAACTAAGAACTTTCTATAGCCTAGTCTTTCTATTGACACAGTAGTGTGCTTTGATAAGTTTTTTTGGTTAATGGTTTTAGTGTTAATTTTCCTGTATCAGATCTACCATCTATGACTAAGTGCCTGAAGTGCTACCAATGTGTGTTTGCATATCTCCTTGTCTTCTTTCCCCATTCAGCTCTTTGCCCCTTTTGCTGATGCCTTCCCTCTCAAATCCCTGATCAGTTCCATCTCTTACCCACCCTTTCCTCTCCTGTTCCCAATAAATTTAGCTCTCCAACCCTCACCTGCTATTACATTCCCTCCTGCTCATCCATTCTCAGCACTCTGCAATTCTCCTCCTAGCTTCTTGAGAGCTTATGTTCAGTTACTCATGCATTATAACCCCTAAATCATTTTCAAAGTCACTGCTTTCCAAGATAGAGTCCCCCATTCTATATGCATGGCCTGCATTCCTTGTTCCTAGATGTATAACTTTGCATTTGGCTATAATAAAGCACTTTTTGTTTGAATAGGCAAAGCTGACCAATGATCCAGATCACTCTCTATGATTTCCCTGTCTTCTCCATTATTTATCATTGCACCAATTTTTGCTGTTATAATTTATAAATGATGTAGTGATTTTATGTTTACTTCCAGATCATTGATGAAAATGTTGAATAGCATCAGGCCTAGTACTACTCAGGGCCGGCTCTAGGATTTTTGCCGCCACAAGCAGAAACAATTTTGGCCCCCTCCCCCCCCGTTTTTTCTTACCCCACCCCCGGCCCCGCCCCAGCTCCGCCCCTTCCCCAAATCCCCAGCCCTGCCTCCTCCCCCCAGGCTCTCAAGCCTAGGAGGGAGGGGGAGAAGTGGCGTGCGCGCTGCGGCCACTCGGAGTCTCCCCCTCCCTCCCAGGCTCTCAAACCTGGGAGGGAGGGTGAGCAGCGGCACGTGAATCAGCTGTTTCGCGCGCCGCAGCCGCTCGGGATCTCCCCCTCCCTCCCAGGTTTGAGAGCCTGGGAGGGAGGGCAAGCAGCGGTGCGCGAATCAGCTGTTTCGCGCGCCATGGAGCGCAAGCGGCAGCAGCAGAGGTGAGCTAGGGCGGCTGGGGCACATTTTTAGGGGCGGCATTCTGGCGCCGGCCATGCCGCCCCTAAAAATGTGCCGCCCCAAGCACCAGCTTGTTTTGCTGGTGCCTAGAGCCGGCCCTGGTACTACTCTTGCATAACCCCACTAGAAACACCTCCATTCAATAAAGATTCCCCATTGACAACTATTTTTTGAAATCTGTTAGTTAGATCTGTTCTTAATCATTTTAACATGTGCTCTACTGATATTATATAGTACCAATTTTTAAATCAAGGTTCACATAGTACTGAGTCAAACACCTTACAAAAGTCTAAGTATATATATCTATATCTATATAATATCCAGTTACCTGTATCAAAAATTGAAATCAAGTTTGTTTAAAAGACCTATTTTTCCATAAAACCAGGTTGACTGGCATTAATTGTATTCCTATACTATAGTTCTTATGACCTGAATCCCATAATCAGCTTTTTCCATTATTTTGCCAAACACCGATGTCAGGTTTACCAGCCTGTAGTTATCTGGATTATCCAGCTTGTCCTTTTTGAATATTGGCACAACACTCTCTTCTAGTCCTCTGAAATTTCCCCAGTATTCTAATTTTTAATAAATCTTTTGATTGGTCCAGAGATCTCTTCAGACAACTCTTTTAGGACTCTTGGGTGCAAGTTATCTGGGCCTGCTGATTTTAAAATGTTTATCCCTAGTTGATGTTGTCTAACATCCTCCTCAGTTAGTAATAGCCTGGAAAGTACTTTAATATCCTCAAATAATGAGTCCATCATCTTGCTTCTTTCTGCATACAGAACAGAAATATTTACTGAACACTTTTCTGCTTCATTATTAACAGTTTTACCATCTCCATCTAGTAATGGGTCCCTCCTATTGCTAGAATTTCTTTTATTCCTGATATATTTTTAAAAATCCTTCTTTTTGTCTTTAGCCCTGCCAGGCTTGGATTTTCCCTGAGGTCTTTAGCTTCCCTTATCAATTTTCTGCACTTCATAACTTCTAATTTATATCAATTGCTACCAATTTGCCCATTTTTCTATAATGCTTTTTAATTTTTAATTGGTGCCTTAACTTCACTGAAATAGGATGGGCTTTTAGACAAAGTTGTCATCCTCCTTCATTGTAGAATCATGGATTTTTGATCATCTAATATATTCTTCTTTAAATATTCCCAATTTTCAGTCTACTTTTTTTCTCCCAAACAATTTCACTCAATTTTCTTGAGCATTGGGAAATTAGCCCCTTTGAAGCACCAGGCATATATATTTTTGGTTGGGACTGTCCTCTGTTTGCCATGTTAAATCATCTTCTTTCGTATGGCAACAGTGGAACAGTGAAAGAAACAGCATGACTACAGTTATTTTAACATTCCAGTCATGCAAATCGTTCCACCAAGTTTCAGTAACGCCAACTATATCAAATTTCTTTTCATCAGTGAGACTTTCCAATTCTTCTTGCATGTTACCCAGACTCCAGGTATTGGTATATTAAATGGAAAAAAAAACTTAGTTAATGCAGAGTTAAAGTTGCCTGGTGACAGACAGTTCATGCCCTTCCAAAAAATCAAGTTCAGCAAAACCAGGAAATACAAAGTTAACGTAAATGCCCATGCAACCTTAGCTCTGCCCCCGCACCCTACAGCTGGCAAGAGACACTGGGAATTATCTGCATATACTCCAGCTGCTTTCAGTGTTTTAGGTGCAGCTGTATTGAACATTGGAGTCAGTAGATGGGGGGATTTAATGACTGGTAGGGAAAAGGTGGCATCCTGGGTGCAAGTGTGAAGGGGTTGTAAAAAGTGGAATATTCTGTCAGAGGAGTAGGATCAGCGTTTGAGCATAGTGCAGGCGCAAGAAACGCCTGTCCATTACAGTGAAAGGCAGAGTGCAAGTATCTGCATTATAGATGGTTTGGGGCACCTCTCACAGAAGGCAGAGTTAAGATTACATGGGCATTTACCTTAACTCTATATTTCCTGGTTGTCAGATGTTCGAGTTTTGTTGAACTTTATGTTTTGGAAGGTCATGAGTGGTCACCAGGCAACCTTAACTCTGTGTTAACTTAGTTTTTTTTGCCAATTAATTTCCTATCTTTTCAAAACAGAACAAGAAATGTTTGTTGGTAGAGTTATAGTGGCCATTTAGGCACTTTTAGTTCTCACCTAGGTTTGTAGCTGATATGCTACTGTGGCTAGGTAATCAAAATACCTAGCTTTTATATAGTTAGGCTTGGCAGGATTTTTTTTTTTTTTTTTTTGGTTAATTTTCAGTAAACTTTTTTTTTATTTTGAAACCCCAAAAAAAAAAACACATGAAAAAAATCCACAGGAAACAGTTAGCGTGAGTGCAGCCTCCCCCCTGCACCTGCCGCGATTGGGTGTCATTAGCTCTCTCGCAGGACAGAGAGTTTTCTGTGGTCCTGCTGCCATGGGTCTTGCTCCCTCACTAGCTCCACCCCACAAGGACAACACCCTTCCCCACACCTGGCGCCTGCAAGGATCAGGTGTCACCAGCCCTGTGCCAGCACAGGAAACCCTCTGCAACCCTGCTGTCACAGGTGTGAGAATGGGGTCATGATAGCAGGCCTGCAGAGGGCTACCTGCAGGGCTGCAGGGCCAGTGACACTTGATCCCTGCAGAGGTAAGGTGCGGGGAAGGCTGTGGTCCTGGCAGGGCAGAGCAGAGATCCTTGGGCCAGGACTGCAAGTAGGAGGATTAATCAATCAATATTAATTGTCAAAACTGAAAAAAAAATCCAAATCTTGATTTTAAAATGGTCAGTGATCCACCACCACCCTTAGTAAATTGTCCCACTGGTTAATTACCCTCACTGACAAAATTTATGCCTTATTTCCTGTTTGAATTTGCCTGACTTCAACTTCCAGCCATTGGATCATGTTGTACCTTTCTCTGCTAGACTGAAGAGCCTACCATTAAATATTTGTTCTCCATATACATACATTAGAAAACATGCGGTTGCACCAGTGCCAAATAAAGAGGTAAAATAACCTCCTCTCTTCTACTTGAGATTCCCCTATTTATACATCCAAGATTGCATCAGCTCTTTTGCCCTCAGCATCACATTAGGAACTCATGTTCAGTTGATTATCCAGAATGACTCCCAAATCTTTTTCAGAGTTGCTGCTTCCCAAGATAGAATCCCCCATCCTATAAGTATGGCCTACATTTTTTGTTCCTAGATGTATTCATTTACTTCTGGCCATATTAAAAACACATTGTTTGCTTGTGCCCAGTTTACCAAGCAATCCAGATCACTCTAAATCAGTGACCTGCCCTCTTTATTATTTACCACTCCCCCAATTTTTGTGTTGTCTGCAAACTTTATCAGTGATGATTTTAGGGTTTTCTTCCAGATCATTGACAAAAATGCTAAATAGCACAGGGCCAACAAGTAATCCCTGCGGTATCTCACTAGAAACACACCTGCTTCATGATGATTCCCACTTATTATTACATTTTGAGACCTATCACTTAGCCAGTTTTTAATCCATTTAATATGTCATGTTAATTTTACATCATTCTAATTTTGTTAATCAAAATGTCATGAGGTCCCAAGTCAAATGCCATACAGAAGCTTGTAGTCTCATTAAAAAAAGATATCAAGTTAGTTTGACAGGATCTATTTTCCAAAAACTCAAGTTGATTTTACATTAATTACATTACCCTCCTTTAATAATTTATTAATTCGGAAAGGTGTTAAGTGACCCATCCACTTCAATGAGATGTTCTCAGCTGAAAGAATACCCGATGGAGATAAATATAACCTGAAACAATAGCTTTGATACGTGTGAACTGCTCAATTCATGTCAGTGGGTGCACTCATCCCCCATACCCAGTGCTGCAGAGGCTATGATATGCATTAAGCATGCCCTTTCTCAATTCCTTATCCCAGTGTCAGCAGTGTATTCTTGGCACATGCCCCAAACTCCTCTCCCCTACTCCTCCATCCCAATCAGTGTTGTGATAATTTGGTCTACAAATTTACCCTAATTGTAAATTCTACTGTAAAAAGTGAGTGTATGTTCATAAGATAGCACAATAACCTATGACAACAAATATTGATTGACAGCTACAAAAAAATCAAAATAAGTCCAAACAGAAAGGCCTACTGATATAACTCAAGGAAAATGTTTAAATCGAACTTGGTAAAAACAGAAGATGTGGAACTGGAAATTAACCAAAATTGATGTGTTGGATATTAGGCCTAATTGGTGGACAAATTAATGAGGGGATGGGCTATTTCACCCATCAGTCCTTTTTTTGGATCCTTAAAGAAAGAGCCTTCAGAGGGGAAAGACGAACAAACGAAAGCTATTGGAGCAAGCTTCACCATCATGACTGCCACCCCCACTGTCTCCTGGGACCAGACCTTCTTCGTCCTGATCCTGAGGAATGTCCTGACCAGAACAGACGGGAAGCCAGATGACATCATCACTTCTACCGCCTCAGCTGCATCCCAAATACCACTCAAGATGAAACAGGATCGAACTGTAACAGAAGCAGCCATAACAGCTCTAGCCAATCTCAACTAACTTCTTCTCTTTACCCCAAAAGCAAAGTTATTACCATCGAACACTGTTAAACAATGGTTATTTTTTCCTTTCAAACCTCTCTCCAACTAAAGGGAAAGGGAACAAGAAATGTAAAGTAAGGCTTTCATTTTAACAACATTTCAAATGCTTTAACTGTTTTACCTTTTTAGTACCTTTTAATAAAAGGTTTAAAAGGTTTTTAATGGTATTCGCCATAGTACTAAGCAGGCTAAGGTCTCTGTATACCAAACCCTGAACCTTGCTTAACACTGTTTAACATTGGACAGCAACTGGGTTATGTTAACATCTTTGGGCACCTATATTCCATCTAAATTAATGCAATATCACCCTCTCCTCCCAGCAAACATTTGCTTGTGTAATTTATTTTCTTTTCAATAAATAGTTTAAGTGCCCTATGATGTATTCAGATTACATTTTCCCACAATTTAAAAAAAAAAAACCTTTGACAGAGGCAAACCGGAACAAGATGCCTCCTTTTTTATTTCAGCTTTCTGCCCTGGACTGGATTTGAATTCATAGTGCCGGGGTGGTGCTCAGATTCAATGACCATTACATAACATCAGAGTCACAAGGTCCTATGATGTAGAGGTAGTTTTCCAGATAACCTCTTTCTCTGCATATACTCAGTGTAATGCATCTTCCACACTGCAAGAGAAGTCTTTGACTAATAATGTTTTAATTTGATTTTCCCCACAGGGCTAGTGGGTGCATGTACTCCATTTGGGTAACTCTCAAGCATTTGAGATACTTATGCGATGACCTCTGTCCTAGTTTGATCTCTGTCTGGGAGCAAAAATTCACTACCAGAATATGTTAACATTAAGAAAAGCTTTTTCCCCCCCATAGGGTTGTATCTCAGGAATCAATAGCCAAATTTGGATCACTGGCCAAACCCCACACAAGGGACAAAATTTGAAAGCAATCCCAGTAACTGTGCAGATTTTGGAGTACTTATGACAGTCAAGCTTTAAACAGAAATCTGGTCTTAAGCTTAACTATTGTAGAGCTGGGCCACTCCACTGCAGTAAGAAAATTAATTTTCTTCTCTTCCCATTCTGTGTTTCATTGGTTCAATTTGTTCATAACACACTGAGTTTTAACATTATCTGTAAGGTACACCATTGTCCATAATTAAAATCCACCTTCAAACATAAAGAATTGTTTTAGAAAGTCAACCTGATATACTCCTAATAGTGTGACGAAGGAAATTTCTCTTAGATTAAAAATGTCGGAAAAATTAGTGGCTTTATTTGTGAATAGTAGATGAGAAATCTTAAAATGTTGAACCTTGTCTTGTATTGTCACATACACTAGTTACAACACCTGGAGGAAAAAAGAGAGACACAGCTCTGCATGTAGAAATTGGATTCAGGATTATTGATTTTTTTCTCCACTTGTCTCCTCCACATAAGCATACGGTTTAGAGTGATATGGGAAGGATACAGAAAAATTATGTAAAGAAAAAAAATAACCTCTTCAGATTTAGATTTAAACATTTTGGTTTAAAATAAAAATAATCTCAACAATGATATTTCAAAAAGCTTCTTTGAGCTATTAATTACACACTAATCAATTTCCAAAGCTGTGCATTGTTCAAACAATCTGAATTATTATAACATAAATATACTTACAGCATGTGCTCCTTGTATTGTCCGTATGAGATTAATTCCTTTCCATACATATATATCTCCATTAAGTGCACCAGAATGTGTCACTTCATCTCTTGCACAGGCTAGGCAAAGTATAGTTTGGAGATCACCAGTCTTGCCAAAAACACCACGCTTTGGTGTCAACGAATTGCCACACAAGCTCCAGAACTGATAGATAAAACATATGGTATAAAAATAGTGTTTATTTTGCCAAAGTCCTGTGAATTTTGCAAACAATGTAGTGCATGCATATTTGAGAGTGAGTGAGAGAGAAATATACTAGAGCCAAGAGACACAAAGTATTGTACTCTTCATTACTCTGGTTCTGCCATCATGTGCCAGCAATGCCCCTCTGCCATATACATTGGCCAAACCAGACAGTCTCTATGCAAAAGAATAAATGGACACAAATCTGACATCAGGAATCATAATATTCAAAAACCAGTGGGAGAACACTTCAACCTCTCTAACCACTCAGTGACAGACTTGAAGGTGTCAATTTTGCAACAAAAAAACTTCAAAAACAGACTCCAAAGAGAGACTGCTGAACTTGAATTAATATGCAAATTAGATACAATTAACTTAGGTTTAAACAGAGACTGGGAATGGTTGGGTCATTACACTAATTGAATCTATTTCCCCATGTTAAGTATCCTCACACCTTCTATGGGTCATCTCGATTATCACTTCAAAGGTTTTTTTTTTCTCCTGCTCATGATAGCTCATCTCAATTGATTGGCCTCTTACAGTTGGTATGGCTACTTCCACCTTTTCATGTTCTCTGTATGTATAAATATCTTCTTTCTGTGTGTTCCATTCTATGCATCTGATGAAGTGGGCTGTAGCCCACGAAAGCTTATGCTCAAATAAATTTGTTAGTCTGTAAGGTGCCACAAGTACACCTGTTCTTGTTGTTAACATTATTATTTGAACCTTAACTTCCTCTATGGGATGAGTTCCTCAGCTGGACTACATCTTCCATTATACAACACCCATCTCCTTTCCCCCTCTCTTTTTGTGAATTCATCCCTTTTAAAATGCCTGAAACAAAATATTTTGGGTCAAACTACATGTTTCTTTCACCTGAAATAGATTTTAATCGATCTGCCAAAATGTTTCACAATTTTTGGATTTGACCCAAACCAAGCCCACCTACCCACCCCCGCTTTTTTTTTTTAATTACTAGCAAACTGAAAAATAAATTATTCACCCAGCTCTAGTCCTTACTGACCACTCCCTAACCAAAGATCTTGGCAGGTACTAGGTCTGCAAATACTGTATCCTCAGAGCCAGAGTTACAGGCTAACTATTGTCCCACTCTCTTGCTGTATACTTCTTTTTCCTGGTATGCAATGCAGAGCTGTGGCCATACAGGCTGCCACACCTTGTACTTTACTGAAAAATCCTGCTCACTTTTTCTATGCACATAAATATGCAGTAGAGTGCATAGGAACTGCTGAGCTAATTTTGTAACCCTGTGCTGAATGTCATGTAGCATTTACTTCATTCACTGCAAACAGGTAACACAAACTGTCTCAAGAGATGCGCCATCATTTTCCCTGTACCCCTTTGTGCTAATTTAGACTCTTAATCAGCATTTTTGTTGCTCACAACCTGTTAAAAATTCTGAATAATGGACATTAGTAGAAGGATTGCAGCATTTACTTAAAAAAAGATTTTCATATTTCCAGTAGTTATTGAGAAATAACCATACACTGATTATGCAAATCCCTGCACTTGAACTCTGATTGGTTAATTATAGCAGTACAGAGATTTACATACTATATTACCTGAGAAATAACAGTACAATCATTGTACAAATCAGGCACCCACAACCAATATGGGAGCAGAGAATAGCATATATGAGGAAAGCAATTCCACAGAATCTTGTCATTTCAATCGATTTAGGCAATTCCATTTAATAATATAACAATTTGCATTCTCCAGTCAAATACCTACTCAATATGAAGTCTATCCAGAGATTATATAATGATTCCTAGCATGAGAAATAATTGTTGATGCTAAATAGGAATATCATGATGGATTAAACATATTTTTAAAGTCTGACCTCTTGCCTAATCAGGATGCTATTCAAGATCTTGGGTTAGGATTTTTTATTTAAATAACGCATGACCAAATAGCTGCAGCCTAGTTGTTAAAGATGCTCAGAATATGATTTAATTAAAACGGATTTTGTTAACTATAAGTTGCTAAAAGAAACTAATTTTTTTAAAATAAACAAATAGGTTACTTCAGCAATCTGAGTCATTCCTAATATACAATTGTTTTTGGCCAAAAGATAGGAGGACTAATTTGCCAGTGTTGCACTATGTCTTGAAGTGGCAGAAAGTTAACCAGTAATCAAGCTAATGGAAGTCTTTAAACTACATGATAGGCAGTATGTTAAATCAAAGTTGTATGCAATCTAGCTGACACACTGAACATTTTTGCCAACAAAGCAATAATAGTTTAATCCCCACATTCACTCCTTACAAGCAACATAAGTTTCCCACCTGTCAATGATAAAAAAATAATTTCCTTTTTTAAAAAAGTACTCCCAGAGATCTTTGTAAACAAATGGCTATAAGGAATTTCAATTGCCACTCCTCATTTTTTAGTGTAAATTAGGGATCAAATTGGGGCATATACAGGGATACCCATCTCCCCAGTCACCCCCCAGCCACCAATTTCTGCTCCAGAATCTCAGCTTTTCTATTTAAAGTTGCTCCCTCAATAAATGTTGAGAGAGGAGGCTCCCTGAAGAGGAGGCAGGGTAGAAGCTTGGCACCGACCATAATTGAATAGAATAATCTCTGGTGACTACAAGACCCACTAGTTCAAAACAATTCCAGTGAATGCTTGGAAGGAGGATGGACAGACAGACAGTTGCTAAAGATGGGTGAGAAGGGTAGGGACCTAGGATTAAGATCAGTATGGGCTTTTAATATGACCACCACACTTGCTGCTTATTGGTGGACAAAGAAGGTATTTGAATGGGAGAAGGATGAGCTCGATTGTGCGAGAAGGGGTTATTCACCTTGTGCAGTAACTGTGGTTCTTTGAGATATGTGTCCCCCTATGGGTGCTCCACTGTAGATGTATCTGTGTCCTTGCGCCTCAGATTGGAGATTTCAGGTAGAGGTGTCCATTCGGCCTGCACATGTGCTCTCCCTGTCTCATGCCTTGCCTCAAGGCTATCCAGTGCTGCACAAGTTAACCACCCTCAGTTCCTTCTCTATTGCAGAGCCTCTTATTAAGAGCTCACAAATAGAAGGGAAGACTTCCACCATTTGAGAGAGTCTTTGATTATGAAGGACATTAACAGTGGTTTGGTCAATCTGTCTGTTTGGTGCATATACCGTTTTGAGCCATGCCTGAAGGCAACACAGGTGGAGCCTTGCACGAGTTATTACAAGGTGCCTGCTGCCATGTACCCCAGTAGTTGAAGGCAATTCCTGGCCAAGGTTTGGGGGCTGATATGGATGGTGTCAATTAAGATTGTTAGCATATTGAACCTGTGAGTGGGAGGAAGGCTTTGGCCTTTACTGCATCTAGATAGGCTCCTATGAATTCTAGATGTTGCACTGGAGTTAGAGTCAATTTTTGAGTGTTCAGTTGTAGTTCCAACTCCATAAATAATCTATAGCAGTGGTTCTCAACCTGCGGTCCAATCAGCACACAGCTGTGGCCTCATGTGACATCCTCAGGACCATACAGGTAGTGTGTGTGTTATGTGAGTCACATCCACACCATATATAGAGAATTGCATGGCTGATAGGGCATCAAACAGTTGTACCTTGAGTAGGCAGTCATCTAGATACAGATATATCATGATTCCTAATTTGCAAAGACATGCCGCTACCACAGATAGGACCTTCAAGAATGCTCTGGATGCAGACAATAGGCTTAATGGAAGTACCCTGTATTGAAAATGGTCTTGACCTAGGCTGAATCTCAGGAACTTTCTGTGGAATGGTTGGATCTTGATATGAAAATAAGCATCTTGTAGGTCAAGGGCCGAGAACCAGTCTCCCTAGTCCAGATATGAAATTATTGTTGCTAATTTAACCATCTTGAATCTTTGTGCCTTTACATATTTGTTGAGCAATCTCAGCTCCAGAATGGGTCTCCATCCTTTATTCTTTTTCAGTATCAGGAAGTATTTGGAGTATACTTTCCCTCTGTGCTGATTGGGAACTTGTTCTATAGCACTGAGGTTTAACATGGTATATTTCCTGATGTAACAGACACTCGTGAGAGGGGTCCTTGAAGAGGGACAGAGAGAGAGAAAGAGGATGGTTAGGAGGGAGGGAGGGAAAGTGGACTGAATAACCATTGGAGATTATTTCCACTTATCTGACATTATCTTTTCCCCATTTTGTCAAAAGAACAAGGCGGTGTCTAAAACGATGGCAATAACATGAATTTTGCAGCAACTGATGGTGGCTAGGGGCCTCAGGCTATGTATCAAAATTGATATTTCAACATTGAAGGCTGTGCAGTTGAGGTTTGGGGCGCTGTCGCCCTTTATTTTTGTATCCGTTGTCTCTTCCACTGAGGTTCATAGTTTCTCTGGGGTGGACGGAACTGGGCAGGTCAGGATCTTTGTGATGTCTGAGATTTGCTGTACCTCCTTTTCTGTGCAGGTCTGTAGATCCTCAGGGAATGCAAAATGGCTCGAGTAGTTTAGTGCATGGAGGGAATCATCTGTTTTTTCCATGAAGAGTTTGGATCTTTTGAATGGAAGGTCCTCCTCAGTCATTTGGACTCCTCTTGGGAGGCTGGAAAGGTGAAGTCACATAGCTCTCCTGAGAAGCTGTATCAGCAGTGTCTAGTGAAGTCTGTAATGATGTACTTGCCAGAAACTGGCCCTCAACAATGATGAGTTGGAACTGCACTCTTTGATCATTTGGGAGATGTTCAGTAAAGGTGCTGAATTTCGAATAATTGATGTGGTTATATTTCACCATCAAGGCCTGATAATTAGCAATCCTAAACTGTAGGGTTGCTGATGAGTACGATTTCCTGCCAAATAAGTTCATTCTTTTCCAGTCCTTGTGATAGGGTGTTGATTTAGCATGGTGCTGTCTGCCACGTTTATTTACAGCATCTACCACAAGGGAATTTAGTGATGGATGGGAGAAGAGAAAGTCCACGTCTTAAGAGGGGACATAATATTTTTTATCTGGACTTTTGCATGTGGGCGGTATCATGGCTGGTGTTTGCCTGATGGTTTTGGCTGGGTCTAGTATCTTCCATATGTCCTTATCAGGTTGCATTGCATTCTCTATCAATGAGGCAATTGATAGAGACTGCAATGCAACCTGATAAGGACATATGGAAGATGTCCAGCAGCTTTTATTGTGTCTCCTTTATTTCTTCAAAGGGATCTGAAGTGAGTCCACCACTGTCTTGGTGAGGTCTTGAAATTGTTTAAAGTCATCTGCCATAGTTTATGGAGGAGGCATAATGGCTTCAAATGGAATGGATGATTAGATGTTAGTTAATGGAGTAATTTCTTTATCCAGTCTTGCTTCCTGTTCCTCAAAAATCTCCTCTTGAGGATCAGGGGGTCTAGAAAGGGAAGTTGAGGGAGATTGTTTTCCTCTATCCCTATGTGAGACATTTGAGGTCCTAGAGAACTGGTGTGTCTAGAGGCTTCCCGGGGTCCCAATACGGCCAACTGGAGTGGTGCAGACAGCATGGGTGGTGGTACCTGGCCAACGGTGTCCATACCAAGTGGGTGGGCCTTGCCTGTCATGTCAGTTTTGTGGCTCTGTAACTGTTTCTAGGTGATTGGTCCCTTGATGTTGTCCTGGGGAACTTTGTACTGAGATTGAAGATATGTTATCATCATCCTCTTCTTCACTTGATAGAGGTGGAGCAGAAAAGGAGGCTGATGAGGAGTGTCTTGGTACCGTGGGGAATTCAGGAGACCGAGATGTTGTTGGTGCCAGTACTAAGTAATGGGGATTCTAGCATTTCTGAGACCAAGAGGTCTTTGAAGAGAATTCCTGTAGTACTATGGTAGTAATCAGTACCAACGGAGTCTGCCTAGAGGGGCCTGGTGTCAAGGGAGTCAACGGCACCTGTAGTCTTCTGTGGTCCAATGATCAGCCAGAAGATGGTGCTCTGGTCTTTTGTGTGGAAGTGCTCGGTACTGAGGCTCTCCTTGTCTCTGGTGGTGCCATTTTAGAAGAGCTAGCACAGTCTCTACTGCTTCTTTTCTCTGATAGAACCAATGCCTCTGACCCTGTGCCCTTCAGGTCTTTAGGCTTACAGACAGTACCAGTACTTGAGGAGCCTAATGACTCATGGGTACCCTGTTGCGGTTTGGTCAGTACCAAGGTGGATGATTTTGCGGGGGGATCTCTTTTTTCCCAGTCAATTCTTCAGTTTGGGGACTGGTAGCCCTCTTTTTTGGTGGTTTTGTGAGAGGAATCAGCAGATATCCTCTTTGAATCCATGTGGGAGTGGATTCAAAGGACTGTTGCTCTGGGGTGATCTAACTGACCTTTTCATCAAGAGGAGTCTGAGCTTCAGTTCATGGCTTTTTCCTGTTCCTGATTTTAATTTCAGACAGAAAGTACACTTTTGTGGTAAGTGAAACTCTCCTAGGCAGTGAATGCAGCATGAATGGCCGCTACTGACCAGAATAACTTTTCTGCAGGAGAGATTGCGTTTAAACCTGGGGAAGCCAGGCATACCCCTTTTGGGGTTTTGTTTCCCGAAAGAGGAAGAGATAACTGTTTTTGAAAGCCCCCCACCCTCTTTATTTTAAAAAAAAAGAAAAAGAGTAATATTAATCTAGGTAACAAACTACTAACTAGAAATAAAGTTTAGAAATCATTAGGAGCATTAGAATCATCACTCAGACTCTTCTAATGCTCCATCTCAGGCCAAGAGAAGTTGAGAAGGAACTGAGTGTGTTTGCCTGCGCAGCACTAGATAGCATTGAGGCAAAACACGAGAGAAGGAGAGCACATGTGTAGGCTGAACAGGCACTGCTATCTAAAATCTCCAGTCTGAGAGGCGCAGTGACACAGATACACCTACAGAGGAGCACCCAAAGGGATACTACTCGAAGAAGTGTGGCTTTTTCTTTGGCAGCACAATGAAGCTTTGGTAAGCCTGCTGAGAGATACTCTGGCAGTACTGACCCTTGAAGTGGAAGGGTTTCCTCTTGTTAGCTGGTATGTAGACCCTAAAGAGCAGAGTATGCCTCTGGAATTTTTAAGGGAGTATGGGGAGTCATCAGTCCAGATTACAAGCCTCAGTGACAGGAAGGATGGTGCAGTGTTCAACAGTGACAAAAATGTCGGTAGTGGGAAAAGATCTGGAGGGAAAAAATGCAAGAGTTTCTCTTTTATTTATTTGAGTTCCCTGTGTTTCTCTATGGTGTAAGAAATGCTTCTCCATGCATTTCTTAACTGTAGGCTGTTAGAAGTCATTGATTGCTCCAGGAAAACAACCAAACCTTGAGTGTCTGGATTCACCTCAAAATTATTTTTTGTATAACTCTGCCTGCTGCCCTTTGATGTAGCTGCCTGTCCCAAGCCTGGACAAAGTGAGATTTGAAATCAAGTCTAACCACCTAACCTTGTTAAAAAAACCAACTAATTGGTTATAGAAAATGGAGCCAAGCTATCATTCTGTTAAAAATGGTTGCTCAATAGAGAATACTGCCATCCCCTCATGCTACATAAAGATTCCTGGTAAAAGCCAGTCTCTGGAAGACAGGACCCTCAAAAGTATGATGCTGACAGCAAGAAAACACTTCAAAGCTCTCACAGATCATGAGGGAGATGAACAACTATGAACTTGAAATCCTGAGTATCAGTCAGAGCAGACTGACAGGTGTGGTAAGAAGAATTCCAAGCAAGAGAAAAAAATCTCATCTATGCAGGTCTTAGTGACAATGCATGCTTCACAGGAGTAGCACTCAATACAACAGATTCTATGGAAAAATCGCTTTTCAACTGGAAACCTATCAACCAACACATCATATGTGCAAGGCTCCAAATCAGATTCCTAAACATGTCAATAATACGGTGCTATGCTCTGACACAGGAACATAGTGATGAGGATAAAGATAAGTACTATAATGGACTCCAAATGTGATTGACAGAATACCAAAACATGATTTACTCATTCTGATGGCTAAAGTGCGATGTGATAACCAAGGAATGGAAAGATCAGCGGGGAAGTGTGTACTGGGAATCATTAAACCCAAATGGTGAGAGATTCATTTAATTGTGCATGGTGTCCAACCCAGTTCTTGCAAGCACCCTGTTCCCTCATAACGACATATGTAGACAAACATAGAATTCACCAGGTGGCAAAACAAAAAAACAAAATAAAAAATCCCAGCTCAATCACATCTGCATTAGCTCAAGATACAGGTCATCCAACCAAAATGCAAGTGCATATCGAGCAGCAGATGCCAACAGCTTTGCCAAACTGAATTTAAAACTGAGAAAGCTCAACTTTAAACAGAAAGCAGCAAAGAAAATCCACAGTACAGAACTGAAAACAAACAAACAAACAAACAAACAAAAAGTACTGTGAGAAACTCCAACTTCAACTAAGGAACAGATTTGAGGCATTGCCAGAGGCAGAGGAAGACAGGGCAACAACTGGACCTAAAGAAAGTGGGCAGCACTCAGTGACAATGTGATTCAACCAGCAGCAGTTGTAGTTGGATATCAACATAAACATAGCAAGAATTAGATAAGCCAACAGATACACCATCTTACTGATGAAAGTAAAGCACTGAAAGGAAAACTCCTGAATGCTAAGATCAATGAAATATTGGAAAAAGCAAAAGGAGTACAAGAAAACAGACAAAGCAGTGAAAAGCAATGCAAGGAAAAAGAAACAGCATTATGTTTAAGACTTAGCAGCTGAAGCTGCTGTTATGATACGAAACCTCAGAGTCGTTTAACTCGTAACTAAAACCCTGTGTGGAACAATAAAAAATACAGAAGGAAAATGCTTACAGCTGGGGTAGAACAGAACAACAGATGGGCAGAGCATTTTAAATAAATCCTCAACAGACCAAGCCATACCTCAGCACCAGAATTCAATGAAACATGCAAACCTGACCAATTTGATATCAGCATCGGTACCATAGAGATGTCAGAAATACAGGCTACAATCCAGAAGCTCAAAAACAACAGAGCAGTGGGAGATGATCAAATCACAGCAGAAATGCACTTGACACTACAACCCTAATCAAACTGGCAGAGCTGTTTAATGAGGTCTGGGGAAAGAGAGACCACTCCTAACCAGCGGATATATGGAATAATTCTCAGAATACTCAAAAATGGTGATTTTACTGACTAACGACTGGAGAGGAGTCACTACTCTCTGTAGCAGGAAAAGTCTTCTATGGTGTGATACTATACAGGATGAAAGAGGCATTGGATGCACAGCTTAGGGAAGAAGCATCTGGATTCAAGCCGAAGAGATCTTGTGTAGATCAGAAAAATGTATACAATGGCAGGTTCCCCTTATTATCAATTTAGTCTAATTTCAAAAGGCATTTAACAGACTGCATAGGCATACATTGTGGAATATTCTTCAGTCTTATGAAATTCCAGCTACAATTGTCATCATCAAGACTAAATACATTGATACAAACAACACTGTAAGGGTAAACAACCAGACCCGATGGTTCAACATGGACACTAGCATTATTGTTTGGGATTGCCATAGATTGGATAATTAAGAAGTACATTAGCAACACAAACACTGGCATAGTATGGGTAGATGGCAAATGCCTACAAGGCCTAGATTTTGCTGATGATATCATGCTAGAGTGACATCTCCAAAAAGCTACAAAGAAAGACAGACACGTTGGCAAAAATATCAGGCCTAGCAGGACTCACAAACGAATGTCCTTGAAACCCTAGTGTCAAGCAATAACAACATATCAGAAGGCAAAAACAAAGAAAGTTGAACAGTTCATTTACCTGAGCAGCACCATATTTGCTAACAGAGATTTTGTGAAATAAGTGATATCAAGGATAGGAAAGGCATCCACAGCATTCACTAAAAACTCAAAAACCTATTGAAATCAAAGATATACAGTACCAAAACAAAACAAAACTTTCAACTCAAATGTAATCTCAGTGCTAACATACAGCTGAAAGAGCTGGAGATCTTAAAATGTTAGATAGAAAACTAGATGCCTTTGAAAATAAATGCCTAGGAAAGATTCTGGGCATTGGATAGCGAGACTTTATCAACGATGAAGAGATCTGAGAAATTATAAATCAGCAGCTTATCTCCACTAGAATTAGAAGGAAATGTTGGACATATTTGGGGCATGCCAACAGACAGACTCCCACGTAAAGCTCTCAGGTGGAACCCAACTGGTGTGAGGAAACAAGGGCACCCCAGAGAAGAACCACCACCCTTAGCAGGGAGGACAGAACAGTCAGTCAATCTCAACACCATAGAGCAGATGGAAGCAGCAGATAATGACAGAGAGGATGGAAGAGACTAGTTTCTGCCCTGTGTGCCAACATCAGCAAAAGTAGGATCTAGTAAAAAATCATCATCATCACCACTACTTACTTAGGATCTCAAACAGTATATTTTATAATACTTTATTTTTAAATAACTTCAGTGTATCTTGTGGAAGAACTCTCATGTCCTTTTAAAAAAAACTGCACTAGCAGTTGTCTAATTACAAATAATGTTCTTTTTCCAATTTACATGTTCAATTTATATTAAGCAGCAACTGAATCTAATATAGTCTATTAATGGAAAAGTTATCAGAATATCTCATGAGCAATAATATTTTTGTTTGTAATTTATTAGTAAGATTCTGAATACAAACCTCCTATCTAAATTAAATATAAAAGTACTCCCTTTAGATTCCATAATTACTTGTTTTACAAAAAAAAGAGTGATAGTAAATATAACTCAACATATTTATATAAGAAAAGTGTAAATTTAGTACAGTACCTTAATATGTTTTACACCACAGCTGACTAGTTTGTTTGGTTGGTACAAATCCCAAGAAATATCAAATATCTGCAAATAAATCAGAATGCTAGTAAAGATGGTCTTTTTAATACATGTATAATTTTATATATAAATGAAAATAGAACAAATTCCCATCCAAATGACAAACAGCACAAAATCTACTGACCTATAGACAGCAAAAAGCCATTTCAGAGCTTTTCAAAGAAGTTTATTGGGACCATTTTTTATGCCTCCCCTCAAAAGTTAAATTGCATTGTACATTATATAAATAGCTTTCATTATCTGTATTTGTCTGGCATACCCAAAGTAACACAGTTACAGAAGATGTTGTGTGTATATTTAAAAGTTGTAGAAAAAAATCCTATCTTGCATTTGAGAAATAATATTTCATTATACAGGTCTGTCGCATCTTACGCTGGGGTTACGTTCCGCAGTCAGCACGTAAAGCGAAAATTGCGTATAGTCAAAATTATATTGAGTGTAGAGCGGAATCGCCCGCACTACAGGTACAGTATTAAAATTGTTATTTTTCTCTTCTTTTTTGTTTTTGCTGACCGCATAAAGCTGAAATCGCGCATGTTAAATGCGCATAAGATGCGACAGACCTATATAAAAATGGGCACACACAAGTCTAATGCTGTTTTTTCCTGATGTTTGAGGACTGTGAAGTTGTGCAAGTTAATGTTCTTTTATGCCTTTTCTCATTTTTATGTATTATCTTTAGATGTATATGTCTAAACTAGAAGCTTGATAAGGAAATAAAGTTCAATATCTATTTGTCAGAATGCTCTGAAGGAGTTATTAGTGATATTCTCAAAAGCCTGGAAGATTTTAAATGCCAGCGAGATTATAAAAATGAAAATAGTCACCAAATGTATATTATTGTTAAATGGAGTTAAGTTCTTGTAACATGTCTTAATAGTGTTCTTTTTGAGTATTCTTTCATTTGTGTAAAAGCTATGAATAAGCCTGCTTCAAAATGGTCTCCAAAGTACCGTGTGTATTCCCCAACTCCTAAGCCACATACAGCTAATGAATTACAGAGTTCAAAAGATTTGGCACATTTTGGTTCTCCCGTACCAGGAGTAGGGTCTAGCGTTTCCTCAAATATGACACCTTCAATATATGCTTCTAGGTCTCCACAGAGTATGCATAAATATGTGGTAAACCACATATCACCTAAAGCATAGATATTTATGATGCATATATTTTTCCTCAAATAAAGTTAACATGATCAACTTCTATAATCTACAACAGCTGATATTCAGAAAACAAAAATGCCCAATATGTACACACAGAGGTTTCAAAATCCCAAAATCCCACCAATACTCCTATTAAGTAGTTATGCTTACCCTGTCTGTATGACCAGGAGCCATCGATAACATTTTTCCTTTTCTCCAGTCCCACACGCATATTGTATTTTTTGAATCCAGACCCACTGAGACCAAACGCTGATAATTTCCAAGAAGTTTAAAAAAAGAAAAAGGAAAATATCAATATTTGGATCAAGTTCCCATTTAATTTTGAGAGACATCTTACCATACCTGGATTTTTAAAAGAAATCTAATTGTATACAGTAACTCCTCACTTAAAGTCGTCCCGGTTAACATTGTTTCGTTGCTGATCAATTAGAGAACATGCTCATTTAAAGTTGTGCAATGCTCCCTTATAATGTTGTTTGGCAGCTGCCTGCTTTGTCCACTGCTTGCAGAAAGAGCAGCCCGTTGGAGCTAGCTGGTGGGGGGCTTGGAACCAGGGTGGATCGGCAGCCCCCCTATCAGCTTCCCGCTCCCTTAAGTTCCCTGTGCAGCAGCCGCCCAGCAGGCTATCAATTGCTGGGAGTTCAGCTGTCCCTCCCCCCACTGCCATGTGCTGCTCCTGCCCTCTGCCTTGGAGCTGCTCCCGGGAGCCTCCTGCTTGCTGTGCCGGGGGGGTTGGGAGGAGGAGGGCTAATGTCAGGGTGTCCCCCTCCCCTCTGATCCTGGCCCCCGCTTACCCCATCTCCATAGAGCAGGGGGGGACATGACAGGGCTCAGGACAGAGGGAGCTTGCTGGGCAGCAGCTGCTGTCTCAACTTGCTGATCTACTTAAAAAGGCAGTGTACTTAGAGTGGGGTCAGAGTACCTAAAGGGGCAATGTGCATCTCTCTCTCTCTCACACACACACACACAGGGTGTGCGTCTCTCTGTCACTGTCTGCCATGCTGTCTCCCCTCCCTCCATTTCTTCCTTGTAGAGTGTGAGGCTACATTAACAACAATGTGATAACCCTTGAGGGCTCAGCCGAGTACTAGTTCATCATTTACCAGTAAGGCATTCCCTGGGAAATATCCCACCCTCTTACTTCACCACCGCAACCAAGCTTCACAATCATCATTGCTGTGTACAGTATTAAATTGTTTGTTTAAAACTTATACTGTATAAATATATAGTCTTTTGTCTGGTGAAAATCATTTCCCTGGAACCTAACCCCCTCCCCATTTACATTAATTCTTATGGGGAAATTGGATTCACTTAACATCGTTTTGCTTAAAGTCGCATTTTTCAGGAACATAACTACAACGTTAAGCGAGGAGTTACTGTATATATTTAAGAGGGGGGAAAATAGAGCAACAGGGCCCAGTGTTAGTCTTCATGTAAGCAAAAACTTCCATGGAGGTTGTGTCAGTAGAAGAACAATACACTTTTATAAACCTGAGGTTAACTAGTACCTTAACAGATATTAACAGATATTTCTGAATTAATACTTTGAATATTGTTCTTGAAATGTCCTCAATATACAAATGTGAATAAAACATAAAACATTACTCTGTACCTAAGACCCAATTCTGTAAAAATGCAGGTGCTAAATATTAAGTATGTGAGCAATCCCACTGAAGTTAGTTTAAATTTAAAGTACATACACCCTGATCCTGTAAACAGTTACCTAAGTATTAATCTTAAAATTTCAAGGAAGTGTAAAGAATAAACACATCATCTTTATCCTTACATCTTCAAAACCTGTTAAACAAAATATTTCTTTTAAAAAAATGAAGTTAAAGCTGAGAGTGTTTTTAAAATTCGGTTCAGCCAAAACCCAAAAATATTTTTAATATTCTATACCTATTAAATTTTTATTTTATTTTCTGAAATTCTTAAGAGATCCAGAGAGAAGACGTTTCAGACGTAAGGAGGCTACATGAAAGGAACAGAGAGAAAAGTGGACTGTATGCATGTGCACATTCAGCTTCCCAGATGACGCTTTACAAGAGATATAATTCAATTCTGCACTTTCAGTCCCTGCTGACCACTAAAAACCTTCAGAGGCATCCATAGCTGTGCAAGAATGGTGGTTAATTTATATTTCGAATGCTAAGCTATATCATTCTCCATAAACTATGTTATGAAAAAAATTTTGCTGCCTCCAAAAACAGCAACTGATTTTGTCTTGCATGATTGCTTTAGCATCAGGGCTTAAAACTAGCACTGAAGAAACTCAGTAAGCATATCTAAGGAGTCCCAAGTCAAAAGATGAACTGCAAATCTGGAAGTGCCAAAAAGTTATTCCTGAGATGAAAAAAATAAAATAAAATAAAAATATCTCTGTGCTCCCCAGCCCTCTCTTAGCCTAATACACCTCTACCTCGATATAACGCTGTCCTCGGGAGCCAAAAAAATCTTACCGCGTTATAGGTGAAACCGCGTTATATTGAACTTACTTTGATCCACCGGAGTGCGCACCCTCCTTCCCCCCCGGAGCACTGCTTTACCGCGTTATATCCAAATTCGTGTTATATCGGGTCGCGTTACATCGAGGTAGCGGTGTACGTGGAAATAAACAGCATATTTCTGGGCTTAACTCACTTTTCATTTTAGCTTTGCATTTCAACTTTATTATTTCTTAAACGGTGAGAGCATAATTGTTACTGTGTAAGATCTGACCACAATGATCTTACACAATCTTAAAGACAGACTAAGATCAGACAAATACAAAGTGGGTGGTAGGGTGTTTTGGTTTGGGGTTTGTTTGTTTTTACATTTGGATAGTGACGGCTTAATTTTGACAGAGGAAGGACTTGTGAGCCTTATGGACAAAGATTTTTCCTCTCTTTAACTGATAATGCTTACACTCATAGGACCAAGTTAAGGCAAATTTAGTTTCCATTTTCTGACACACGTAGATGATAATAGTCACTTAAAAAGTCTGCCTGTCAGGGAAATCCACCTACAATACCACCAACACCAAATTGGCTGCAAGCTGCACAGCCCACAGCAAAGAAACTACATGGAAGTGATCTCTCTGGTCTCTATTTGTCAAACTCCATAAATTCCCAGTTTTCAGATCTTTCAAAATCCACTCCTTCTAATGAAAATGTTCCAAACAGGAATTGACCTAGCTCCAGCATTAACAATCCTGCTCAGGAATGAGTGGAGTAAAGGTATATTGAATCTATTACTATTATAATAATTTTAAAGCATCCATCACCATGAGATCTGAGTGTTATACAAAACTTAAGTAGAGATTCAAATCTCAAAAAGAGACCAAATTTCATGCTCCCCAGCTGCCTGCAGATTTACCAGAGAGCTAGGAAAGCAGGTTTTAATTAGTATGGAACACCCGAACAAAGAGGTAGGTCTTGAAGTTCTCTCTAAAACTGGCTAGGTTCATGCTTAACTGTATTTCCACAGACAACATATTTTACAGGTGCAGCTCTCCTATCAAGAAACCTCTACCATAAACTTTGCCATTGGAGCCAGCAAGTTGTAACATACTGGATGAGCATGGGCGTAGACAACTGGGGACTGAAGGAGCTATAGCCCCCCTCCCCTTTCCCCCAAAAATGTAGAAACTGCATTAATAAGGAAACACTGAGTTAGGAACTGAAGTTCATTTATCTCATTTTAATAAAAGTAAAGAAATTTAGTTATGATGCAAAACTACTAATTGAAATGATATTCAACAGCTTTTATTTTATTTTTTTAATTCTAGTCCCCCCCAAAATACAAAAAGGTTATTTATGTCCCTGATGAGTGTAGATGTATGGTAGTTTGGAGATGATGAGACAGTCTTAAAGTAGCCTGGGCTTAGACCCATTTAGGGCTTTATATATGGCAATCGGTACCTTGAATTTCACACAACAGTCAAATGGCAACAAGTCCAGACAGGCAGCTATAGTCTGGACTAGAGGGAGTTTCCAGCGGACTTTAACAGACAATCTTAGATAAACTTTAGTCCTAGACTAGGATAGTTGAGCTAAGAGATTATGAAGGCAAGAATGATTGATGCTAGAACAGCATTTGAGGGGTAGAGGCATAGTTTTCTTTGCCCACTGTAGGTGAAAGAATGTTGTTCTTGCAAGCAATGCATCCTGAAAGTTTAGCCATAGTGAGAAATCTAAAACCCAAAGATTCCTTATCACACTGATGATCTCTACGGCTTCCCTCTTATGATTCCAGGTTTTTTAAATGAAATTCACACTTGGGAGCATTCTTACCCTAATTCTTAGAATCATAGAATCATAGAATGGAAGGGACCTCAGGAGGTTATCTAGTCCAACCCCCTGCTCAAAGCAGGACCAATTCCCAACTAAATCATCCCAGCCAGGGCTTTGTCAAGCCGGGCCTTAAAAACCTCCAAGGAAGGAGACTCCACCACCTCCCTAGGTAATGAATTCCAGTGCTTCACCACCCTCCTAGTGAAATAGTGTTTCCTAATATCCAACCTAGACCTCCCCCACTGCAACTTGAGACCATTGCTCCTTGTTCTGTCATCTGCCACCACTGAGAACAGCCGAGCTCCATCCTCTTTGGAACCGCCCCCACCAAGGTAGTTGAAAGCAGCTATCAAATCCCCCCTCATTCTTCTCTTCTGGAGACTAAACAATCCCAGTTCCCTCAGCCTCTCCTCATAAGTCATGTGCTCCAGCCCCCTAATCATTTTTGTTGCCCTCCGCTGGACTCTTTCCAATTTTTCCACATCCTTCTTGTAGTGTGGGGCCCAAAACTGGACACAGTACTCCAGATGAGGCCTCACCAATGTCGAATAAAGGGGAACGATCATGTTCCTCGATCTGCTGGCACTGCCCCTACTTATACAGCCCAAAATGCCGTTAGCCTTCTTGGCAACAAGAGCACACTGTTGACTCATATCCAGCTTCTTGTCCACTGTGACCCCTAGGTCCTTTTCTGCAGAACTGCTACCTAGCCATTCGGTCCCTAGTCTGTAGCAGTGCATGGGATTCTTCTGTCCTAAGTGCGGGACTCTGCACTTGTCCTTGTTGAACCTCATCAGGTTTCTTTTGGCCCAATCCTCTAATTTGTCTAGGTCCCTCTGTATCCGATCCCTACCCTCTAGTGTATCTACCACGCCTCCCAGTTTAGTGTCATCTGCAAACTTGCTGAGAGTGCAGTCCACACCATCCTCCAGATCATTAATAAAGATATTAAACAAAACCGGCCCCAGGACCGACCCTTGGGGCACTCCGCTTGAAACCGGCTGCCAACTAGACAGGGAGCCATTGATCACTACCCGTTGAGCCCGACGATCTAGCCAGCTTTCTATCCACCTTACAGTCCATTCATCCAGCCCATACTTCTTTAACTTGGCGGCAAGAATACTGTGGGAGACCGTATCAAAAGCTTTGCTAAAGTCAAGGAATAACACATCCACTGCTTTCCCCTCATCCACAGAGCCAGTTATCTCATCATAGAAGGCAATTAGGTTAGTCAGGCACGACTTCCCCTTGGTGAATCCATGCTGACTGTTCCTGATCACTTTCCTCTCCTCTAAGTGTTTCATAATTGATTCCTTGAGGACCTGCTCCATGATTTTTCCAGGGACTGAGGTGAGGCTGACTGGCCTGTAGTTCCCCGGATCCTCCTTCTTCCCTTTTTTAAAGATGGGCACTACATTAGCCTTTTTCCAGTCATCCGGGACCTCCTCCGATCGCCATGAGTTTTCAAAAATAACGGCCAATGGCTCTGCAATCTCATCCGCCAACTCCTTTAGCACCCTCGGATGCAGCGCATCCGGCCCCAAGGACTTGTGCACGTCCAGTTTTTCTAAATAGTCCCGAACCACTTCTTTCTCCACAGAGGGCTGGTCACCTTCTCCCCATACTGTGCTGCCCAGTGCAGCAGTCTGGGAGCTGACCTTGTTCGTGAAGACAGAGGCAAAAAAATCATTGAGTACATTAGCTTTTTCCACATCCTCGGTCACTAGGTTGCCTCCCTCATTCAGTAAGGGGCCCACACTTTCCTTGACTTTCTTCTTGTTGCTAATATACCTGAAGAAACCCTCTTGTTACTCTTAACATCTCTTGCTAGCTGCAACTCCAAGTGTGATTTGGCCTTCCTGATTTCACTTGCTCAGATAACGAGAATAATTGGTCTCTACACCACTACATTTCTAACTGGGAAAGTAGTAGAGCTAGTAGGTAACAGAAATTAGTTTCCCTGGCTAACAGAAGGAACTAAAGTCAGCTAGGGAAGAACACAGCCTAAGGACATATTATTGTGCCTGGCCTCTGCACAGGTTTGTAAGAAGGGGCGAATGGGATGGGGAAGTGGAGTAGCACAAGGAGCCTTCTCCCCATCCTGTGCAGAGGCCAGGCACAATTTCAGTTAGGACTGAAGTGCTAGCAACCCCCAAAAATAGAGAGAATAAACTAAAATATGCCCCACATCAACTAGCAGAGCCATCTAGCTCAGAGGAGCGAGTATGCAGGGTGCTGAGACATTCAGGGAAGCAATTTGCTACTCTGGGAACAGTGCCTCCTAAAGCCCCCCTATAGCAGTGGCTCCACACTGCCTCCAATAAAGGCCAGTACCATAATCATATAATCTGGCCCTACGCCTGTGGTTTTTTTTAAATCCTCTTTTCAAGATGGCTAACATTTTGTTAGCTGGGGAAGAGCCTGCCATCATGTGTGTCTTCTTTCTTGCTCTCTCCTATACCTGGAATGATCTCCCTACTACAGTGCAGTAAGCTCCCCTCATCTCTTCATTCACATCTCTTCTGAAGCTGCAAATTTTTAAGTTTGGCAAGAAAAGTGTCTGTAAATACTAACATCACTTTCCTGAAACTGGACAAATAAAACCTTTGATTCAATTTATCTCCTGAAAGAAAGTTGTATCAGAGGACTTTTTTTAAACAGATTTAGACAGTTTCTCTTTTAAAAACAGATTTTGAAAATAGAATATTGACTACATACCTGCCCATCTAAGTCAAATGCCAAGCAAGCTATACCATGTGTGTGAACATCTTTCAGTATTGATATAGTCTGCACAGTGTATGAGTCCCAAACACAGATATATGGTTCTTTTCCAACTTGACCTGTTGCCACCAACACTCGTTCAGGATGCAAAGCAAGGCTGCCAAAATAAATGAAAAATAATTTCAAACATTAGAACATTTGTTCAAGGAACTTGTACATTATTTAGCTTGTTAATCAAATGTTAGTTTAATTCCTTAAATAAAAGTCAACTTTTATAATAAGTTTTCCCATTGACACTACAAGACGTCACAGTATCATCCTGTAAGACAACTTTCATGCTAGCCATACAACTTTCTTTCACACAGTTCTAACAACCGAACTTAAATCTTCCATGAGGCCTTTTCCAATGTGAAACTTATTTCATAACCTATCACACTCACTAATCTTCTGTTCTGCAACATGCATGCTTTACCAAATTCTTCTGCTTAATTACTGTTTCCCATTTCCTCCTGTTTAAAAGGACACCAACACAAAACATATAATTTTTAATTTAGGACAGTTGACTTAAAATATAATAAAATAACAAATGCTTGCCCATAGTTAAGGTTGTAGCAGAGCTTATGTAAAGTTGATTTTTCAAAGTTGATTTTTCTAGAATCCACATACTTAGGCAAATTGCTTTGAAAACTGGTATGCCACATGAGAGGCCAAGAGTAACAGATGCAGGGAAAATCTGGGGTTGTTTGATCCAGTTCCTGAGATCCAGACCCTCACAGGACACTTTTTTGTGCACTAGACCCTCTCAGAAACAATGTGTTTCTTTTAACACTTTTCTGGACACATAGCCAGAAAAAAACAGCAACAAGAATCCCAAAAAACTCATATCCCTGGAATGCCAAAGCACTGATCTAGTGTTCCTTGCCAGGGTCAGGCTCCAGAAATGGCAATTTAACCCATGATATGGTGAACATGTAAATGAGGTATAACAGAGGACCTGAAATCTTCCAGTTTATATTTCATATCAAAGGAATATGGGTAAGAGGGATGTATACCTAGAGAGAAATCTTTCTGTACAAACTGGATACAGCAAAACAGAGTGATTTGTTAAATGCTCTACTTGACCCAGGAAGGTAACCATTTGAAAGTTGACTCTATGCCAATGGTCACCAACCGGTTGATCGCGATCGACTGGTCAGTCCTAGAGGATCTCCCAGTCAATCGCGATCTCCGGCAGTGCAGCTTGGCTGCCGCTAAGGCAGGTGCCTGTCCCGGCCCCATGCTGCTCCCAAAAGTGGCCAGCGCGGCCCTGGGGGTGGGGGGCACGGGTCGCCGTCCACGCACTGCTCCTGCCTGCAAGCACCACCCCCGGAGCTCCCATTGGCTGGGAATAGGGAGATGTAGCCAATGGGAGCTGCGGGGGCAGTGCTTGCAGAGAGGGGCAGCGCAAAGAGCCACGTGCCCCCCCAGGGGCCACAGGGGCGTGTTGGCCCCTTCCGGGAGTGGCGTGGGGCCGGGGCAGGCAGGAAGCCTGCCTTAGCCTTGCTGCGCCGCTGACCGGGAGCCACCCAAGGTAATTGCTGCATGGCAGGAGGCTGCACCTCAACCCCCTCCCAGAGCCAGTACCCCAAACCCCCTCCTGCACCCCAACACTCTTCCCCAGCCCGGAGCCCCCACCTAGAGCCAGCACCCTGTACCCCCTTCTGCACCCCAACCCTCTGCCCCAGCCAGGAGCCCCCTCCTGCACATAAACTCCCTCCCAGAGCTTGCACCCCTCACCCCCTCCTACACCCCAATTCCTTGCCCCAGACTCATCCCAGAGCCCCCTCCCACACTGCAACCTTTGGCCCCAGCGCAGAGCCCGCATCCCCTCTTGAACCCCAACTCCCTACCCCATCCTGGTGAAAGTGAGTGAGGGTGGGGATGGAATGAGTGGGGCAGGGCCTCGGGGAAGGAGCAGGGTAGATCCTGGGATGCCCTTAAATTCAAAAAGTGATCTTGAGCGTAAAAAGGTTGGACACCACTTCTCTATACCATCACTAACGGACTTTCTTCCCCTCCCTAGATAAATCTCCTGGAGAATGGAAATAAAAGCCTTAACTAACATCTATTCTGTATATTTATCTTCCAAAGACTACTTACAGCAAAGAGGGGCAAGGCAGTGTGTGATGATAATAAATTCTACTCCTAGGAGTTGACCTAGATCCGGGCGTCAAGCTGTCTGCAGTGGCTGAAGAACATGAGTACCAACCTGAGGGCAGACTATTAAGAAGCAGGGCACAAACCCCAAATTGCTTGTGAGTTCTATACTTAGCTTTCACCAACCAAACATCAAGTGTAAACTCCTCAGGCACTATAACAGCCTAAACATGGAGTCACAGACAGTCCCCTTGGGTACTCCGGTCTCTCTTACCATCTAGGCAAGCTTGCCTTTGTAACAGATGGTCCCTTACACAAAAAAATCACAATAATACTCAGGTTACTCTCAATCCCGAAGGACCAGTCACTTACCCTAGGTCAATTGCCCTTTAGATCTTACACCAAAGACAATCCTTGTGGCCAATTTTATAATAAACAAACTAACGTTTTATTAACTAAGAAAAAGAAATGAGTTATTTACAAAGTTAAAGCAGTTAAACACACACACACACACAAATAAGTTACAGTCTTGGGTTCCAAAAGGTGATAGAAGCTGCTTAAATAAGCAAACTGTATACATCCTTTAGGGCTAACCCAGGCTAAGCAGCTGAGGATCCCTTGCTTATGCTTAGAAATCTTGCCTTCCCAGAGTCCAAGCATCATAGAGATACAGTTCTTCTTGTCAGGGATTTTTATTCCCTTCCTCCCAGAGTTCAAGATGATGGGATGAACTCACATGCACGTCTCCTCTTTATGGGGGAGGAAGGAATGTAGTTAAAGTCTGTGTTCTTTGATGTTTCACAATGGCTCATTTTATTTCAGTGGGCCTTCTTGGTGGGCAAGCGCTAATACCTTGTGCAGGAAGCCAGTATTTTACATTAACTAATGCTTCTTTCCTGTTTGATGACTTATGGAGGATTACAATGCAAACACTTAATAGCACCTTATAACATGGGGTACAGATGTTATCCTATAAGCATTTCATAAAAACTAAACACATTTTTATAAACTTAACATATATTTTAACAACACTAACTAACTAACACAAGTGAGCCAAACTAGTCTCCAGCTATGTATTTCAGTGTTCAGTTAGGACTAAGGCTGTCAATTAATCACAGTTAACTCAAGTGATTAATGCAATACAAATTAACTAGATTAAAAAAATCACGATTAATCGCAGTTTTAATTGCACTGTTAAACAATAATAGAATACCAATTTAAATTTATTATAAATATTTTTGGATTTTTTTCACATTTTCAAATATATTTATTTCAAATACAACACAGAATACAAGGTGTACAGTGCTCTCTTTATATTATTATTTTTATTACAAATATTTGCAGTGTAAAAAAGATAGTATTTTTCAATTCACCACATACAACTACTGTAGTGCAATCTCTTTATCATGAAAGTGCAATTTACAAATGTAGAATTATTATTATTTTGCATAACTGCGCTTAAAAAAACCCAAAAAATCAATGTAAAACTTTAGAGCCTACAAGTCCACTTGGTCCTTCTGCTTGTTCAGCCAATCGCTAAGACAAACAAGTTCATTTACATTTATGGGAGATAATGCTGCCTGAAAGTAGCACTGTTGTAGCCAGCATTACAAGGTATTTACGTGCTAAACATTTGTATGCCCCTTCATGCTTCAACTTCTAGATTGCTCCATCTTTTTTTCATCTTTTTTACAGTGCAAATATTTGTAATCAAAAATAATAATTGGGGCTGTCAATTAATCGCAGTTAACGCATGCGATTAACTCAAAACAAATTAACA
The DNA here is from genome assembly GCF_002925995.2 of Terrapene triunguis. Lineage (NCBI taxonomy): Eukaryota > Metazoa > Chordata > Testudines > Emydidae > Terrapene > Terrapene triunguis. Next base: position 69,699,151 of record NW_020664447.1, read on the forward strand.
CTTTTTTTATACAAGCATTAATCGCACACCAGGGCATCATGCACAGGCGGGCACTGCTACATGCCTCCAGGGCAGGGGTGTCCTTCCTCCCACTACCCTGCTCCACTACTGTTCCTGCCTTTTTCCCACCCCCATCGAGTCGCCCCTAGCCAAGCAGCTCCAGGTTAGGAGCCTACCTCCTGTCTGCTGCACAGAGCAGGGGTGAAGAAGGCTGATATCGGGGTGTTTCCTTCCCCCCACCAGTGTACCCAATCACCACTGAGCTAGGGTCGGGGAACAGGGGGAGCCTGTCTGCTGCTGGCTTGGGAGCGAGTGCTGCCGACAACAGCTGCTGATGGCTAAAAAAGCATTCAGGCTCCTGAGTGCTCGGCTTAGAGACAGCACTCCCCCAACACACAAACTTCCTTCCCCCCCAACACAAAAAATATTTAAATAAATAGTATTCTATTATTTTAACAGTGCAATTAAAACTGCAATTAATTGTGACTTTTTTTCAATCTCACAATTAATTTTTTAAATAATTTGACAGCCCTAGTTGAGACCTCGGGGCCTTGGCATGAGCTGGTACCTGATCTGCCAACATCACGCCAGGAACTTAATAAGTAAGTATAGAAAATACAAAGGGTGCTCTGGACATAGAAGGGAGAGGCTATATCAAGAAGGGAGAGGGTAGATCAAGCTAGTCAGGGAGCTATAATAGAAGACCAATTTAAAGAAATGTAAGTTTTCTTTTCTCTATAACTAACCTAAAAGAAAACTACCTTCACTGTGTTTTGCAAAGCATGCAGATGAGGTGTTATGCCAACTGCTTCTTTGGTTTTACTACATATTTTCTCTACTTCCAATAAATCTTGTTTTTATTAATACTACTGTTGTATGAATAATTTCATATGGCACAATGACTCAAGCACTTCCTCCTGGCTCTGAGCAATATCAGCACATCTCTCCCGTGGAAAGGAACAATGTACATGTGTGGGAAGGAATAAAAGGACCTGATGAGGGGAGAAATGTTGGAAGTGAAAGGACAAAGTAGGGGAAAGGAAACAGGACCAGACAGATGATAAGAAAAGCAGGGGAGGCAAAGAACTGAGGAGGAAAACTGGGTGAGAAAGGACCAAGTGAAGAACAAAGGAGAAAATGATGGAGGAGAAAGGATGGGGAAGAGATTGGAACTAAAAGAGGAAAAGGAACAGTGAAGATAAAAATATGGAAAAGATAGTCTTCTGGCTAATTCATGAGACTTGAAATCAGGACCCCTGGGTTCCATCCCTGGCTCTGCCACTAACTTGTTATTTAATCTTAGGCAGGACAATCAATCAGTTCCCCCCAACTCTAAAATAGGGTTAATAATACGATGGAGGAGGACTGCGTAATTACATGGACAGATAGACTTAATTATAATACTTCCATCCCTCACAATTAGGTAAAAGCATCTTACCTGCTTTCACATGGAAAGCATTATACTATATAAGTAGCAAGTATTATCATAAATATATTTTTATTCAATGGGAAGAACAAGCTAAATAAGAAAAGATTCACAGGTGCAGAATAGAATGAAATCTCCATTACAACACAGTAGCTCTGCTGAATATACTACAGCAAAGCAAATATATTTAAACAACCTTAGTAGTATGGTATGGATTACTGGACACCAATAGCTATATAATAGCCAACATTTTGAAACCTAGGTGCCTACAATTAGGGTCTTAAAACTTTTATTTAGGTGCCCAAATACGAAGACTTGATTTTGAAAGTACTGAGCACTTCCAGCTGCCACTGACTTCCACACCATGGAACTTTGACCTCAGTAGGAACTGTAGGTGCTCAATACCTCTGAAAAATAAGCTACTTTATTTAGGTATCTAAAAATGGATTTAGGCGCTTAGTATTTGGTAACCATATTTAAAAATTTTGGCCAAGGTACACTATTTTAAAATATTCACGTCTTGAAGTTTATCTTAAATTATGTTTTGCTACACTCAGACAGATGTACGTAGATGCGCATACGGTAATCTGGTGATGTAAGAATTAAACTATTTTATCATAATAATACTTACACCACAAGTTCAGTGATTTGGCTAAAACATGTACATTAAATAAAACAAACAACTTAAAGTCAAGTTGTATGACATACAAGAAGTGTTATTATCAGTACATGTGCATAATGCTTAAAATCAGAAAATATGTTTCACAATTTCAAAGACCCTATGAAGTTCAGGAAGGAAAAATTAGTGACTTAAGCGAGAATGTTTTCAAATAGATCCTTTTTCATTTGATTTATTTTGAATGTATGTAAAATATGAGATTTTTAAGATATGGTAATTTTTCCAGAACATTAAAATAGCAAATAATCTATATATCCGTGTTAAGCGTGTACATCTAGTAGGAGATGCCTAAGAATGGTATCATTCTGTGGCAACCAGGTTTATCAATTCCACTATGAAGGCCTTCACAGCCTATGGCATACATTTTTGAAGCTGCTCCCAAATCTGTGTTTCCGACAAAAAAACCCACAACAACAAACATTGTTATCATACCATCATGCCTGCTAGAGTAATGTTTAAATGCTTTCAAGAAAAGATTATTTGACTTTGTCATTACCAGTCCACAAGATTTTAGTTGAAGTTTATAAATCTAATTATTTTAGCACCATATTTCAACATTTACATAGAGCCAATTTTAAAATTATTGTGTAATAAGGGCATTTGATCTTGGAAATTTTAGCTTTTTTGAAAAATCAGCTGAATGCTATGAAGTGACTATTATTAGGTAGTATTTTGCGGCAGTATCTATTAAAATAACACTGCTTTTCTCAGATGTTTTTCTAAAACATCTTAAGACAATGATAACTGATATACTTTAGCCATAAGCTGTGGAATAAAAATGCATATTGAGATAATAAAGACTGGCTTATAAGACTAAAACATTACTGCCATTATTAAGATGACTGGATTTTTTTAAACCCTCTCTTTCTGTGATCTGGTCATATAAATATCAATATCAGTCTTAAAATCACACCAGCTTGGCTCAATGGTGCATTCTTGAAGCCAAGTCTGTCCTATATCATGATTGCACCAGTTCTAATAGTCATAGATGAGAAATTAGCAGCACCCAAAGATGTAATTAGCAGAATAAAAAAAACGTTATCTATGCAATATCCATAAGCTTTATAATTATTGACGAAAATGTATTAAACTTATCCTGCACTTTTGTGGATTAAGGCAAAACCCTCAATAGATCTAGAAACAAAAATAGAAACCAAATTAATGCCTTAAAATATTTTATTTCTAAAAGCCACTCATGTACAGAAGCTATTCCTGTACAGAAGCATAAAATCAAGCTTAGCAAACTTCAGGGGGAAAAAACAATAAGATTGCAGAAAATGGTAAATCTGTATTTTTTTTCCTATCACTTTCTACCATAGAGTCAAGCAGTGCTTGGCCTTAGTCAAAAATACAAATTCCTACATGCATATAGAGTATATGTAATTAACTAGAATGCAAAAGCCAGATCCTAATTCACTGTAAAATAAAAATAAAATAAGAATAGGTTTATGCATTGCAGAAGCTCACATAGTAGAGGCATACTGAGTGAAACTACTAGCTAGATATTTTTACCAACCTAGCCTCCATAGTAGTTTGTATAAGCACTTATATACCCACAGAACATATGTATTGACTCAGGAAAAACATAATTTGCTTCAGTACAGCTGTGTGTTATGTTCACTCTCAGTAACAGCAGCAAATAACCATCCGAAAACTCTACCCTAGCAACAACAAAATTACACTTACATACAATGAGTGGGGAAAACACTGGAAAGGACAAATACAGAATATCTCTCTTCTGCCTATCATGGAAATGCTCATTGGTTCAGAAATGTTTTTTAAGTACATCAGAAGCCTGCTAAACAACCAGTGGGGCCCCTGGACGATCGAGATACAAAAGGAGCACTTAAAGACGATAAAGTCATTGCGGAGAAACTAAATGAATTCTTTGCTTCAGTCTTCACGGCTGAGGATGTTAGGGAGATTCCCAAACCTGGGACGTCCTTTGTAGATGACAAATCTGAGGAACTATCACAAATTGAAGTGTCACTAGAGGAGGTTTTAGAATTACACCTCTACCCCGATATAATGCAACCCGATACAACACGAATTCGGATATAACGTGGTAAAGCAGCGCTTGGGGGGGCAGGGCTGCTTTACCGCATTATATCCGGCAGCGGGGCTCGGGCGGAGATTTAAAGGGCCCGGGGCTCCCAGGCTGCTTGCCCAGGACTGTCCCTCTCTTCTTCATGTGGTCCACATGTCAAATGGGTCTGTATTTCCCTGAATCCAGCAGTAGGAAGTCCCTAGGATGCTTGTATAGAGGTGGCAGCAGTGGTGAGAGGATTGGGCTAGAATCCATGGTGTTTGCCCTGTGTCCAAAACTCCCTATCCACCACCCCAGGGGAGGCAGAGAGGAACAACATGACTGATCTCTGCAGGTAGGTGCAGTGACTGTTAGGTGTGGGCTCTATGGACTTAGGAATTATCTTACATTTGCCTCATGGTCTGTCTTGCATCAATTTCTTCACACAGAGAAGAGGGAAGGAGCAGTTTGCTGATACAACCAGATTTTCCAAGCCTACCCAGTTTCCTTTTCTGCGCAGGGCAGGACAGTTGAGGTAACCCCACCAAGACTGGGTTGCTGAAATTTTGCCTATATTTTGCCCACTGGAGCCATCCTCTCAAATGCTTGCAGGGATTTTCCTGTTCAATGGAGGGACACTGGACTCTGAAGGGAAAATTGCATTCTGTTTGTGATGGGTTATCATCCCTGGGGTGCAGTCTGGGAGCCGTGGGAACCACTGTGCCTCTAGCCCCCCAGCTGAGCAGGCCTCTCTCACACTGCTTTGCTGGTGATTCAGCCAGCCTCTCCAGGCCCTGTTATCACCCAACACAACAGCAGATGGCACCACACCACACATCTCTGCGGCCCCTGGCGAGGGGGGAGAGGCGTCTCCGTGCGCTGCCCCCGCTCCCAGCACAGTCCTCACAGCTCCCATTGGCCGGAAACCGGCCAATAGGAGCTACGGAGGCAGAGCTTGCAGGCAGCGCACGGAGACACGCTGTCCCTTTCCCCCCAGGGACTGCAGAGACGTGCTAGAAGCCAGCCGCTTCTGGGAGCAGCATGGGGCTATGGCAGGCAGGCAGCCTGCCTGAGTCCTACTGCGCCGTCGTCCAGGAGCCACCTGTGGTAAGCACCTCCCAGCCAGAGCCTGCACCTCGCACCCCATCCTCCACCCCAACCCCCTGCCCCAGATCAGAATCCCCCTCCTGCACCCAAACTCCCTCCCAGACCCCGCACCCACTCCTGCACCCCAATCCCCAGCCCCCTCCTGCACCAAACTCCCTCCCAGGAAAAAGACTTGTATATAGGGGCCCCACAAAATCTAATAGCCCCGGGCCCATAGGAGAGTTAATCCAGCCCTGTTTGTGTGTTTTCCATTATTTTGAACACAATGATGGGATTCACAATATATGTGTTAGACAAATACTGTTAGTTGTTAACGCCTGGTTTCTTGACAGCAGCATGAAAGCAGTGCTTACTATGTTTGTTTAAATGTGGGATGAGACTAGAGACAAGCATAATGTGACTGAGATCCTAAAACTGTAATTAGGCTGAGGGTAGAAAGGGATCTTTAGGCAGGTTAGTGTATGATTGACAGCTTTGAAGCTTCACTCCCACATTATAAAATGGAAAAAGAATTAGCATTTGTTGTGTTTTCTTTTTCAGTTTTGTCCTCAATATTGAATTTCAAGTAGACAGAGAAAAATAGCGACGCTGAAGACACAGATACTGTTTTAAAGAAGAGGTTTCCTTAGCAACAAAATATCAGATGAAAATCCAACAATGTATTCATGTGACTGAGCTTCACAAAACTAGGACATTAGAAAATGCAAAGAAGAATACAGTTGTGGAAGATACCACCACCTTAGGTATCTTCTAATTAAAAGTATAACTCAAACAACAGAATTATTTTGTGTACTTAAGCATACAAACCATTTTGTATTGAGTTTTTATACACATTTTAGTCACCTTTCCCCCTTTTCTTTGGTTGGGGATCCACCACTTTTTCTCACTTATCATTTGGGCACACCCTCCCTTCCCCCACCAAGGAGGATAGTAAGAGAAGCTGAAGATCATTTTTGCCACACCAATCAATCAGTCTGTTTACCGGAAATGCTGTAAGAACACAGACTCTGAAGAGGAATATTTTCTAAGTGGGTTATCTTGGGGATGCATCTGTTTCTCACAAACCCAATGTAAGCGGGGGAATGGTCCCGCTATTGTGTGGAACGTTCCTGGCTTATACACTACCCCGGTGAAGTGGGCTAGCGAAAGGATCTGAGTCCTTGCTCCCACTTCCTTTACCCAGAGCCCTGCCTGACCTAGAGGACTCTGCTTCCACTCTCCGGTGTGGCAGAGTCCTCATAACCCCAACAAGGCTGGGCCCAGGATTCCTGGGGGGCTCGACCCCCAACCTTTTTGTGGTCACTTAGGGCAGGGGCTAGGGTGTCCCCACTCCAGGGTGCTCTCTCTGCACTGGATGCTTCCCTGACCCACTGATAATTACATACAGTTCAAAGCAAATACAATTTATAAAACATTTTAAAAAATAAGGAAAAAATGGGAAAGGTTAAAGGAAAACATGTCATCCCCCTTTGTGGCACGGGGACATCACAACCAGCGTCTCTGGAATGTAAGGGAAGTTCAGTCTGTTCCTCACAAGTCCCAGGCCTCCTTCTCAGGCCCTGGCTGTGCTGCAGGGATGCTGCGGGTTGGACACTTGCTCTGGCAGTGGCCACACGCTCTCAGGCTCTAGGTGGCAGGACCCTTCTTCCCGATGGCGCACCCGCCTCGTCGGGGTTATGATCCCCCTCCAAGTCTGGCCTGCAAGGCGTGTTGGCTGGGGGCGTCTCCCTGCGCTGGGTCTGCTGCCCTCTCGCTCTCCCCAGCTGTTCACTGCACCTGGCTCCACTCTGCCTCAGCTCCAGCTCCACTCTGCCTCAGCACAGCTGCTGCTGCTGCTCTGCCTCCAGCTCCCTGGGCTGCTTCTCTGGTCCCTCTGGATCTGGTTGCTACAGGTCTGCTCTGTGGGCTGCTTCTGTAACTCTGCTCCCAGCTCTGACCTGCTTTTCTGGCCCCCTCTGGATCCAGCTCAGCTCTGCTCCACAGCTCAGCTTGCACTCCTGCTTTCTCCTTAGCTCGGCCCCACTCTGTCTGACCCAGGCAAGTCCCGCTCACAGGGAGGACAGGACCCCTCTGGCCTCCTGACTCCCTGATTAGCCTGCCCGCTCCGTCAATCAGGCTGACCTGGAGCATTGGCCTCTCCCCATTGTTTCTGGGGACTGTCAGTCTCAGGGGCCTGATTTCCCATTGACCCTTCCCCTTTCTTTTGGTACTGGGCGCTAGACAACCAAAACACCCCCACTGAGTTTGAGTAAGTCCCCTTACACCAAGAACCAGGATCCCTAAGGAGACTACCCAATGCTGTATCTGTCCCATATTTATTGAGAGCATTGGTAATGGCACAGCCTGCTCTTTTAGAAATCCATTGTAAAGTAAATGTATGCAACTTAAAGAAAATCAGAATAATAAACTGCTTGGAATTAGAGGGGGAAAAAACAGCCACTTGAAAATTATGTTCTGATTAGTTCCCAAGTCTCTCTCACTGCCCTTCCATAGCCTACCTTACGGAGAAAGGGTTTACAAACAGCAAAAGTGATACAAGGGCTGTGAAATCCTTTAGTCTGGAAAGCATAACTTTTCGGAAGTGGTAATCAGTCCAGCCAGAAAAAGAGGGAGGGAAAGCAGAACAAATGAAGATATACATTAAGTGAGAATAGAAGACTGTAACCAAAGGCGACATCTGACGATGATATCATATCTACTTTGCATTATTTGATAAAGGTAGGTTGAGCTTGCCAGGTGGCTGCTCTGTATGTCTCCTTATAAAAGGGTCTAGTTCTGTCTACCCAGGATGTGGCGACAGATCTTGCTAAGCACGTTGAGATACCTGAAAGCATCTTCCAACCCTTCTTATAAGCTTCTAAAATAGAAAACATGACCCAGGTAAGAGTTGGTTGTGTTACAGGCTTTCCAAACCTTAGTTCTTGCCAGCATATAAGGTGAACAAGATATCAGATTTCCTGGTGGACTGTAGTATCTTAGCAGGTTTGAATGCTGTACTAAGATCTAAGCTATATCACCTTCTCTCTTTAAGATTATTAGTTTTTGGACAAAATTAAGGATAGTATGATGTCTTGGGTGAAATAAAGAATGACTGCTGATGAAAATTCTAAAATAGTACTGAGTACAACTTGGGAGAAACTGAAGAAAAAAACTTTTGAAATAAGGTCCCTAATCCTTTTCAGCAGTGATAGCTATTAAAAGGCAAAATTGGAGTTTTTGCCATTCAAAGCACTTCAACAATACAACCTATATGGTCCAATTGCATGGTGTTACCTTAAGCTTAAACATCTCTTGAAGGACATACTTGGTCCTGAGGTTCTGGGAGCACCATAGACTCCAGAATTGTTGTTGAAGTGGGAAGAGTCCTACAGATTCACCCAACCAGCTGTAGCCTGTTACAACTTCCTGGCCCAAATGACCCTAAAAATGGTTACCTTCTCATAACTGTTGTTCTTCGAGATGTGTTGTTCATGTCCATTCCAATTAGGTGTGCGTGCATTGCGTGCACAGCAGCCAGAAAGTTTTTTCCCTAGCAGTATCCATACACCTAATTGGAATTGACATGAACAAGCACTCAAAGAAGAATTTAGATTTCCTGTGCCACACCTGGAACAAAAGATGTGTGGGGAAGTACCTTGCAAAACATTAAAAACCTCTACTTTTGATTTTCAGTTACAGCTAATCCAGCAGAAAGTTATATTTTTGTTCATACTGGTCCCTGCAGTTATAGTGCATGGGCCTTGCCAAAAGAGACTGCTGCTGGAGATGTGGGTACCCCAGAACCATATTGGCTCACATAATTTGGGACTGTCCCAAGTTACAATCCTGTTGTCCAGAAGTAGGTAGGAAGATTAATATGATAATGGATTCCTCCTTGAAAATTACTTCCCAGAACTGTGTTTTGGGATATATCCCATCATCTTGGAAACTCTCCAACTCATTGAAAGCTTTGTTGTCTAGAGCAGTGCTTGTAGACAAATGACTCATATGTTTGATGGAAGAGGAGACTGCTCCAAGGATAGAAACTCGGCACAGCAGCTTGGCTGACCTGGCAGCTAAAGAGCAGATAACATTTCAGAGAAGAGGGAGCTCAGACAAATCTGAAAAGGTTTGGTCTGACTTTTTAGAAATCTTTGATTAATTCCTAGCAGATGTCACTCTCCTTTCCCCTCCCTGCCCTCCCTCCTTCCTTTTCCTTTCATACCCGTCCCATTCCTTTACGTTGTTATTTTCTCCCTTATTTTTTTAAACAAAATTCAATACAATACATAAATAAATAAAGGCAACTTTGGCCTGGTCTACGCACAAAGTTGCACCTATTTAACTAAAAGTGTGATTTTAAACCAATATACTTTAAATTGGTACAACTTTGTGTGTGGGGACTCTTAAATCAATTTAAATGTGGCTTCTATCAATTTTGCTTGCTCCTGGTCAACAATATTTTAATCTGTCATGTCTACTATTTTAGAACCTTATAAGAAGGGTGGAAAGATGTTTTGAAGTATCAGAGTACAGTATGAGCCAGCTAAACTGACATCAGCCAGGTTTAAATCAAGTTAAGAATGTTCAACTGTAACAGCATCCTTGGTGTTTCCTCACTCAGGAGGTAAGGAAACCTGACCACACCCAGTCATGTACTGTGGGTGGTCGCAACAACAGCCCCACTTCCCTACTATTTGCAATGGGGGCTCTGCCCTATGTAGGCCTCAACTCTCTCCAGATGAGGGATCAAAATGAAAGTCTCAACCCCCCCATGCCTTTAGGGATACTCCCTCCCTCCCTCAGATCCCAGCAGTGGTGACTCTACAGTGCTGCCAACAATCCAGTCCCAACATAATGGACTTAGGAAAATTTCTCTGGCTGGGTATCTGAGACCACTCAGCTTGTCTGTCTTACCTTAGGAGTCCACAGTACTCTCCTCATTGCCAGAGTGAAGGGCTCCTGCCTAGGAGTTTCCTCCACAGCGCTATGAGTCACTCCCGCAGTCTGCTGGTTAAGGCAATCTTACACCCTGCTGACCAAAGTTTCCTCCCTTTTAAAAGTCTCCTCCCTATCATGCATGATTGACAGGGCCAGAGGGGTGAACCTAGCCCTACCTCCAGGGTTTTTCTGGCCCCTTCCTCGTCCATGTGGGCCCTATACACCCTGTCACACAGACTATACAGTTGCACTGATTTTAGTAAAATTGGTTTATAATTACACCTTTGGTTAGCACTGCAATTTTAAATATATAAAGCAGTGGTTCTCAAACTTTTGTATTGGTGACCCCTTTCACACAGCAAGCCTCTGAGTGCGACCCCCCCCTTATCAATTAAAAACACTTTTTTTTAATATTTAGCACTATTATAAATGCTGGAGGCGAAGCGGGGCTTCGGGTGGAGGCTGACAGCTCACGACCCCCCATGTAATAATCTCGCGACCCCCTGAGGGGTCCCGACCCCCAGTTTGAGAACCAGTTTTAAACCAATACAAGTGTGTGCACACAGAAGTTTGCTTTGGTATAACTAACCCAGTTTAATTAAACTGTTGCAAGTGTGTGTGAAGAAAAGCAATTTCAGAGGGAGGAAATAACGAGGTAGCAAAAAGTTTAAAAGACTGCTCGATTAAATGCACCAGAACCTGATTTAGATACCAGCTAGCAAAGACAGCTTTAACAGAAGGACAAAACTCAACAAATGCTTTGAGCAATTTAGGGATGAGATAGTGACAGGGCCGGCTCCAGGGTTTTGGCCGCCCCAAGCAGACGGAAAAAACAAAACAAAAAAAGCCGCGATCGCGATCTGCGGCGGCAATTCGGCGGAAGGTCCTTCGCTCCGAGCGGGAGTGAGGGACCGTCCGCCGAATTGCCGCCGAATAGCTGGACCTGCCGCCCCTCTCCGGAGTGGCCGTCCCAAGCACCAGCTTGCCAAGCTGGTGCCTGGAGCCGGCCCTGGATAGTGAGATGTTAAACTGTCTTTATTTGGCAAAGTTTTGGGAGCACCCAAAGTAACACTTTTACTCAAAAGCCTGGTCTACGCACATGTACACTTCTTTAACTAAAGGTGCAGTGTTGCACCAATTTAGTTAAACCAGTTAAACTTGGTGTCTGAACACTCTTACATCATTTTAAACCTTGAGGGCAAGATAAACCTCCGTAAGCCAGGTTTATACCTATGTAAGAGTGTCCTTCGCATAGTCCGTCGATTCAATGATGACATTTTCATGCTCTCTCTTTTTATGGATTCTGAGGTGACTCTGAAGTCCAAAGCATGACGCGCATGCTCGTGAGCAGATCGGGCAGACAAAGTCATTGGTGAGCATCTTGGTAGCTATCACAGTGGTATGACGCTTTTCCCTTGCAGCTAACAGTTGATTATTTCTATCCTCTTCAAAGTCTTGAAAAGCTCTGAGTGTTGTGTATCGCCATGCTGATCTATTTGACGCAGTCTTCTCAAGATCATCCAGTTTTATTGCAAAATGTATGCTTGTCTTGATGCTTGTCCTTGAAGAGCTTTCTGGGGCGGCCTTGATTCTGACGTCCATGTGCCAATTCTCCATAGAAAAATTTTTCTGGGGAGTCAATGTTCAGGCATCTTAATGATGTGTCCAACACAGCATAGTTGAGCTTTTATCAGCATGGCCTCGATGCTTGTGGCATTTGAATTTTGGAGAATCTCCAACATGGTAATTTTGTCTTGACAGTGGATCCCCATAATTGTGCACAGAGGCTGCATACAGGAGGCCTCTAGCTGTTTGATATTCCATTTGTATGGTGTCCAGGTCTCACAGCTGTAGAGGAGAGATGTGAGCACAAAAGCATTGTAGAGTTTTATTTTTGTTGAGAGGGTTATGTTGTGGGATTTCAAGACTTTGTTACACAGCTTTCTTAGTGACTGAAAAGCTTTCCGTATCCTATTTGTGATCTCTTTGTCAAGAGATCCATCATTAGAGATGTTGCTGCCAAGATAGATAAAATTGTCAGCTTGTTTTAGTTGGATTCCACTAATGGATATGCTAGGAGATATGGCATGGAGTGGTGAAGATGACTGATGCAACACCATAGTTTTCTCCAGTCTGATGCTTCAGCAATTTCTCCATTTTGATGCTTCAGCAAAGCGATCTACGATGCACTGGAGATCTCCCTGTGTGTGTGCTAGGAGGGCACAATCATCCACAGAGTGCTTCTCTTAGTAGTAGCTCTGTTACTTTTGTTTTTGCTTTAAGCCTTATAAGATTGAAGACTGAGCTGTCATGTCTGTATCTGATGTATATGCCTCTGTTGAGCCCGTTTGTAGTATGGTTGAGAACTTGGGTGAAGAAGAGGTTGAACAGTAAATGGGCAAGGACTCCATTTGAAATGGGAAAGGAGTCAGTGTGATCTCCATTAAAAAGTACCTGAGCTTGTAACCCCTCATGGAATAAACAAATGATCTTTACCAGTTTTGCTGGGCAATCAAGTTTGCTGAGGATCATCCATAATACTTCTCTATTGACTGTATCAAATGCTTTTGTCAGATCAATGAAGACACTGAACAGATACATGTTTTGTTTGATAAATTTTTCTTGCATTTGCCTGATACTGAAAATCTTGTCTATGGTGCTACAATCAGATTTGAAACCACATTGAGCCTCAGGTAGATTGACTTCTGAGACAGATGAAATCAGTCAGTTCAGGAGGACACAAGCAAAGATTTTTCTAGCCACAGATAGGAGAGATATCCCACTATAGTTATCACAGACCATTTTGCTGCCTTTATTTTTAAATAAAGGAATAATTATGGCATCTTTGAAGTCTTGTGCCATTTCTCCCAGAAGTCAGTAAGGATCTTCTGGAGTGGTGTTGCCATCTTTGGACCAGCAGATTTATATATTTCTGCTGGTATTCCATCTCTGGACTTTCCTGAGGACTTTCCTGAACTCATCATACTGATTGCCCTTTCTGTTTTTTTTAAATGAGGGTGGTGAGTCAAGTTGGTGCTGAATAGGCTTTTGAGGTATCTGGTTAATAGCATTTATTTCAATGGAGGATGGTCTGTTCAGTAGTTGGCTGAAGTGTTCAACCCATCTCTGTTCCATACCATGTTTGTCTTTGATGACTGTCCTGCCATCAGCCATTATGAGTGAACCTATGCCCACTGTTGAAGGTCCATAGACCAGCTTCAAGGAGTCAAGGAACTTCTTTGTTTCATTTGTTTCCGCATACATTTGAATGTCTTCTGATGCCTTCTCCCACCATTTATCTTGTATTGAACGTGGTTGTCTTTGTGTCTTGCTTTGCAGGTGTTTGAATCTGTCTCTCTTTGAGGTGGACTGAATATCATTTTGCCAGTTTTGGAAAGCCTCATTTTTTTCTTTCAAGAGTACTGTGATTTCCTCATCGTTTTCATCAAACCAGTCACAGTGAGCCCTTTTCTTCTGTTCCAGGACATCAATTGCAGTTTTTTGTACTGTGTCTCCAAATTCCTCCCATGAGACAAGGTTATACTAAGGTTGGTTTCTAGTGCACTTAGTAGCTTGTCTCGATAGGATGCATGGTTAGGATGCAGGGGAACGTCTTGATTGTTTTGGGGCATTTTGGGCGTGTGGGGTTAATATATACATTCAGTACTGACCTAGTGGACTATAAGGTGGATAGAAAGCTGGCTAGATCGTCGGGCTCAACGGGTAGTGATCAACGGCTCCATGTCTAGTTGGCAGCCGGTTTCAAGTGGAGTGCCCCAGGGGTCGGTCCTGGGGCTGGTTTTGTTTGATATCTTCATTAATGATCTGGAAGATGGCGTGGACTGCACTCTCAGCAAGTTTGCAGATGACACTAAACTGGGAGGATTGGTAGATACGCTGTAGGGTAGGGATAGGATACAGAGGGACCTAGACAAATTAGAGGATTGGGCCAAAAGAAACCTGATGAGGTTCAACAAGGACAAGTGCAGAGTCCTGCACTTAGGATGGAAGAATCCCATGCATTGTTACAGACTAGGGACCGAATGGCTAGGAAGCAGTTCTGCAGAAAAGGACCTAGGGGTTACAGTGGACGAGAAGCTGGATATGAGTCAACAGTGTGCCCTTGTTGCCAAGAAGGCTAACGGCATTTTGGGCTGTATAAGTAGGGGCATTGCCAGCAGATCGAGGGACGTGATCATTCCCCTCTATTCGACATTGGTGAGGCCTCATCTGGAGTACTGTGTCCAGTTTTGGGCCCCACACTACAAGAAGGATGTGGAAAAATTGGAAAGAGTCCAGCGGAGGGCAACAAAAATGATTAGGGGGCTGGAGCACATGACTTATGAGGAGAGGCTGAGGGAACTGGGATTGTTTAGTCTGCAGAAGAGAAGAATGAGGGGGGATTTGATAGCTGCTTTCAACTACCTGAAAGGGGGTTCCAAAGAGGATGGATCTAGACTGTTCTCAGTGGTACCTGATGACAGAACAAGGAGTAATGGTCTCAAGTTGCAGTTGGGGAGGTTTAGGTTGGATATTAAGAAAAACTTTTTCACTAGGAGAGTGGTGAAGCACTGGAATGGGTTACCTAGGGAGGTGGTGGAATCTCCTTCCTTAGACGTTTTTAAGGTCAGGCTTGACAAAGCCCTGGCTGGGATGATTTAGTTGGGAATTGGTCCTGCTTTGAGCAGGGGGTTGGACTAGATGACCTCCTGAGGTCCCTTCCAACCCTGATATTCTAGGATTCTATGATTCTAGTCATTCTATGATCCATCCAGCATTCTGCTCCACACATGGCTCTGGTGATCCTGGCATCCCTTATGTCACATTGTCGGACAATGATGTAATCTATTAGATGCCATTGTCCACACACAAAGTTTAACTAGTTTAACTAAATCGGAGCAAAATGACACTTTTAGATACACCATACAATGGTTTGTCTAAACAAGCCCTAAAAGTATTCTCAGCTCTTTAACAACTCTATCAAAACTAAAATCTCAGGTAGGTTTATAAAGGTTGACTTAGTTTCCACATTATTGTATGAACCCCAGCATCTGAAGATTTTCCAGATGCAGTAGTAACTCTCCTGATGTGGCATCCTTCCTGGATGGAAGGAGAACATCTACTGGTTGGACCGCACACCCAAATTTAGAGATTCATCCTCTCAAGTTCTGCTTTATCATCTGGAATTTGTGCGGTTCTTGACACTTCACAGGACCCTGTATTAGGTATTTGATGTTAGGTAATTGAGAGGGAGAACACAGGAAAACTCTCCCGTCTGTACATCAGAAGGTGTGACAGCCCTGGGATGCAATCTGGACTGTACAGCCATTGTGCACCCTTTAAGTCTCCTGCCCAGGCTATCTCCTACACTGCTATGTTAGTGAACAGCACAGCCCTCCAGACTCTTTTCACTCAGCCATCAGTGAGCAGAGACACACCCAACAAAGTTACAGGGAGGCTTTCACAGCCACTCATGAACTGTATACAGGGAGACACCCACAAATTCCCCCAGACCCAGCCTTGCACCCAGAATTATGCATCTTACTCTGCTCAAGACCTTCTTGATCAAGGCAAGCTCATTAATTAGTTTGCCATTCTATCAATGGCAATATGCCATTCCATATAAACCAGCCCTTGTTAATATATTCCCCAAGTACTTCAGCCAAAAACACAGTAGTTTATATTAAACATAAAACAGATTCATTAACTACAGAAAGACAGATTTTAAGAGATTAAGTGGTATTGGCACAGAAGGTCAGAACTGGTTACAAGAAGAAATAAAATAGCAAAACCGCAATCTAGACTGTAAACTTTATCAAGGTAATGATTCTGAAAGTAAAAAGATTTCTCTCACCCAGAACTTCACAGCAGTTCATGTTAACTAGGATACTTTCTGATTAGGACCAGCCACTCTCAAAATCCCAATGGAGTTTTCTTTGTCTTTCAGGCAATCTTGTTTCCTTTTGTAGAGATGGGGGGAGAGGCAAGCCAAGTGGTAATGTCATTGTCCCTTATGTATACTTTTCTCCAGGTGCTGGAAAAATCCATGCTGTGTCATGGGGTTAGGCAGTCCCCACGCTGTACGTGAGTTGCTGACCATCCTTCATTATGAAGTGTAAATGTTTTGTTTACAACTCCCCTGCTGGTGAATGCCAGCTGATGGCTGCTTAACACCAGGCTGGGTATTGGTCACCCCTAAGTTGCCACTGAAGAGCCAGGCTGTGGGTGTCTCCCAGGCTCACATTATGTTTCAGTAACATATAGCAAAATCTCATAAGTTCATGTACAAGGATACATATATTTCAACAGGATAATGAGGTTAATCAAATCAAGACTTTTCAAACGATACCACACAAGGCATACTTTGTACAAAACATTATAATCATATAATGGTGGTGAATATGGGGATACAGAGGACAACAGGGAGTACATACAGTATGTCACAGAAGGACAGTGCTGAAACACCTGATTCCCATACAACTGCCCCCTAGTGATATAAAAGTATCAATCGCCGGGGACATGTTACATACAGGGATTCTTCATCTCTCATTGCCCACTAACTTGAAAACGCTACTGCTCTTGTCAGCAGCCAGTAGTATTTGTCAGCAGAACAATATTTGAGTAAGCAGTACTGCAGAATAAACTCTCTGCACTGAATCCAATAAGGAACATACATACAGCAAAATGCAGAAGAGAGATCTAGTGTACAGCGAATGCTCATTATGTATCTATGGATGGTGCAAGTTCAGAGGCTGATGGGGCCATGACCTCACCTCCTTCTTGCTTCTTAGATGGCTTAATTAGTCTGGATAGCATCGAGAATCCATTGTGACATTACTCAGAGTGCAATCTGGACTGTTGAACAGCTGTCCCCCCTCAATTCTCCAACCTGGGGTGCCTTTTACACTGCTTCACTGTGAGAGCAACCACTGCTGGACTTGCCCCAACACAGCCTCCAGCACATAATCACGCTGCAGGTTAACTAACAGTTCCGGCCTGCCAGCGGATTTCCCTGACGGGCCAAGTGCCAAAGGTTGCCGATCCCTGGTCTATACCATCCAAAAGAAAGTCAAACTGGCAAAACTGTCTGCTTGTTAGGAACCAGGATGTGGGCAGTCTGCCTAGTAACCAGAGAAGGCATCACGCATGGGGAAGCAGAAGCAACAGTCAGAACCAGAGTCAGAGACCAGATGCCAGAGCCAAAGGTCAAGCCAGAATCAGAATCAGCAATTGGAGCTGAAGTCCAGAGCTTGAGTAAGTGACCATATGCCAGAGCCAAAGGTCAAGTCAGAGTCAAATCAGAAATTGTAGCCAAAGGTCAGAACCGGAATCAGAGGCCAAATGCCAAAGCCAAGAATTAAGCCAGAGTCAGAGCCAGGAATTGGAGCTCGGGGTCTCACCCAGATAACCTGGAGTCAGGGAAGGCAGGAGTAGGGCTGAGACAGAGCTAGAAGAAGGCACGAGCAGAAGCTAACGCAGTCACGGGCAAATACTTTTAGCAGTCAGTGCCCTGGTGCCTCTGATGTTAAGAGCAGGTCTGTTGATCCCCTCAGTCAACCAGGTGGTTTGGCCAATCAGGCAGCTCAACTGGGGCCCAGCTGGGCTTGATTAAACTAGCAGGTAAGCAGGCTAGCTGCAGGCCTTTACTCCTGACACTGCTCAAAAGAGGGTTGTGGGCTTAGAGAAGTTGGGTGGAATGTTAATGAGATTTGGAGATGAGCCTAGGGTTTCCAACTTTCTACTCGCACAAAACCAAACACCCTTGGCCCGCCCCTCCTCTCAGGCCCCAGCCATTCTCCGTGCCCCCGCCCCCCGTTCACTCCATCCCCCTCCCTCTGTCGTTTGCTCTCTCCACCCTCAATCACTCGCTTATTTTCACTGGACTGGCTCAAGGGGTTGGGGTGCGAGAGAGGGTGAGGGTTCCAGCTGTGGGTGTGAGCTCCAGGATGGGGCCACAAATGAGGAGTTCAGGGTGCGGGAAAGGGGATGGGATGCAGGAGGGGATGAGGGCTCTGGATGGGGGTGCAGGCTCTGGGGTAGGGCTGGGGATGAGGGGTTTCAGGTGCAGGAGGGAGCTCCGGGCTGGGCTGAGGGTTCGGAGTGCAGGAGGGGACTCTGGGCTGGTGCAGGGGGTTGGGGTGTGGGAGGGTGTGATGGCTCCAGCTGGGGATGCAGGCTCTGGGGTGAGGCTGGGGATGAGGAGTTTGGGGTGCAGGAGAGTGCTTCGGGCTGGAACCGAGAGGTTCGGAGGGAGGGAATGGGATGGGCTGGGGCAGAGAGTTGGGGCACAGGAGGGGGTGCAGGCTCCGGGCGGCGCTTACCTCAGGCAGCTCCCAGAAGCAGCGGCACGTCCCCGACAGGCGGCTCTGCGTGCTGCCCCGTCCGAAGGTGCAACCCCTCAGCTCCCATTGGCTGCGGCTCCTGGCCAATGGGAGCTGCGGAGCTGGTGCTTGGGGTGGGGGCAGCGCATGGAGTCCCCTGGCTGCCCCTACACCTAGGAGCCAGAGGGGGGGCATGCTGCTGCTTCCAGGAGCCACAGGGAGCAATGGCAGGCAGGGAGCCCCCCTTAGTCCTGCTGCGCTGCCGACTGGACTTTTAATGGCCTGGTCAGCAGTGCTGACTGGAGCTACCAGGGTCCCTTTTTGACCAGGCATTCCAGTCGAAAACCGGAAACCTAGCAACCCTAGAGAAGCCAAGCATAAAGTTTTCTGATTTAGTGAACTCTGCCTTCCTGCAGACTGAGAAAGACGTGGGCATGAGGGGAGTGCTGAAGCACACACTATATTCCCAATCTTGTAGACTGCATGCTCGTCAGATTCATTCTCCAGGTCCACAAAATATAGACCAAATAACACGTAGGAGGGAGTCAGGGAAGAGAAGCCACTGAGACATTATCTATAGCATTGACCCTCATATTTACTCTCTCATTAAAGCATGTACCTAACCTAAATTTCCACATGGGAGAACGGTTATTCCAATTTGGTGCTACCTTACAGTAGAGAGGAAAATCTGAATCAGAAAAACTTTTATTCTTAAAGTAGTGATACATATTCCCGTCAAGAAAAAGATGAGAGAATGTAGACTGAATACGCTGAGGTGGTGCTTAGACTTCTCAGTTTGGCCTTCTGTCTTGTCAGCCATTTTGAGATCCTGTCAGACAATGGCACAGCCAAACACGGAAAATAAATTATATGAAAAACTATCTACAAAAAAGTACCCCAAAGAAGCAATAAAGGGGAAAACTACAAAGGAAATTGTGAGGACACAAATGGACTTCAACATTACTGCTTCTTCACTGGTCAGGAGCTGGAAGGCAGATGGAGCCACTCCTATTTTTATATTTTTGGAATCCAACAAAAGGGGAAAGGATGGGTGGATGGGGAAATGAGTGGCACCAGTAAACAATGCTTTCTAGAAAATATCAGGCTTGTACTCTAAACGTGTTTTTATCTGAAATTCAGGGATCCATTTGGGCAATTCTCAAAGGTAGGGATGAATTTTTTAGCTGACTATACATAAATATATTGCAGTTGTTATTTTTTTAAGTGTACAGTAAATTAAGTTATTTAAAACTTGAATTTGTTGTCAAATATAATATTCCAAAGAGTATGGATTAACAATTAAACATAAGGAAAAAACAAGAACTTGATACAGCATTGAACAAAGTGAAAGCGCAGTAGTCACATTAAAATACAGATTAGATCCAAAAAGCACGTTTACTAGTTCTTCAAACTTTCCCTTTATTTCTGTCTAAGGATTCTAGAAGAAAATTGAGCTTTAAGATGACAGACTAGCTGTGGTAAATCTTCATGCAGTGTCCAAATACTGTCTGATGCCTTGTCTTGCTCTAAGCTAGAGCATCATTCACCTTGCTTGCTCTTGCAGAACGATTATAAGCAAAGAACGAGGATTAACACAGTTCTAAAAGTCAGGAGGAGGTTTATATAGTTGTCAGCTAACCACAATCTAGAATTAATCTTCTTATTCTGTGTGTGCACTGCTTTAAAACAGAATAAGACATCTCTTTACCCACTGTTTCAGTCTAAATAGGAAGGAGGTCCATAAATTGGTCATAATTTAAACGACCACAAGTTACATGAAGGCTTTTAAATAACACCCTGTACTCACTTAACTTTTCCAATTTTCTTCTTAATTTTAGGAGGGTACAAATATGGCATTTTATCATTCAGTTTTTAATTTAAATTTTTAAGTAAAATACTTGATAATTGAAGAATAAGTTTACAACAGTATACCAGTCTACTTTTATATACACATGCATATACAAATAGTAAGGTAAATAAATGGAAAGTAGCATCATAAAGAAAAACAGTTCTCTCATCCCTCTTGTCTGTTAGAATGACTTTTAGAGATACACCACATTGATACATAAACTTCACATCTACCAAGTCTGGAAAAATCAGAACAGAATATGCAATCAAATGAAGACAGTATTTATTAGAGATGACAGCACATAATGATTTTATAATAACTATGGATACATTCTAAGCATAATTTTCAATCTCAATCACTTACACAATAGATAAGTCTGACCCACTGCTGCAATTCTGCATTTTATTTGCAGGTTAACTTTTAATAGAATTTTGAACAAGAGTTCTTTATTGACATTAAACATTAATTTATATAATTTTACTTCCACCAGTATCCAAATACTATGTACTCTGTATGAAGATAAAAATTTAAGAGTTTTCTTGTTTAAGATTCTAGTTACATCTAGAATATTATGTGCTCTATAATCTAAAGTTCCAAGCAATGTCAAAGATGTAAGTTTTTCCTTCCTCTATGGAAAGTTTTGACTAAATTATTAAGGAAGCACTGCTTGTGGTTCCACAGTCAAGTTTGAGTTGAGTTCTGTATTTCAAGCAAAGATTCTGCCACTTCCTTCTGTAAGAAAAATATAGCAGATTCTTCCCAAAATTAGAACACTGACTTTTTGGGCACAAAATGATTTTTATGAGAATTGAAAAGTAATCCATTAATTAGTTTTGAAGTTAAAATTGATTTAAAAATGGGTCCTTTAAGAAATTTAACTCCTCAACTCAGAACATACTTTTCTCCAAATTATCTCAGTAACAAAATAACAGGCTCTTCAAACTTCCCATATACTTAAAACTCAATAAAATCTTGTGAATAGACTGCATTTGAATATTTGCAAGGTTTTTTGTTGTTCTGTTTCTAAGGATTATCGGGGGAGGTGGTTCCCATAACTCAAAGATTCTCCTTCAATGGGGGATGGTAACTATTTTCATCAACAATTCCACAAAGAACTGTCTTCTTTCAAAATAACTGCCATCTTTTATTGTTCTCAACAGGAATTATTCTCCATGAGACTGAAAGCCATAGCTGCCCTTCATAGCTGTCTGTCAAGATGGCTACCACTTCCCATTGTTCCCAAAAGGAGTCAAGCCAAATTGTCCTCAGCTAAAATAGTGGCCTCTCTCAGCATAAGGAGCATACCATCTTTGTGTCACACAGTATATTTGTGGTATATATGATATTATTGGGAGAGACCTCAATATTGATACCAAAATGAAAAATGTATAACATTCATATGTTAGGCCTTTACAAACTTGTCAGTGCCTTTATTGAATATTAAGATAGCTATAAGTGTGTGTAGCAAGGATGCTTGAAATATAACAATACCTGCATATGTTTTAAGTTAGTTATTTTATAAAGTTTTCAAGGTAATCAAAAGAAATTGCAGAACGCTTCTGCTTTCTGTCACTCCAAAGACATGCCAAATGTTAGGAAGATAGTGCCCTCCTATCCACAAGCCCATGTTTATTACCCCTAAGAATGTTTATTCAAACTTTAAAATGCATTCTTAATTTCTATTTTGCTTTTATTTTTATAACAGTGTCTTATGCTATGTTTTGAAAAATGGATGTTAACTTGGTTATTGTGATTGATAACTTGTTTTGCTATACAAATTAACTGCAAACTGTGTATTACAACTGGTAAACACTCACTTGGTCTAAAAAGTAAGTAAACCACAGTGTCTTTTTAAGACCAGGACACCTCCCTTTGTATAAAATAAGTTTGGTACAAATGTAATCCACACCTCAAGAAAACAAATCATGGAAAACATTCATGTTTTAGGAAAATATCTGATTGTGTAAAAGAATGTGTTACCATAACAATAAATCTAGTTGTAAAGTGGGCTTTTTCACCTTCCCAAGAAAAACATCTAAGTAAATCCACAGAAAGAATTCTAGAAATATCCTTGTTGAAATGAATTTCTTTTGTGAGCACTCTAAAAACATCATTCAGAAAAGCCTCTAGGAAAATGTGTAGTTGGAAATTATTTAAACCTTTTGTTTACTTCTTAAATGTTAAAATGCAAACACCTTTATAAAATGCATATTTACCAATATGTTAACTAAAAGCAAAGCTTCTAATGTGATTTCCTAATATCATTGCTATGTAAATGGTAAAATGCTTTATGTACCAACCTGAAATCTAATGACCTTCGTTCACCTGCACATCTACCAATGTGATATATGCCATCATGTGCCAGCAATGCCCCTCTGCCATGTACATTGGCCAAACCGGACAGTCTCTACGCAAAAGAATTAATGGACACAAATCTGACATCAGGAATCATAATACTCAAAAACCAGTGGGAGAACACTTTAACCTGTCTGGCCATTCTATGACAGACCTGCGGGTGGCTATCTTAAAACAGAAAAACTTCAAAAACAGACTCCAACGAGAGACTGCTGAGCTGGAATTGATATGCAAACTAGACACAATTAACTCAGGGTTAAATAGGGATTGGGAATGGCTGAGCCATTACAAACATTGAATCTATCTCCCCTTGTAAGTATTCTCACACTTGCTTCTTATCAAACTGTCTGTACTGGGCTATCTTGATTATCACTTCAAAAGTTTTTTTTCCTCTTACTTAATTGGCCTCTCAGAGTTGGTAAGACAACTCCCACCTGTTCATGCTCTCTGTATGTGTGTATATATATCTCCTCAATGTTTCACTCTATATGCATCCGAAGAAGTGGGTTGTAGCCCACGAAAGCTTATGCTCTAATAAATTTGTTAGTCTCTAAGGTGCCACAAGTACTCCTGTTCTTCTTGCTAATCTGATTACTAATACAAAACACCATTTAAATATAGAATATTTATACTAAAGGGAAATTAATTAGTTAGCTAACTCCCTCACCCAACTCCGGAAGACAAGAAAAATCATGTCTCCAAGAATTATGAAGAATCAATAGCTTGGTTAATAACTATTTTTACTAAACACTCTTAAAATTATTGAATTTTCTTTTGAGAAATAAAAGCTTTTTATAAAAAGAACTGGAGTGTTTGGACTTTTTGGAAACAATTTAATTGCTTGATGAACTGTAATAAAATTAAAGAAATATATCAGAAAATGCATTGAATAAAAAGAGTTAAAACTAAAGATGTTCTGAGAATCTCCTGCCACAACGACAAACAGGGCTTTGGAGCGGAGCCCGGAGCTGGAGCGTGGACCAGTAGGTTTTTGCCCAGAGCTGGAGTGGAGCAATTCAAAAATTGATTGTTCCAAATCCCTGACGACAAAGGAAATATAACTATCAAAAAAGAGTTACAACCCAAATGCATGTATGTATTAACAAACTACATATTCATAAAATGAAGAGGTTCCTAAGGAAAACCCATGAATGTACTGAGCCAATGAAAGTATGACAGCAGCCAACTTCAATTCAAAATAAGCCTGAAAGTGGTGTGTTTTCCTATAATTTCACAAAAATGGGAAGGAGAGGCACTAACCCTGAAGTTAGCATCCCTTTACTCATGCCCTACTACCTTGCTCAAACACACACAGCACTTATCAGCTTAATCCTGTCCATCTTTACAAGCAAGCTGTCACAGACAGCTAAGAAAAAACAAAAAAGCTAACACCAAAGAAATCTCAACAAAACCAACCTAAGGACAACCTCCCTAAAACTTCAACATGGATTGGTGAGAGGAAGTTAATTAAGACACTGCAAAGGGATTAGATTAAAAAATTCTTGTAATGATTTTACTGGGATAGGGAAATACTATTGTTAAGATTAATTGTTTCTCCTGTTAATCACCAGATAATTAGACCACACATTCCTGCAGAAGAGACCAGGGTTAAACACTGATAAAAAGAAAAACAGTGGGATTTAATTGAATTTAAGATTCTTAATATTTGTTAATTGGACTGTCTCCAGATAGCTCCTTAAATGGCTTCTTCTATGTAATGGATTTAAGTTAGTTTTTTTTTATTTCATAGGATTTTGTTAAGATTGCTTACGTCATCTATAAACTGTCGGGTTATTAATAATAACCAGCAGATCCATCTGCCATTGAACAAATTTCTTTTGCCCATCCATAAACAGTTTTTGTTATTGAATGATATACCAAAATTGGACTCACAATGCTGGGAAATAAAATATTTGTCTCAATTTAGCAAGAGAAAAGGGCCCCACCAGAGGCAGTTCACTCTCAGAGATGTAATCTCTGCTAAAAACTCTCCACAGAGAGGCATACAGAAAAGAGTGTAACAGGAGTAACCAATTTATTATTTGTGTTCTGTCATATGTGTTATTTTGTTTAATGGTTTTTTTCCTTTTTTAATAATAAAGTGGTCGTGGTTAGTAACTGTGATTATTTTGCTTGGTCTTAATCATGGTGTCCTCTAAGTCAACGTTTCTTAAATGCGGCCACCGTGGCCGCATGCAGCCATCAGGGGCTTTTCTTGCAGCCACAGCCTCCTGGGCTGTGATGGGGGGGGAGGGGGAGCAGAGCAGCGGCCCCTTCCTGGTGCTCCTGGATACACCGTCTTGGTGTTGCTGGGGCTGCCAGCAGGGGTTGGGTCCTGCCCACCTCTGGAGACACCTGGGGCACAAAGCTGGAGGGAGTTCCCCACCTTCCCATGGGCGGTGGGGCTCAGGCTTTGGACTTCAGCCCTGGGGCACCGGGGTGGCAGGCTCTGGCCGCGGGGCTTCAGGCTCCAACCCCAGGCTCCGGCTTTGGGCTCTGTTTGTGTAGGAGCTGGAGGGGAGACTTGCCGCTGCTTCCGGGAGCTGCCTGAGGTAAGTGCCGCCCGGAGCCTGTACCCCGATCCCTCCCGTGCCCCAACTCCCTGCCCAAGCCCTGATCCCCCTCCTGCCCTTCAAACCCCTCAGTCCCAGCCTGGAGCACCCTCCTGCACCCCAAACCCCTCATCCCCAGCTCCACCCCAGAGCCCGCACCCCCAGCCAGAGCCCTAACCCCGCCACGCCCCAACCCCCTGGCCCAGCCCTGATCCCCCTCCTGCCCTCCGAACCCCTCAGTCCTAGCCCGAAGCGCCCTCCTATAACCCAAACCACTTGTCCCCAGCCCCAATACAGAGCCTGCACCCCCAGCCGGAGCCCTCACCCACCCCCACCCCCTCCTGAGCCAGCCCGGTGAAAATGAGCGAGTGACTGAAGGTGAGGAGAACGAGCGACAGAGGGAGGGGGGGATGGAGTGAGTGGGGGTCAGGGCCTTGGAGAAAGGGGCGGGGCAAAGGTGTTCAGTTTTGTGCGAGTAGAAAGTTGGCACCCCTAGAAACAATTAGTAGTAGCTGGCCTACCACTTTTCGTTTCTCTCTAGATTAAATATTTTCAGTAATTTTTTAAATAAAATTACTTGGTGCTCAACAATTAAAAATGTACCCCTTTCCACCACACTGTATATTGTGGCATAACTATCATATGGTAGTATTCTCTTTGGGTGTCTTGTTTTGTTTTCATTATGGATTTGTAATAATTTTTCAAAAGAAGGAAATTTCCAGATTTCCCTGTCGTGACATCACGAGGAAAAAAATGAAAAAAGCTCATTCTATGAAAATCAGTTTCATTTACTCTAGAACTACAAACATTATAAACTAAACATAAATGTAGGTTTATTGCATGTGCCACTACAGGATAGAGTTGAGACTATTTGGATGCTTTAACTGCGCATTTCTATACTTTAACAGGTTTGAACTTCTTTTAAATGTAACCTTGACTCTAAATTTCCAGGGTTTGTAATGTTTGGTTTTGGGATAATTACAACATCTTTGTAAAAACAACAAGGAGTCCTTGTGGCACCTTAGAGACTAACAAATGTATCTGGGCATAAGCTTTCGTGGGCTATAACCCACTTCATCAGATGGATGAAGTGAAAAATTCAGTAGGCAGCTATAAATATACAGCATATGAAAAGATCGGAGTTGCCTTACCAAGTGGGGGGGGGGTCAGTGCTAACGAGGCCAATTCAATTAGGGTGGATGTGGCCCATTCCCAACAGTTGGCAAGAAGGGGTGAGTATCAACAGAGGGAAAATTACTTTTTGTAGTGACGCAACCACTCCCAGTCTTTATTCAGGCCTAATTTGATGGTGTCAAGTTTGCAAATTAATTCCGATTCTGCAGTTTCTCATTGAAGTCTGTTTTTGAATTTTTTTGGTTGAAGAATGGCCACTTTTAAGTCTGTTATTGAGTGTCCAGGGAGACTGAAGTGCTCTCCTACTGGTTTTTGAATGTTACAATTCTTGATGTCTGATTTGTGTCCATTTATTCTTTTCTGTAGAGATTGTCCGGTTTGGCCAATGTACATGGCAGAGGAGCATTGCTAGCACATGATGGCATATATCACATTGATAGATGTGCAGGTGAACAAGCCCCTGATGGTGTGGCTGATGTGGTTAGGTCCTATGATGGTGTCCCTTGAATAGATATGCGGACAGAGTTGGCAGTGGGGTTTGTTGCAGGGATTGGTTCCTGGGTTAGTGTTTCTGTTGTGTGGTGTGTACTTGCTGGTGAGTATTTGCTTCAGGTTGGGGGGCTGTCTGTAAGCGAGGACTGGCCTGTCTCCCAAGGTCTGTGAGAGTGAGGGATCATCCTTCAGGATAGGTTGTAGTTCCTTGATGATGCGTTGGAGAGGTTTTAGTTAGGGGCTGTAGGTGATGGCTAGTGGCGTTCTGTTACTTTCTTTATTGGGCCTGTCCTGTAGTAGGTGACTTCTGGGTACCCTTCTGGCTCTGTCAATCTGTTTCTTCACTTCCCCAGGTGGGTATTGTAGTTTTAAGAACGCTTGATAGAGATCCTGTAGGTATTTGTCTCTGTCTGAGGGATTGGAGCAAATGCGGTTGTATCTTAGGCCTTGGCTGTAGACAATGGATCACGTGATGTGGTCTGGATGAAAACAGGAAGCATGTAGGTAAGTATAGCGGTCAGTAGGTTTCTGGTATAGAGTGGTGTTTATGTGACCATCGCTTATTTCCACTGTAGTGTCCAGGAAGTGGATCTCTTGTGTGGACTGGTCCAGGCTGAGGTTGATGATGGGGTGGAAATTGTTGAAATCCTGGTGGAATTCCTCAAGGGCCTCCTTCCCATGGGTCCAGATGATGAAGATGTCATCAATGCAGCGCAAGTGGAGTAGGGGCGCTAGAGGACAAGAGCTGAGGAAGCGTTGTTCTAAGTCAGCCATAAAAATGTTGGCATACTGTGGGGCCATGCGGGTACCCATAGCGGTGCCACTGACTTGAAGGTATAAATCGTCCCCAAATCTGAAATAGTTATGGTGAGGACAAAGTCACAAAGCTCAGACACCAGGTTTGCCGTGACATTATTGGGGATACTGTTCCTGACAGCTTGTAGTCCATCTTTGTGTGTTTTTTTCACTCCATTCATCAGATGAAGTGGGTAATAGCCCACGAAAGCTTATGCCCAGATAAATGTTTTAGTCTCTAAGGTGCCACAAGGACTCCTTGTTGTTTATACAAGGATGTTGTAATTATCCCAAAACCAAACATTACAAACCCTGGAAATTTAGAGTCAAGGTTACATTTAAAAGAAGTTCAAACCTGTTAAAGTATAGAAATGCGCAGTTAAGGCATCCAAATAGTCTCAACTCTATCCTGTAGTGGTACATGCAATAAACCTACATTTATGTTTAGATTATAATGTTTGTAGTTCTAGAGTAAATGAAACTGATTTTCATAGAATGAGCTTTTTTCATTTTTTCCTCATGATGTCACGACAGGGAAATCTGGAAATTTCCTTCTTTTGAAAAATTAAATTAGATTAAATAACACATTTCTAAGTTTGGAAATTAACAAAACAAGGACATTTCTCACAACTCTATCTGTCAATAAGAGCAGACAACCCCGAGTAGTGAAGCTATCCATTACCCAGGATAACTTCATATATTAAAATATATTAAAATTAAAATTGATTGAGTAGAGTTCTAATATCCAATTAACCTGTTGCCAGAGAAACACAGAATTTTCAACTCAGGTAATGAGGGCAGAATAAGAACCTAAATACAATACAAGTACTATTGTGTCTATAAGATCCAATTTATGCAGTATAATTCTTACCAATAGCAACTCCAGCTGTGATAAGCTCTTGGTTCTCTTGCCAAATGCTTTCTTTTATCAACAAATTGTTCAGGTAGGAGAACACATCCACTACCAGCCTGTATACATATAGTTACTTCCATCCAGTATTTTGTAAATATATGTGGTGCAAATGCTAGCCTAAAAAGCAACACAGATATTGTTCGCCTATTAGGAATTCAAAATACATCCTTATGCTTGAGATAATCCTCTGCGTCTGTAGAAGCCTGCAAGTTCCAGAGCACATGGCAAGTTGCCTTCCTCTAGAAGAGGTCAGGGTATCCCCCAAAACATCACTTTCAACTTTTCCTTCACAAAGAAGAAACTGAGATTTGAGTTCTAGGATGAGACAGAGTTTCCTATTTTCATCAATATCTGAAGTAAAAGTCCTTTCACTCTTCTATTGAAGTTCACATACCACACTTACCACTGTAACACCCAGGCATCTCTTTTCACACACACTTGATAGCGAGTTTTCGTTTGGTTTTTTTTGTTGCCTTTTTTTGGCTATGTGAATCAAGAGCATCCTCAAGAGGGGAAATTCGAAGGAAGTTTTAAGAAGCAAATTTAGTCATCCCACTAGATAATCATGAGCACTCACATGATTGATATACCAAGATGCCTTTGCAAAAAACTTCATCACTGCTATCAGGCTGGCAGGCAGTGATAAACTGGATGATGCATTTTTGGCCCCACGGCCCCTTTCTCCTACTCCAAGCTGTCACTCTTCTCAGAGAAGATATTTGCAAGCTAGGAGAGAAAAAATCTCCACACTCCCTGTGCTTCAGCAAATCTTCCCTATGGGGCATCCTGGGTGGATCTTTTTTTCCTGTGATGTGTACACTGGTTCTGACAAGCAGTGCTAGGAAACTCAAGAAGGAACAGAAAAGAAGACTAAGAAGTTCAGCACAAAGGTGAGAGTATGTGACTGAGCTCCAAGTATGAAGGAAAGAGTCAATCCAGGCCTGTGAGATGAGCAAATCCCTCCTCCATGCTGAGGGTAACCAAAGGCTGGTAAACACTCCTTTCAGGACCTTATTTCCAGAGGCAGCGTCAACAGACACTGCCAAGCCATGGACATAGTTGCTGGATAAATTGAGGACGGAGTACCATATAGTGGCTTAACAGAGTTCAGCAACAGAAGAACTCCTGCTGATGGCTCAGGAGGCAGCTACTGCTCTGGTAGAATGGGTGCTGAGGTTTCCGGACAGGGAATAGGTTGCTGAAACATAGCAATGCTGGATGCAGAATCCAATCCAGGGAGACCAGACGTTGAGAGGTCTTTTCTTCCTTAAAAGAGAACATCAAAGGATAAAGAGCAAACTGGACTTCTTAAAAAAAGCTGTTCTGAAAAGACAATACTGAAGAGCTCTATGGTTGTCTAATCTCAAACCTGACTTTTGAATTAGAACAAGAGTCAGAAAGGGAGATTTCTAGGTTAAAATGTACAGAGAAAGTTTCTTGAAGAGGAAACTAGGATATATATGGAGAACCACAATTTTTAAATGGAAAAATATCAGACTGGATAGTGGGCTCAGAGAACGGAACCATAAGCATCCTACCCAACAAACCAAAGTCACCACAAAGGAAACATTCTGGGAAAGGGAGACAGAAAAATAAATGCAGTCTTGAAGAGATATGCTCAAAGGCTGTTGAGGACAAGGTTCAGGTTCCAGAGGGGGACAGGAGACTTAAAAGAAACTCTAAGATAGGACACCACTTTAAGGAATGTAGTCAAAGGGATGGGAGTTACTTTCAAATGAACTAAATATTTTATGAATAATTAGCAAGGGGAATTCAAAAGACTATTATAGCACTATAATTCCAAACTTATCTGCCAGCCATGCCAACTGTAAAATGACTAATTTGTATAAATGTCCTCTGGTCACTTTAAATCAGAAAGCTGTATTGTTAGTTTCAATATTGAATTCTTTTCATTTTAAAATTCCTGTGTCTGGACTACAACACTGAATCAATCACAATTATGAGTGATCACCTGCAGAAAAATTCTTTTGACCAAACTTAACCCTTTCACAGTTGTAACCTAGTGACATCATTGTAAATATTTGGGCAAACTGCAAGGTAACAGATTCTCTCTCTCTCATACACACAAAACCCTTAAGATCATAAGATGTGAAACTAAATTCTCATGCAAATACATTCTACTTTATTTTTCAATCATGCAAATTATAAAGTATGTCAATCTAAGTCTGTGAAAGTTTGAAAAACAAAAATTCATGTGATTCACTCAGTGAGCACAAATGTCTGAAGAACTGAAATACCAAGTTTTCAATATACAAATGATGCAACACTGGCATTAACGAACTTCTGTTTTATAACTCTTGTACTATTAGTTCTTCATATTATGTAAGTGTATTGAAAATCCACAGGAGTTGTATTATGGATTAAATTCCAAAATTTAGTTTTCCAAGAATTAGAAGGGTTAAAAAAAAACTGCACATTAATACTAACACATTTGGAAAATAACAGCTATTAAAAAAAAAGGGACAACTCCCAAATAATTGGCTTTTAAATATTCAGTTGATTTTATCACAAAAGCTTAATACAAATCTAATTTTAACAGCTTAAAACAACCAGCAAAATTTGACTTCATGCAAGCTATTAAGTGATAGTACTTTATGCAAATTTATTCAGCTAACCCCTGTGGCCTTGTCTCCTCACATCTCACCCTATAGCACTTTAAGAAAAATGTTAAGTCAGCCTTACAAAGCTGTCATGAAAATATACCAGCCCAGGTACAAAATCTACTTCATTATCCGTACCATGATGGCGACTAAGGTAATGAAATCCAGCTGAAATTGCAGGGAAAATTCAGATAGACAGAAATCTAAAGTAATTACCCAAGTAGGAATTTGGCCAAACATAAATGGTAATGCCCTTAAATTCCTGCACAAAATGACTTTGGATTTTTAATGATCAAATGTGGGCAGGCACTCAGTTTTACTTCTTATTCTCCAACATTAACCCCATGTTATGGTATGGGTTCAGTACTGACTCAGAGGAGAAAGTGACAACTATCTGTTCAAGAGCAGCACTTTTTGAAGAACCTGCATGCTTTCTCATCCAAGTATTGATCTGGTCTGATCCTACTTGCAAGTACTGACAGGATCAGATCACAAGGTGGAGTAAGTGCAGACTATGAAAAGCATGATGAGTGAAGGCAAGCTTGTAAGCGCTTGGCTCATTACTGTGTAGATCTACTTCAATACAATATAGTGTTTGAGGTTTGTGATATGTTTTTACAGTGTCCTTCTTGGTGGATAATTTTCTGGTATTTGTGTGTATTGATGTAGTACTTAGAAGAGAGTGCATTGAAGAGTTCTTATGACACAGATACTAATTAAAGTGACAGTCAAGTTTTAGTTCCAATTGTTCTACCTGGACTCAATTAAATTTAAAAGGTTTTATTGTCTCTATTCCAAAATATTTTCATTCCACCAAACCAATTTAAAAAAAGTTACTAAAACACTTTTTTGGTAATTAAAAAAAAAACTCCAAAAACTATACAAAATTTAGCATGTGTGTTCCGTGTTTTCTGCTTGGTTTTTTAAATAGAAATTTACATATAAAGTCAGGACTTGAAAAAGTCTTTTGCTCACAGCAAGAAAGAAGATTTCATAAGCAAATTCCATTGATGCGTTCAGAATCAAGTTTTGTGGGTTTGGTGGGTTTATATTTTTCTTTTAGAAAGGCTAGGTCTACACTACCCGCCTGAATCGGCGGGTAGAAATCGACCTCTCGGGGATCGATTTATCGCGTCCCGTCAGGACGCGACAATCGATCCCCGAATCGACGCTCTAACTCCACCAGCGAAGGTGGGAGTAAGAGCCGTCGACGGGAAGCCGCGGAGGTTGATTTTGCCGCCGTCCTCACAGTGGGGTAAGTCGGCTGCGATACGTCGAATTCAGCTACGCTATTCGCGTAGCTGAATTTGCGTATCTTAAATCGACCCCCCCCTGTAGTGAAGACGTAGCCTAAGTTTCTAGGCCTTATGGTTGAGAAGAAATTCTTTCAAATATGAACAGTATTGTAAATAGTGCTGTCTTTCTTAATCTGCAAATGGACAGTTCTAAAGCCTGTGTTGTTGCTCATAACTGTGCTAAGCAGCAGCAGAGTGGGGGCATATCTATATGGTGGTTTAGTGCATGGTGAGCTAGGGTGTAAGTCTACATCACTGTAGCCTGCCACGCAATAAGTGGCCATGTGGATTTGTACCACACATTAAAAGTACTGTAGTGCATTTTCATCTACTGAAATGCTGATATAAAGCTTTTTCAAAACAGCAGTATATCAAAATGCACTACAGAATTTTTGGGGGCACAGTAGCATGGTTCACACAGTCACTTAGTGTGTGGCAGGCTGCTGCACTGTAGAGCAGGGGTGGGCAAACTTTTTCGCCCGAGGGCCACATCTGGGAATATAAATTGTATGGCAGGCCATGAATGCTCACAAAATCGGGATTGGGGTGCGGGAGGGGATGAGGGCTCTGGTTGGGGGTACGGACTCTGGGGTGGGGCCAGAAATGAGGAGTTCAGGGTACGGGAGGGGGCACCGGGCTGGGGCAGAGGTTGAGGTGCAGGGGGGGGGTGAAGGCTCTGGCTTCGGGTGCAGGCTCTGGGGTGGTGGGGATGAGGAGTTTGGGGTGTAGGAAGGTGTTCCGGGCTGGGACCGAGGAGTTCGGAGGGTGGGAGGGGGATCAGGTTTGTGGCAGGGGGTTGGGGTGCAGGAAGGGGTGCAAGCTCCGGCTGAGGGTGCGGGCTCTGGGGT
Organism: Terrapene triunguis; assembly: GCF_002925995.2. NCBI lineage: Eukaryota > Metazoa > Chordata > Testudines > Emydidae > Terrapene > Terrapene triunguis. Next base: position 69,732,484 of record NW_020664447.1, read on the forward strand.
GGGGCTGGGAATGAGAGGTTTGGGGTGGAGGATGCTCCGGGCTGGGATTGAGGGGTTTGGAGGGCGGGAGGGGGATCGGGGCAGGGGCGGGGGGGGGGGCTTGGGGCGTGGGGGGAGGCTCAGGGGTGCAGGCTCTGGGCAGCGCTTACCTCAAGCGGCTCCCAGAAGCAGCAGCATGTCTCTTCTCTGGCTCCTATGCAGAGGCATGGCCAGGCAGCTCTGCACACTGCCCCGTCCGCAGGTACCGCCCCTGCAGCTCTCATTGGCCACGGTTCCCAGCCAATGGGAGCTGCGGGGGCGGCACTTGGGGTCAGGCCAGCATGCAGACCAGAGCCCCCTGGCTGCCCCTACGCATAGGAGCTGGAAGGGGGCCATGCAGCTGCTTCTGGGAGCTGCGTGGGGCAGCCCCCGACCCTGCTCCCCGGCTGGAGCACCGGAGCAGGGCAAGCCCCAGACCCTGGTCCCCAGCGGGAGCTCGAGGGCAAGATTAAAATGGCTGGTGGGCCGGATCAGGCCTGCAGGCTGTAGTTTATCCACCCCTGCTGTAGAGTCATACCCCAGCTTGCCCTGCACTAACTACAGACAAGGCCTGAAATTAACAAGAGTTTGGTGAATTTCACAATTGCTATTCAGAACCTTGTGGGCAGTAAAACTGCCAAGAATAGGGTAAATTTCATCCTACTTTAGAAAGCAGCACAGGCAAGTACTGAATGCATTCACTAGGAAGGACTCCTAAAAACATTGTGTGAGCGAAAGATTAGCAGAGGTCAGCAGGAAGAAAGAGAGATCATTCCTTCTTCCTTCCAGAGGCCAGAGTGGGAGCTTAGAAATTCAGACACCTACTGGACAGAGACCAAAAACATGGAGACCCTGAGTAAAATCCAGGGACAGCACCCTGGTAAGAATTCAAGCACCAAGTGGTAGGGAGGTGAACTGCTTAGCCTGGGTACTGTCCTTTGACAAAGGAGAGCCCTTATCTTAATTTAGACCTTCCTATGATAAAAGTTTTCAAGCTCTGTCTGTGTATGGTTTTGTTTAATCAAAAACCCAATTTTCAGTTGAGAAATAGTTTCAACAGAAAAATTTCAACCATCCCTACAGGTAAGCAATCTCTTTTTCTTCTTTGAGGACCTCTGTGCATTCCCACTTGCGGGAAATTAGCAAGCAATGCTCCACCAGGTAGATGGTTGGTGAGGAGCTTTTAAATAAATATGGACCCTGGCACTGCTCTCCCAAACTATACATTAGAATATGATGCTAGATCCAAAGAGTAATATCTGGTGAAAATGTGCACCCAAACAACTGGAGAAAGTGCCTAAGACATGCCTTTGATGCTGCAGTGGGTCTCATGGAATGGGTCTTTAAACCCAGATTTACTAGTTTCCTAGTACACAATATCTACTCCTGGGGGAATTCTACACCAAAAAAATTAAAAATTCTTCACAAAAACATTTTAAAATTCTGCAAAATTCTGCATATTTTATTTGTCAAAATAACAATATAATCATGCCAGTTTCAATTATTTTGGTAATTTATTAAAAAATATCTGTTAGCAAGTATGTCTGTAACAATACAGACCAAAAAAAAAAAAAAGATTCTGGTAATTTTTTTTGACAAATAGATTCCTTACTAGACATATTAATACAGAACTTTGAGTAATTCATTTAAATTACAATACAGAAGTGTATTTCCTGCACTCGTCAGAAGTAGTGCAAAGACTTGGGAGTGTCAGGGGTAATGGAGGAACTGAGGGAGAGGAAGGAGCCTGGAGTGAACCAGTTGGGTTTGGGTGGGAGAAGTATGGAACAGGTTTTTGTGGGAAGGGGAAGGGAAAGATTGTTAGGGAGTTGCGGAGCCTCCCCCATGCAGACCCTGGCTGATCCCAAGCCTCTCCCATTCAGTCAGACACTTCTGCCCCAGTCCCTGCACGCGTGCCCCATCCTGATAGGTCCCTGCGGTCTCCTCCCCATGTGGCCATGCACCTCCACTCCCATTCAGCCCCTGGCTCAATGCTGTCACCCCACTAGCCATTCTGAACCTCAGTCTGTGATCCCCCAGCAGCCCCGTGTGCCCCATTATGTCCTAACCTGGCTCTGTGGGCAGGGTGCTGTGATGAACTTCTACTCCTGGGGGAATTCTGTGACACTGCATGCACACAGATTTTTTTCCCCCACAGAAAACACATTCTGCCCAGAAGTGCTTCAGTTCCACCTTTTGCCCACCAGAGGCCGCTGTGGCACCAGAAGAGCCTGCTGCATTCATGCTGTTGGCTGTTCATTGTATTTTCTGCGGAAAAAAATAAAATTCTGCAGGAGACATGAATTCTGCGCCTAAGCAGTAGCGCAGAATTCCCCCAGGAGTAAATATCCTATACTTCTCTTAAACCAGGATACTGGGCTAGATGGACCTTTGGTCTGACCCAGTAGGGCCATTCTTATGTTCAATACCCGTACTCCAGTCATTACTAATATTACATCATATTTCTGTTATCCCTGTGATATCTGGTTTAGCTTCCTGCACCAATAGTTCTAGTTATTCCATTTTGTTACCCATGCTCCTTGCATGGGTATGCAAACATCTTAGTTGTTTCTGCTTGGCTTCATCCAGATTCCTCAACCAATGAGGTACAGTTATTCTACTGCCAGTATTACCTATCTGACTGTAGGCTTCATTGGTATTGGCACTATCTTTCCTCTTAATGTCCATTCTCCTACCCACTGCTGTTCCTTTCTCCACTGCTGTATTCTCTCTTTCTTGATTTTCCTCCTGGTCAATATTAGAATCAGGCATGGAGACTACCCAACTGTCTCCCCTAAATTCCTAGCTCTTTAACACCTGCAATTAACTGAAAACAAAATTAACGCACTAATTTTAATACATTAATAGCATACATCTGGGTGGGGAGGGAGGCATCGGCAGCGAGGGGGCTGAAGAGTTTAATTTTTTTTAATTGCTTGACTGCTGTAGTTTGCACCTGAAGAATATTTGCCATTCTCCACAGTAGATCCTGAAGCGGTCTGTGTTTGTCAGCAGGGGAAGAATGAGGCCTCCAACAGGGTTTTCACCAAGTCCTATATGTAAACCATATGAGAAGCTGAAGAAGACGCTGCATCATATCCTTCCATGATATCTGGATCTGAAGTGAGGGAATAAGGTCAGAGCCTAGAGGTTGAATAGGGGAATGCTAAAGATTAATCTCCAAAGGGGCTGAAGATACTACAAGGCTGCTCCAGATCAGAACCAGGAAAGCCAATACAGACACTGGGTCAAGCAACAGAACAGCATGTGGAGGGGTCACAAGCAGCTTTGACAGTGGACCTCACTCAGACAAAGAGACATCAAAGATGTCACTGAGTTCAAACCAGTGAGTTTATTGGTGCCAAAACATGTGGCTCTGTGGAGAAGAGGTGACAATGGTACCATTTAAGAGCCTTCAATGCACTCATGGGACAGAGAGTACAAAGGAGAAGGGAGAGGAAACTTCCTCTTTTTTTCTTATACTTGTGTCCCTCTTATGGGGAGATATGTTTCCTCTTTTTCCTTTTGCCCAGATGCACATCTGAATGGACTTTTGGTGTCAAGACAGAGGCATTGATGCCTAAGGATGGGTCCACAGTCTGTGCAAGGGACAACAGTGCCTAAAAAAGAGTCAATGCCAAGGTGGGCACTTCCTGCACTTTTGCCAAGTCTACTGAGGCCTTAATAGACAACATCCAGTTGGTCTTCAGAGCTGCTTTTGATTTAACCAGCATGAATAATCCTGCATTAAGGATTTGTTCCCAATATAATTCCAAGGAGATTTTGATCTCAAGCCTATGATAGAAGGCAATGCTGAGGCTAGAGTGGCAAAATGTGTCTTGGGCCTTTTGTCAAGAGGATCTCAGCATGGAGGCTGGTCTCAATACACTTGATGAGCCTCAACTATCAATCTGTAGACATTAAGAAGCCAGATGAGCCTGGAGTCTCAAATGTCTCTCCCCTCTAGCATGGGAAGTGAAGGCTCAGCAAACCGCACACCAGATTACGCAGTGGGTCTCACCGAAACATAGAAGGTCCTGGATATGGGCATTGATTTCCAGTATGATTGATGGGCAGGAAGGGCATCTCTTGAAGCCATTACTGGGATGAGGGCCCAGTATGGTCCTAGTAGTGGGTCAAATGAAGACTCCTGGGACAAGGGAAGGTCTAACTAAGCTAAGTGTTCTATACTACTCTAAACTAACTATTTACAAAAAATACTAACAGAAGATCCTAGAATGAGGACACAAAGGTGAATTCCATTCACTCTCTCTGGCAATGGCAAAGGAACTGAGGCAGCTAAGGGGGTACACTCCCTCATATTGAGTAAGGCAATGACATCACTTCCAAGCAAGAACTCTTGTACAGCCCCAGCACACACCACTTTGCAAGGCAGTTCGATGTCTCAGTGCTGGGGTGCCATATCCCACAAGTGGGACCACACAGAGGGCCCTCAAAGAAGAACAAAACATTAGAATCTATTTACTGGCAAAAACGGCATTAACTCAGAGTTAAGGTTGATTGGTGGTACACCTCTACCCCGATATAACGCGACCCGATATAACACGAACGCGGTAAAGCAGTGCTCCGGGGGGGTGGGGCTGCGCACTCCAGCGGATCAAAGCAAGTTTGATATAACACGGTTTCACCTATAATGCGGTAAGATTTTTTGGCTCCCGAGGACAGCGTTATATCGGGGTAGAGGTGTATGTTGTCCCCCTGAAGAACGCTGAGTTGAGCAAAACTCAAACTTCCAAAAACAAGGATATCATAGAATCATAGAACTAGAAGGGACCTCAAGAGGTCATCTAGTCCAGCCCCGGCACTCAAGGCAGGACTAAGTATTATCTAGACCATCCCTGACAGCTGTTTGTCCAACCTGCTCTTGAAATTCCCCAATGATGCAGATTCCACCACCTCCCTAGGCAATTTATTCCAATGCTTAACCACTCTGACAGTTAGGAAGTTTTTCCTAATGTCCAACCTAAACTGCCCTTGCTGCAATTTTTCTCCATCCTCCTTGTAACAACCTTTTATGTACTTGAAAACTGTTATGTCCCCTCTCAGTCTTCTCGTCTCCAGACTAAACAAACCCAATTTTTTCAATCTTCCCTCATAGGTCATGTTTTATAGACCTTTAATCATTTTTGTTGCTCTTCTCTGGACTTTCTCCAATTTGTCCACATCTTTCCTGAAATGTGGCGCCCAGAACTGAACACAATACTTCAGTTGAGGCCTAATCAGCCTGGAGTAAAGCGGAAGAATTACTTCTCGTATCTTGCTTACAATACTCCTGCTAATACATCCCAGAATGATGTTTGCTTTTTTTGCAACAGTGTTACACTGTTCACTCATATTAGCTTGTGATCCACTACAACCCCCAGATCCCTTCCCACAGTACTCCCCTTCCTAGGAAGTCATTTCCCATTTTGATATGCATAGTTAAGGTTTTCCATGCAACCTTAAGTCTGCCCTCATTCAGCAGTGCCCCAATATTCCCTGTTAACACACACTGCTTTCCTCTGCCAATCCCACAGTTTCTGAAATCTACAAGCTCTTCACCTCCTTTTACAAGCTGTTCACTCTCACGCACAGAACCCCATCTAAGACTATTAAAGAACAAAAGGGGGAAAAAAGTTGGTCAGATGGATACTATTTTGGGAGAGACTTATATCTCCAGAATCCCTGCTCAAATGACCCCAAATCTGGAGCACCAATCCTACTCTGTATTTTCACAAGGCATAGAAATTTTCAAAAAAATCTATACAAATATGTGGATTTTAGAGGACCTAGAAGCCTCTTGTAATAAACAGCGAGGATGGATGGAGGGAAAGGGCTGTTCTACACATCCGTCTTCAGCATAGGAGACTCTGAAAGGTCTGAAGCAGCCTATTCATCTCAATGTGATGTTCTCAGCTGAGTGAGAACACCCCATGAAGAAAAATACAACCTGAAACAATTGCATCTCAGAGGGTGTTCTCATTCCCCTCCTGAGTGCTTTAGAGCCTGTGATATGCATGAAGTATGTCCATCCTCAGCTCCCCACCCAAAGGGACAGGACTTCCCCAGAACCTGGATCACATGTGGGGCAAGGAGGAGGCTTCATACCCCCCCAAAAGGGCAAGGCCAGAACTTAGTTCACATGACTGTGGTAGGGAGGTGTTCCAACCCTTGCAGATGGGCACATGGGCCCCAAATCCTAGCACATAAAAGGAGAGCAGGAGAGGAATTCAGACACCATCCGTGGGGCAAGACTCCCTATCTCCCAGCTCATGAGGGGAGTCCCAGAGAGGCAAGAACCCTCCCAGATTTAGACACACAGGAGGGGAGAATGTGGGGCTGACAAGTGCGCCTGCCCCATTCTCCTTCAGTCCCTCTGCCACTCACCCTCACATCCCCCTTCTCTATGTCCCACTTCTCCACTCCCCCTAATCCCCACACCATCCTTACCTGAGCCTCCAACCTCTCTCCCCTCCCCTACCACCAATCCTAATTTATTCCCCTCCCCTCACTGCAGCCCCAAAGATCTCTCCTTTGACTCCCCCACACCTCTGCCCCCTAATACTCCTTCCCCTCCCAGGAAGTATTTACATATCTAATTTTATCCTTCAAAGACTTTGATTACATTCCTCACAAAATAAAATTGCCACCCATGATTCACAAATTGCAGCAACCTCCAGCCATTCAGTCCCAATCTCCTTTTGTCTTAGGTGGGGGCTTGTGATTAATGTATCCTTAGTTATGATAATTGAACCCATCAATCTCAACAAGGTCAGTGATTCATCCAATAATGGTCACCTCTCAGTTTAACAGTACCAGGCAGCAGAACTAAAGTGTTTTTGGGGGGCCCTGTAACTCAGAAACCCGTCTGTTAATTGACCCCAAATTTGGAACACTAACACTACTGCATGCAAGAAACACCAAATTTCAAAGCAATCCAAATAACCATTTGGATTTTAGAGCACTTACAAGAGTCAAGTTTTATAATATATAATATGGTGAGAAAGGAAACCCTCTGTTTTTTCTGTATTGACACATGCACTATAAAAAATTTACATTTTCTTAAATACCATTCTCAATTTGTGTCCTCCAAAGGCTTAGTGGGAGCCATATACTACTTTGGGTAAAACTCAACAGATTGAGACCATTTTGGCCTGCATCACATCAATACTTTGATCTTTAGCTGTGGGCAGAGAACCCACCTAGAAACTTTTTGAAAAATGACTATTTTTGTGGGGGGGCCTTATATATATATATATCTCAGGAGACCATGACTCAAATGACTTCAAAGTCAGGTCACTGCATCTTCCTGAGCCACACCAAACTTCAAAGGAATCCAACTAAACATGTCAATTTTGGAGGATTTAGCAAGGCTGACCTTTAAACAGAAGTTGTGACACAACTTTAACTATAGTGGCACTGCTGAACTACTCTAATAAAGAATAAGATAGAATGCAATACTGAAAATATTATAATATGCATCAATGATATACCCTCACCTGGAAGACTGTGTTCACTTCTGGTTATTGACTCTCAGAAGATACATAGCAAAAATAAATGGAGTCCTAATACGAGGAATAAAAATTATTAGAGGCATGGATAGCCCTTTTATGAAGAGAAATTGAGATGACTGGGACTGTTCATTTTAGAGAGGAGACAAATAAGGGGAGGGACATGATCGAGGTATGCAAAATAATTAATGATATCAGAGAAAGTAATTTGAGTGATCCTAATTACTCTCTCATATAACAAAAACAAAAGGACATTCAATTAAATTGAAAGGCAACGAACAGATAAAAAGAAAACTTTTTTCTCTCTCAATGCATAATTAACCTGTGGGACTCATTCCCACAGGTAAAACTGAGGCCAAGGGTTTACCATGATTAAAAATAAGATTAGACATTTTATATAGATAATGAGAACATCTAGCTAAATTAGGTAAGATTAAACCATGTGTGTGTGTTTTATTTTAAATAAGAGGTTTAAATTTTGACACTAGACGCTAACCACTAACTGATGGTACATCACTACCTCGATATAATGCGACCTGATATAACACGAATTCGGATAGAATGCAGTAAAGCAGTGCTCCGGTGGGGCGGGGCTGCACACTCCAGTGCATCAAAGCAAATTCAATATAACGCGGTTTCACCTATAACGCGGTAAGATTTTTTGGCTCCCGAAGACAGCGTTATATCGAGGTAGAGGTGTATTAGGAGGAAACTGTCTACTATGGACAAGTTATTCCATAATTGACCACTAAAGCAGTTCTTGCACCTTTCTCAAGCATCCAGTACCCACCATTATCAGAAACAGGATACTGGACTGGTCTAGAGGGACGACTGGTGTGATCTGGTATGAAAATTCCTATCTTCCTAAGTGCTGCTTAATATCAGAATGCCATTCAAAACATGCCATATCTATGCAGAAGAGTACCAATGATCTACCCACCTTGTATTATGGGACCTAGTTATCAAAAGGTTATAATGCAATTTAAACTTAGCAGATGTAGATCTGTATGCACTCAAGTTTGATTTTTTAATACATTATAAAGTTTAAAACCTCAGTCCTGCCTTTACAACTGAGAACTCATGTATGCATACAGAAATGGCAATCCTGCAGTTTTCTTCCTGCAGAGATTGTAAGTAACAACATCGCAGTATTCAACAAATGTGTTTTATCAAATCAAACTGTATGAGCAAATTTTCAGTACACTGAAAACTTGCTACTTTATGGAGAGAAAATAAAGCAGCTATAATGATTATTCTGTTATATAATCCCACCTTCAATGACATTCTCACATTTTTCTCATAGCTAATTTATTTGAGAAAACAATTTAATATAATATTTCAGGATGATGAGATACTAAAAGTCATGTATCTTTAAGAACTAATGCCCTCAGTCACCAAAGTTAAGTTTGAAAAGCTACCAAGGATGGGGTTGTTGTTTTTTAAAGGAGAAAGTAGAAAGTAACCCAATTAATCATAAAAAAACCGATGGTATCATTGGAAACAGTCGTTCTACTGTTGAGATGAATGTTCACTACATCTTCAGGTGTTCTAACAGTTCTATATAGTCTTTCTAAAGTTTGATAGGTATACAAAACTGTACAAAATTGAAAATACTCCCCACTCCACAAGGGTGTCCTCAGCAAACAGATAAAGAATCAGATCATCATAACGGCACTACTTTGTAAAGCAAGAACTTCCTGTATGTTTGATCATGATACCACAGAAGCCAAAACATATCTACTAACAATCAAGGAAGTCACTAAAGATTTCCCCCTTGCAGATTTTCTGCTCTTTGGTACAGTTTGAATGATAGGTAGTTATTAGCCTTTTATCTCAAATTAGCACTCCATACAAACATTCATAGAGACCAAAGAAATTTCACAGCTGGAAGCCATAAACAATTTCTTTCTCATGGCCCAATCCTGTCAACACGTCTACCAGGTGTAATGCTGTAAGTAGCCCCATTGAAATCAACAGGGAAACTTCATCATAGCAAGTACTACATCAATGAGAACTATTCATGTCAGTAATAACTATGTAGTAAATCTTTGCAGGATTGGGCCCTTCATTCGTATGAGCTGTTCTCAAAGGAAGCAAAGGCTCATGGGAGCTATGCTGAAGGATTTTCCACAATGCCTGAGGAGTTGATGACAATTCTCAAGGTGCTTTTTTGTTTCAGATTAAGAAGAAATTGTCAAAAAAGAATGAAATGACCATAGAACAAATAGCTAATTCACATATCTGATCCAGCTTGGTTGCATAGTACACCACAGCATTCCATGAGCTACCTAATTTTTTCTTCTCATTTTGAGCACCAAGTAGGAATTAATTTAGGGACAGAATGGTCTGTAAGAGAAGCTCATACCCGTACTTTAAAATCTTCAAAAGTTTGAAAAGACCCTAAACAGAATTTTAAGATCAAAATAAAAACAGAAATATTTGTGGCCATTTTGGTCCAGATTTCTAGAATGTATTAAACCCTGAATGAAAGAGTCAGCATCCATTTTACTTTCTATGTGCAATGCTAGTTAATACCTTTGTACAGCAATTATAAAAGATATGCCAAGTGCTTTCCAGCATCACAAGCAATTCACAGTATACAATGTGTTTTTACAAGATTTACTGGCTACTGAAAATTGTTCTCTAAATAAAAACAGCAATCAAAGGACAACAATATTTAAAATCCACACACAATGAGGCCTACTGGAAGAGAAAGGATTGCTGACTCAGGTTCACATCTACCCTTTATACACTTCAAAATACTGCCACTCGCCTTCCAATGCTACCTGGGTATCCAAAAGCCTACTATTGGTTTGGTGTATTTAGGAAATAACTCCACCTCCATGACATCTACTCTGCTTCTGCACCACTGGTGTTTAATCTTTTTTATTAACTCACCATTTAGCCTACTACAATTAGACAGAGCTGTAGAATAAATTTCAAATGTGCAAGAATGTTTGGTATTATAAAATTATCTTAAACGTTGCAGAAACTGAAGACGTGTCTTTCATTTCCATACTCTAATCGCTGTATTTTAAATGTGGGCCAAAGGTCTACCTGCTGCAGATTAACCTCCTCCTGAGTTGAATGACTTTGAAATGCACATCAGATTACTACTTCCCACTTCCCAGCCTTTTGACTTTCACACACAGATGGGAACCAGGCAACGGTCGAGACACATCATTTTATACTGGCAAAATATTGACATACAGCCATGCATACAAATTTCAGCACCAAGCACCTGAGGAAAGCAGGCAGTGAACCGCGCGATCCAAAAGCCGTTTCTAAAGGGATTTCTATTCTTGCTGCCATACAAGACAAACTAAATTGGGGGGGGGGGGGGAGAGAGAGAGAAATTAAAGCCACACTGTCATTGCCATATTCAGATTCTTTCCAATATTCTGCCTGTGATCACGCCAGGAGAAAGGGGTGGGAGGTCTGGTGATCCTGGCACGGGACATGACACAGTCCGGTATCCCAAGTACAATTTGTACCGATGTTTCTGAGGATCGGGATCTCGGATACCCGGGGATGTCCTGGTGCCCCAGGCAGGGCTTCGCTGGGTGTTCCCGAGGCTGAAGGTGGAGGCGACAGGGGAGAGTAGGGGGTTGCAGGATAGAAGGGGGTCTCTAGTCGCTGGGATATCCCGGTGCCCCGGCCGGATTTCGGCCGGAGCTCCGGCGGCTCTGGGGCGAGGGCACAGGGAAGGTCGTGAGGGTCTCGGTACCTGATTATGTCGTCCTGGTGCCCCAGGTAGAATTTCTGCCGGTGCTCCCGGGGGCTGTAGACCACGCCGACCCCCGCCACGAAGTAGACGATCTCCTTAGCCGCCGTGTAGTAGAGGTTGTTGCGGCACTGGTGACCCCGGTAGCCATAGACCCACTCTAACCGCAGGTGGCTGTTGGGGGCATTCTGGTCAGCCATGTCCCCACCGCCGGCCGGCTCCGCGTCTCCCCCGCCGGAGCCCCAGAGGAGAGGGGGTCAGTTACCCTCCCCCCTCCCGGGCTCGGTGTCTCCCTCGCTAATCCCTGGCCGCCGACATGGATGCCCGCTGCTGCCCCTCTCCTCCGCCTCCTCACAGAGGGCGCCGCCGAACGAGCTGGGCTTGTCTCCTCGCGCCAGACATGGCTGCACTGTGACACCGCCCGGAACAGTTAGCGCCAGAAACGGCTTCCCCTCAGAACGGGTTGTTGGACTGTAGTGCGCATGCCCGGGCCGCGCGAGCATGGCCGGCGCCGCCTGCGGAAAGCGCTGCCCTTCTCTGCCGCCAGAGTCCGCTCACAGAGTGGGTTGAAAGGGAGCGGAGGGAGGAACGGACAGGACAGAGCAGGGGGCAATACATGGCCGGGGGAGGGTGAAACAGGTGGAGGGAGGGGCAAAGTCAGGGACAAGATGCAGGAGCTGAGGCTTAAGAAAGAGGCAGGTGGGCTGATTGGCAGCCAGGGGAATGGACAAAGGGGACTGGGCTGGGCAAAAGGAATGAAAGTTACCAAACGAGGTGAGCCATCTGCAGTGGTTGCCAACATGCGGGGTGGGTAGCAGCGAAGCCTGTGTTTCTCTGTGGAGGTTACATCTCAGCACCACCTCCCTAGGTCGTGTGGTGTCTAAAACTGGGGGTAGCCCAAGGTCTAGAATAAGCAGCTCTTCTCTAGCTGAAATAATGTATCGAGCAACCAAAGACGACTTGATTCCATGAAGTAGTTTACAGATACCCTCTACCTCCAAAAGGCTTTCAGAGTTATCATATATGGCTGTAGTGTTTAAAAGAATTCCTTATCAGTTTACATAGGTGTAGCATGGCTGCATATAGCCTCATCTCTTATCTGCAATGCTGTGTCTGACCGGTACTTCATTCAGTTCCTGTATTGCGCTCTTAAAAATAAAAGAAGGGTGAAACTACTTTTAAATAGTATTTTTATTACACATTGCCCTTAGCGCACCATCATTTACCTTGATTAAAATCATGCTAATGTCAAGATGCTATTTAATTTATGGTTTAAATCGCAAATAATCATGGAAAATAATAATTGACACTATTAGCTAAGAAATCACATCTCATAGTGTTTTCTGGTATAACACTTCCTATGGTCTTAGTGTGATTTTATAACTTACAATTATTTCTACATTTGTTCTTTTTCCTATAGGATGAGTTTATTCTTTACCAGATGACTTTAAGGTTGTATGAATTTCTGGGTTATCATCAAAACTTCTTCCTTGCGCTGTGATCCACCAAAGAGAATTTTCTTTCTTAATTGTTATTTCTCTTTTCTTTGAAGTACTTGTGATGAATCTCAGGGCACCCACGACTGTGAGTCACCTTGTTACCCTGTGCCTCCAGCATGAAGTAGTCATGCCTATGCCTGGCTGGGTGTCAGCTCCCTACCACCAGCTTACTCGTAGCCTTTCAGCTGCTCAAGCATTCTCTTCTGGACTACCCCTGCCCTGTCTTTACCTTGCCTACAGCTAAGCCAGACCTAATTACAATATAAACACCTCCTGAAAGGACTCAGGGATTCCACTATAAAAAACATCAAAAAAGTGGTGGGCTACATGAGAGACCAACAGAGAGAGAAATAAATAAATAAAAGAAATAAATAAACGGAAGCAGGGCCAGAGAACTGGGAACTGGTGGAGCTTAGGATTTTGGACTTTGTTGGGACTCATTGAGAACAGGTGGATTAGTTTGTGATTAAGGACTGAGGTTTATGTAAACTGTATATAATATTAAACCAGCTCCAGAAAGGGGCACTGAGAGTCACAACAGAGACTATCTGGAGTGCTTAAGGGGTCCACAAGACAGGCAAATGGGAGCAGAGTACCTGTAAAGCAATCTCTGGCCATGAAAGGGTTCCCAATAAGCAGCCACACTGCTCTACCCATATATTTATTAAAATCAAAACAGAGCAGCAACACAAACAAGAAGCATTACTGTCTGCATTGAGATTCATGAAGACTGGAACTATGACTTAGAAGTAAAGCTGGCCAGAAAGTAGTCTTTCCGTCCCAAGCAAAATTTTGAATTTTTGAAAAAACTTTAATCCCAAATCAGGACAAAAGGGGGGGGGGAGAAGAGACATTTTTCACAGTTAGGGATAGATCATTTTCAGTCTATTTCAGGAAAACTGAAATTTTCAGCTTGCTGCCTGGGCAGTGTGTGGAGCCTGGGAGTCCAGGCTGCCAGGGATCAGGCCAGGCAGGGAACTGAGCAGCCTGACCTGAAAATTCCTAAACAGTTCTACTCGACAGTATTAAATGCACCATTATTCTTTATAGTGTGTTAACTCTGACATGGCTAGCTTGTGTGGCCACCATAGCTCCTTCACATTCAGAGGTGTTTGCAGTGTATGTCCACAGCCTCTGTGTATGTCTTTTGTGGGAGTGATGTGTAAAACCAGTTAAAACATTTTAAACAGAGAATTAACACAAAATTCCCTCCCCCAATTTCCCTTATTCCCTTTCCTTAAGCTACATACAATCTTTTGTATACACCTCTACCTCGATATAATGCTGTCCTCGGGAGCCAAAAAAAGTACCATGTTATAGGTGAAAACACGCTATATCGAACTTGCTTTGATCCACCAGAGGGCGCAGCCCCGCCCCCTGGAGCACTGCTTTACCGCGTTATATCGGGTTGCGTTATATCGGGGTAGAGGTGTATTAATATGTATTAAACTCATTTTCTAGTGCTACGTAGGCAGTCCCATAAATTTACAGACTGGAGCCAAAAAAATGAGAATGCAATTTACATGACTCTTTCTTCCTATAGCCTGAAGCCAACAAATCGATTGGGTGATATGTTTAAATAATATTAAACATGCATGGTAACAGAAATGATTCATTTAATAACTTTTAGATGTTATGATCATCATCATCTATTATAGGTAATTGATGTTCAATTAAGTTGTGCCACTGACTTCAATGGGCCCAGCATTTTAACCTCGGATCACACTTGTAACATACTGGAGGACCTAAACCAAGGATTCTATGGCACAGTTCTCAAGATTAGTGAAACAAACTTCAATATACTGGCTAAATTCTAACTTAGAATCATAGAACTGGAAGGGACCTCGAAAGGTCCTCTAGTCTAGTCCCCTGCACTCAAGGCAGGACCAAGTATTATCTAGACCATCCCTGAAAGGTGTTTGTCCAACCTGCTCTTAAAAATCCCCAACTTGGGTAATTACATCCGCCTGATGAAATTCCTCCAACTGTTTCAACTGATATTCCTTTCTATAGGTATTCTTCACTTTTGTCCTAAACTGATGTGTATTTCTGATTTGTGCTCTTTAAGAAAGCTGTTGCTGTCTAACCCAATGATAGGTGAATTAATTTTTGTAATGTATACTAAAAAAAAACCCCAAAACAAAACCCCTCCATCTATATTAAAAGAGGCTTCTAAGACAAGTACTCAAGTGAGAACATGTCAGAATTAAGATTACCAGTGTAATCTTATTTAGCCCCCTTGTGTGTGTGTGCGCGCACACATTATGAGAATTACATGATCACTTCAATCTGTGACAGTACTCCATTATTGTTACCTCCCCATACCTATTTTCTTCATATATTCCTCCCTCCTCCCCCATCCACTTTGGTGAAAAGAGATGTGAAGAAAATTGTCCATTTAGCTTATCTGCAAATTCATTATCCTTCTGAATTGCTCCTTTTACTCCTTCGTGATTGAGGCAGGCCTATTGATTCTGTTAGAGGCTTACAGCTTCTGGTATTTGAAAAATCATTGTTGGGCGTTTATCTCAAAATTCCATCTTAGCCCTCTTAATTTTTTTCTTACATATTGGCTCTACAGTTATTATTGGCCTTATTGGGGTTGGATTTCTATTTTCGGAAGGATAGCTGTCTGGCTGAAATAACCTCTTGAGCTTTGCCATTGAGCCATGCTGGTTTATAACTTGCTTTCCTATTTCCTCTTTTGTCCGGAAGTCTGCATGCCATGTGTGACTCTTATGGTATGCTTAAATGCTATTGAATAATAGATAGCATTCTTGCCAGATCTTAAAGATTGTTATTTCTTTTGATTTTAGGGCCTTTTTTATTTACTTCCTCATTTAGGTGAAAACTCACTTTCTGAAGTTGTGCCACCATACTAGTTTGAGACCTTTCTACGCCCAAGCATACTAAAATTAATGTTGTCACTATTACTTAGTGTCTCATCTCTCTCATGCCTATATATCTGATAATTACTACTTGAACCAGCTGCTTGGTGTTACTTGGGATCTATTAGAAAACAAGCACTGCATGTGTGTTCTTTGTAATGAGCTGTTCCAAGAAGCACTTGTTTAAGAAATCACTTCTTTAAATAAAATAGACTGTAAATCTTGTCACTATTGCGATAACAATACTTTTGCTATAACTGTATATTGTGCTGAATGAAAGCTTTTCATAGTTATCTGAATTCATTTAGAGATAGTGTGGGACTTGCATCATTGTGTAGAGACACAATATGTAATTTGCACTGATCTGTTTGACAACAAACAAACACAAAAGGTGTTTCTGTTTTACCTTAAATGTGTTTTCATAAAATTAAATACAATAATCAGCACCATGGACAGAACCATTTAACACTCATTAACCGTTTGTTTTTTGAGAGAGAGCAAGGTTAGAATTGTTCAGTGTCTGCTAATTCCTTATGTGGATGTGACCATACCACTGGCTGAAGAGGCTGGAATCCTTTTGTGATGATTGCCATGTAACCCCGTTCAGGCTGAATTCATATGCATGAAGAAGAGAGAGAAAAAGGAGGAGGGACTGAGAGCAGAGCATCAGTGAGCATGTAGAAGTGTGCAGAAGAATGAAGAGAAGACTGGTGGAGAAGGAGCTCAAAGATCTCAAGTGACTGATGAAGAGGTAATGGTTGGTGCTGAGGTTGGAACAGTTGGGCTCAGGGCCGGCTCCAGGCACCAGCCGAGCAAGCTGGTGCTTGGGGCGGCAGCTTGTAGGAGGCGGCATTCCGCCCAATCCTAGGGCAGTACGGCCACTTTTTGTTTTTGTTGTTGTTCCGCTCTGGCCACCCTGTAGGGGGCAGCGGCATGGAGGATGGGAGCGCCCTGCAGCAAGCCCGGCAGGGCAGCCTGTGTCCTTCCCTCCCAGCCGACCGGAGCCCTCCTGGCAGGGGGCACGGGAGAAGGGGCCGCTCCTCTTCTCTCTCTCCCCCCGCTAGCCGGGGCACATCTGCAGGGCAGGGAGTCCCCCTGAACCCTGGCTCCGGCTGCGCCGCAGGTTTTTTTTTTTTTTTTTTTTTTTTTTCTCTTTTGGCCGGTCCTGTTTCTGTTTTTTTTTTTTTTTTTTTTTGCTTGGGGCGGCCAGAAAGCCAGAGCCGGCCCTGGTTGGGCTGCTAACTGCAGAAAAGGCTATGAGTGCCTAAGCTGAGCAGGTGGAATGGTAATTGGGGAAGGGAGGTAGTTGTCATAAATTCCTTCCTGTCAATTTTCTATTGGTAGCAAAAACTGGTGCTGAGAATGTAACATTTTGCACTCTTTCTTCATAGACATAGGAGTAGCAAGTTATTATAGCTGGTCTTCTCAGATTTTGCTACCACTCAATCGTTCCCCTTATTTTGGTCCTGGGGTGGCAAATTCAGAGATAAAAAGGAGTTAATAAAGAAAAATCAAAAATTAATACTAAATATTTTTATGAGTGGCCTACAGTTATGCCTATCCTATTTGTGTTGTAGGTATTTTGTTTTCCAGCACCCACTGTGGGTTCTCCTATTAATTATAAATTTTAGATCCTTTTATAACAAGTAGAAAACATTTCACATCAGAAGTGGGTTTAAAGTTTTCTTCCCCATAGTTTCAGTAATCACTATTTCTTTTTTTTAATCAATCATTGAAATCAGCTTGTTCCTATATATACACACACACACACACACACACACTTTCATATTGTGGCACAGTACCTACATGAGGTAGACAAGGCTTTCTTTGGACAACTAACAGAAGTTTCCAGATCACAGGCCCTGATTTTCATGGGGGGCTTCAATCACCCTGACATCTGCTGGGAGAGCAATACAGCAGTGCACAGACAGACAATCCAGGAAGTTTTTGGAGAGTGTTGGGGACAACTTGCCAGTGCAAGTGCTGGAGGAACCAACTAGGGGCCATACTCCTCTTGAGCTGCTGCACACAAACAGGGAAGAATTGGAAGGGGAACTAGAACTGGGTGGCAACCTGGGCAGCAGTGACCATGAGATGGTTGAGTTCAGGATACTGACAAAAGGAAGAAAGGAGAGCAGCAGAATACAGACCCTGGACTTCAGAAAAGCAGACTTTGACTCCCTCAGGGAACTGATGGGCAGGATCCCTTGGGAGGTTAATATGAGGGGGAAAAGGAGTCCAGGAGAGCTGGCTGTATTTTAAAGAAGCCTTATTGAGGGCGCAGGAACAAACCATCCCTATGTGCAGAAAGAATAGCAAATATGGCAGGCGACCAGCTTGGCTTAACAGAGAAATCTTCGCTGAGCTTAAACACAAAAAGGAAGCTTACAAGAAATGGAAACTTGGACAGATGACTAGGGAGGAGTATAAAAATATTGCTTGAGCATGCAGGAGTGTAATCAGGAAGACCAAAGCAAAATTGGAGTTGCAGCTAGCAAGGGATGTGAAGGGTAACCAGAAGGGTTTCTACAGGTATGTTAGCAACAAGAAGGTGGTCAGGGAAAGTGTGGGATCCTTACTGAATGGGGGAGGCAACCTAGTGACAGATGATGTGGAAAAAGTTGAAGTACTCAATGCTTTTTTTGCCTCGCTCTTCACAGACAAGGTCAGCTCCCAGACTGCTGCACTGGGCAGCACAGTATGGGGAGGAGGTGAGCAGCCCTCAGTGGTGAAAGAACAGGTTAAGGACTATTTAGAAAAGCTGGACATGCACAAGTCCATGAGGCCGGATGCAATGCTGTCCAAGGGTGCTGAGGGAGTTGGCTGATGTGACTGCAGAGACATTGGCTATTATATTTGAAAACTTGTGGCAATCAGGGGACATCCCGGACGATTGGAAAAAGGCAAATATAGTGACCATCTTTTAAAAAAGGGAAGAAGGAGAATCCGGGGAACTACAGACCAGTAAGCCTCACCTCAGTCTCCGGCAAAATCATGGAGCAGATCTTCAAGGAATCCATTTTGAAGCACTTGGAGGAGAGGATGGTGATCAGGAACAGTAAACATGGATTTACCAAGGACAAGTCATGCCTGACCAACCTGATTGCTCTCTATGATGAGATAACTAGCTCTATGGATATGGGGAAAGGGTGGACACAATATACCTTGACGTTAGCAAAGCTTTTGATATGGTCTCCCACAGTATTCTTGCCAGCAAGTTAAAGAAGTATGGACTGGATGAATGGACTATAAGGTAGATAGAAAGCCAGCTAGATCGTTGGGCTCAACGGGTAGTGATCAACGGCTTGATGTCTAGCTGGCAGACGGTATCAAGTGGAGTACCCCAGGGGTCGGTCCTGAGGCCGGTTTTGTTCAACATCTTCATTAATGATCTGAATCCATCACATTATATTTACTGGTACTTAAGCATGTGCTTAACTGCTGTGACAAAGTTCCTCCTCTAGCTTGGTGGGTCCTGCGCTTATTGGCGGATTTTCTTGCCTCAGAGATTCACCATGTGGGTTGGGGAACAGTCTAGAGACCTTCCCCTCTGGGAGAACCCACAGTCCAGGTCAATTGGGAGGTTTGGGGGGAACCCGGGCCCACCCTCTACTCCGGGTTCCAGCCCAAGGCCCTGTGGACTGCAGCTGTCTATAGTGGCTCCTGTAACAGCTGCATGACAGCTACAACTCCCTGGGCTACTTCCCCATGGCCTCCTCCAAACACCTTCCTTATTCTCACCACAGGACCTTCCTCCTGGTGTCTGATAACGCTTGTGCTCCTCAGTCCTCCAGCAGCACACCCTCTCACTCTCTGCTCCTTATGCCTCTTGCTCCCAGCTCCTCAACCCCCCCACCACAAACTGAAGTGAGCTCCTTTTTAAAACCCAGGTGCCCTGATTAGCCTGCCTTAATTGATTCTAGAAGCTTCTTCTTAATTGGCTCCAGGTGTCCTAATTAGCCTGCCTGCCTTAACTGGTTCTAGCAGGTTCCTGATTACTCTAGTGCAGCCCCTGCTCTGGTCACTCAGGAAACAGAAAACTACTCATCCAGTGACCAATATATTTGCCCTCTACCAGACTCCTGTACCCCACTGGTCTGGGTCTGTCACACTGCCTATATGAATATGAATGTCCTCAGATGCATACTTATGTGATTTGCCAATTTGGGCCTTAAAGACTATTAATTTACCTTTTCAAATTTTATTTTCATTGATCTGCCTGACATAATGTTAGTCGAAATTGGCAGAGATGGCATGTAACTGACAACATATTAAAAAAAATTATAAATTAATCCATTTAAATTACATAAAGCAGTTCATAAATACCTACATAATAGGAATCCTGTTTAATGTTAAAAAGAATGGTTAATAGAAAACTAATTATAAGCTTTATTTATGTTTGTTTGTTTGTTTGTAAGAGAACAAATGCTGTCTTGTTCTAAATACAAACTTATAGATACCGAGGTCAAATCCTGTCCCCACTGAAGTCAATAGTAAAACTACTGTTGTTGGACCTGCTGAAGACATTTTACTATGTATTTAAATTAACATGTTACTGAATATATTTTCAGCAGCAGGAAGTACTACAAAATGCTATAATTAGTTGTGTATTTTGATACTCTCTCTCTATCATTTAAATAGGTTATAAATCTATAGTTAGAAGGTGTGACAAAGTTCCTCCTCTGCCTTGGTGGGTCCTGCGCTTATTGGAGGATTTGCTCGCCTCAGAGATTCATGGCAGCCCTCAGTTTGGCCACTATTGCTAGTGGCTCAAAGCTGCCGTTCACTCAGCTAACCTCATCACTGGCCAGCATGGGGAAAGGGAGGAGAACAATCCCTGTAGTCTCTGCTGATCCACCTAGTGGGTCAGGGGACAGGCCAGGGACCTTCCCCTTTGGTGGGACCCACAGTCCAGGTCAACTCCTCTTGTACCCAATAGGGAATTGGGGGGAACCTGGGCCCGCCCTCTACTCCAGGTTGCAGCCCAGGGCCCTATTGATCACAGCTGTCTACAGTGTTTCCTCACCGCAGGACCTTCCTCCTGATGCCTGATGACACTTGTACACCTCAGTCCTCCAGCAGTACGCCTTCTCACTCTCAGCTCCTTGCACGCCTCTTGCTCCCAGCTCCTCGCACACGCTTCACTAACTGAAGTGAGGTCCTTTATAAACCAGGTGCCCTGATTAGCCTGCCTGTCCTAATTGATTCTAGTAGCTTCTTAATTGGCTCCAGGTGTCCTAATTAGCCTGCCTGCCATAATTGGTTCCAGCAACTTCCTGATTGTTCTGGAACAGCCTATTATCTTACTCCGGGAAAAGGGACCTGCTTAATCTGGGGCTAATATATCAACCTTCTATCACTCTCCTGTATCCCTCTGGCCTGACCCTGTCACAAAGGATATTCATTAATATTTCCAATTTACAGTACAAAAGTTGTCCTAATTTTCCATTTGCTTAAGTTTTTATGTCCTCAATATTATGTCTCCTCCAAAACTTATTTGAAAAAGGGCTTCTATTTTACCTCAGAGTATGAGTAGTTTTAGTAGAATGAAGTTGAATACTCTCACTTTGAGACTACTGATACATGTCAGATGATTTCACAACCATCTTTTTATTAAAAATGTTAATATTCTTCCTTAAAACTTCACCAGTGCACTAAAGATGACAACCACTACCAGTGTTAATCCACATTGTTACAATTCACTAAAAGATGCTTTCTGAACCTCTAAACAATGCAATAAGTACCATACTTCAGATCACCAACCATCTGCCACCAATCTTCATCTTGCTCTTACAGTCACTACTATTCTTCTCAACAGAGATGTTCAGGAATCACAATGTACAAATACAATTGTCATTCACACACTCTGGATCTAAATGACCTGTCTTCAACGTGCATTCCACTTCCAATTAAATATTTACCACGGTAATCCATCTAGGTGAGCTTGGAAATCTGTATCAAGCACCATCAATTTCATATGACAGCTTAAACAGATTTAAATGAAACACATGAAGTGAGGCTGATTAAATACCTTTGCCTCTTCCATCAATAATCTTACACTGAAAATCTGATTCTGAACTCTCCAAACAAATTGATTTTGAACTGTAAACTAAATATAGAACTCTATTCTAACTGCAATTTACATGACCACCATCTTACAATGTTATCTAAAATGACAAAGTAGTACCTTACTTGCATGCAAAATTAATGGTATATTTCTCTCCTTTTCAGATATTTCTCTACAACTAAAAATGGTGTGGGCTGATCAGTCCATAAACATAATGCAATTTATTTTTCCTTTTAAAATACCATCAACTGATTGATGCAAATTATTAGATTTTAAAAGTCAAGATAACATCTTTCTGCATATTACTAAGCAGAGATTTGAAAATATAATCCACTGTACTGACTTCACAAGAGATCTCTCTCAGCCAAGCCTTTTGACAATCATGCAAATGCACTGCTATAATAAAGGTCACTACAGAGCCAACATACACTACTGTAGGTTTTAAGAAGATGTGACAACAGTTCCTTTAGAGAGGAGAGTATGTGGCAGATATATTCAACAAAAACTAAGGGCAATTAAACACATGCAACAACAGTATTCAAAATTAATTTAACCACAAATATCCTTAAAGTCGTCAATTGCTTATTTCACTGTATAAATACTGTATTCAGATACTGCATACCATAGATATGCCATTTACTGCCCTCACATTGCGCCCTCTGCTTGTATTCAGACCTTTGCCCCACATTGCATCTGTCTTGGCTATTTAGATTAAAACTCATCTACTACTTTGTTTATATAAGGGCTACCACAATGGGGCACATTCTTGGTTGGCCCTTAGGTACTACCATAAACATGTTAAGAAGAAGTTACTCACCTTTTGCAAAAACGATGGTTCTTTGAGATGTGTCCCGCTACGGGTACCCCACTGTAGTTGCGCTTGCATCCCTGCGCTTCTGATAGGAGAACTTTGGTAGCAGTGTCTGTTCAGCCTGCACATGCGCTGTTCCCCCCATTGTGCTCTGCCACAAGGCTAACCGGCACGTGTGGGTGAACCCCCCACAGTTCCTTCTCTACCACAGAGTCCTTGACAAGAACTCCAAAGTAGAGGGGAGGAGGGTGGGTCGGGAAGCACCCATTGGGACATGCATTTTGAAGAACCATCGTTGCTGCATGAGTAACTTCTTCTTCGAATAGTGTCCCTATGGGTGCTCCACTGTAGGTGACTCCCAAGCAGTAACCCTAATGGGAGGCTGGGGCTTCGGAGTATAGTCTGTTATGGATGACAATACTGCAGAGCCAAAGATAGCATCGGAAGCAGAGTCCCTGGTAATCTCATAATGTTCTGCGAAGGTATGCGCAGACACCCAGATTGCTGACCTGCAGATTTCCAATATAGAGACAATCTTGAGGAAGGCGACAAAGGAGAAAACCGACCTTGTGGAATGTGTTTGGATTCCGGATGGAGGTACTATGTTACAAACCTGATGAACTGTATCAAACACGGCTGAGACCCATTTGGGGAGTCAGATGATATCACTGTGCCTTTAGACCTTTCTGCAATGGAAAGGAAAAGTTTAGAAGATTTCCTAAAGGCCTTTGTCCTGTCCAAATAAAAGGCCAGGGCTCTCCGAATGTCTAGTATGTGCAGTTTAGCTTTCCTGCTATCAGGGTGAAGTTTAGAGTAAAAGGTTGGGAGGTGAATCAGATGGTTTATGTGAAAAGATTAGGTCATTTTGGGGATGAACTTTGGGTGCGGTCTGACAATAACTTTGCCCTGAAAAAATATTGTATGAGGGGCCTGTACCATCAGTGCCATTATTTCCCCTGTTCTTCTTGCCAAGATGATCACCGACAGGTATGTGAGCGAACAAGTAGCCCTGGGTTTGAAAGGCGGCCTAGTTAGGCTTTTTAGTACTAAGTTTAGGTCCCATGCTGGGGTAGGATATCTGGGTTGGGGGAAAAGGTTTACTATACCCTGAGGAACTGTTTTGCGGTTGGGTGTGAGAGCACTGAATATCCCTCTATTTTTTGATGGAAGGCTGCTATGGCTGCTGGGTGAACTCTGAGTGAGCTAGGAGCTAGTCCTGATTTCTTGAGAGGCAGTATATGATCCAAGACCATTGGGAGAGCAGCAGATGTTGGAGAAATTTGTCGGGAATTATACCAAACCTGAAACCTGGCCCACTTGGGCAGGTAAATGACACATTTTCTACTGTGTAGTAACACTTCCTGTACCTCCTCAGAGCCAGTGGCGTAGCCAGGTGGAGGGAACGGGGGGAGCAATAAAAAAAAAAAAAAAAAAAAAAAGGCACCACCCGCTGTGGCGCTTTTACTCACCCGGTGGTGCTCCGGGTCTTCGACGGCAGCAGGCCCTTCACTCGCTCAGGGTGTCTTCAGCGGCACTGAAGGTCCCGCCGCCGAAATGCTGCCGAAGACCCGGAGCGAGGGAACGTCCCACCGCCAAAGTGCCGCCGAAGACCCGGCGCGCCGCCGGGTGAGTAAAATAAAAGCACCGCAGCGGGTGGCGCCTTTTTTTTTTTTTTTTAAATCGTTCCCCCGGGTGAGTACAAAGGCGCCAGGAAATTGACAAGGCGCCACTTGTGCTCAGTGGGGGAACGTCCGCTCCCCCCGGTTTCCCCCTAGCTACATTACTGCTCAGAGTAGTGCTGCTCAGAGTAGTATCTGCTGGAACCATGAAGAAGCCAGGCTTTGAGCTGGATAATCCACAGGTTGGGATGGAGAGTGTGTCCTTTGTTCTGCGATAGGAGGTCTGGAGTGGGTTGGAGAGAGATTGGCAGGTACGTGCCAGTTGTGACAGATAAGGGTATCATGTCTTTCTCAACCACGAAGGTGCATTCACTTTTTATTTTTAATAGGACTTTCAATAGTAGAGGGAATGGGGTAAAGGCATAGTGAAGGTCCTTTTCCCACAGAAGAAGGGGAGCATCCCCTAAGGAGTGTTGACCTAATCCTATCCTGGAGCAGTAGAATGGGCATTTCTTGTTCCAGAAAGTGGCAAACAGGTTTATAGTTGGTGCGCCCCACCATCTAAATATGTTTTGTAGTACTGCTGAGTTTATCTCCCATTCGTGGTTGTGTAGGAGCTTGCGTCTGAGACTGTCTGCTATCGTGTTTTGTACTCCTAGAAGGTAGGCTGTTGATATTGTGATGCTGTGGGAAATGCACCAGTTCAATAGGTTTAGTACTTCTGCACAAAAGGGAGGGCAATCTGGTGCCTCCCTGGTGATTTATGTAGTACATGCATGCTATGTTGTCTGTTAAGACCCTTGTGTGTGTGTACCTTTGATTAGTGGAAGGAAGTGGGTGCAGGCATTCCTGACCGCTGAGTTCAAGGAGGTTGATGTGAAGAGATATCTCTGTGGATGATCAGTTGCCCTGTGTCATAAGATTTTTGAGATGTGTGCCCCACCTTATGAGGGATGTATTGGTGGTGAGAAGCAACGATGGGGAAGTTTGCAAGACGGGGATCCCTGTGCAGACATTTGCTGGGTCTTTCCACCAGTCCAGGGAGTGTTTGACTTTGGTGGGCAGTGATAGAGGTTTGTCTAGTCTCTTTGTTCAGCCTGTAGACTGAGCTTAACCACATCTTGAGGCACCTCATGTGAAGTCTGGGATGAGATATCATGGATGTGCCTGCAGTCCCAGAAGTTGGAGGCAGTGTCTGCCTGATATGAGGGCAGGTTTGTACTGCCTCTCTGACTGTGGCCAAGGTGTGGAACCTGTGCTGTAGCAGGAGCACTCACCCGTAATGAGTTGAGATCGGCTTCTATGAGCTCTAGGTGCTGTATAGGGGTGAATGTTGATTTTTGGACGTTGCTCTGCAGGCCCCGCTCTGTGAACAAGTCTACAGCAATCGATAAACTAGGCAAATACAATTTAGATGAAGCTACTATAAGGTGGGTGCATAACTGGCTGGATAACCGTACTCAGAGAGTTGTTATTAATGGTTCCCAATCCTGCTGGAAAGGCATAACGAGTGGGGTTCCGCAGGGGTCTGTTTTGGGACCGGCTCTGTTCAATATCTTCATTAACGACTTAGATATTGGCATAGAAAGTACGCTTATTAAATTTGCAGATGATACCAAACTGGGAGGGATTGCAACTGCTTTGGAGGACAGGGTCATAATTCAAAATGATCTGGACAAATTGGAGAAATGGTCTGAGTTAAACAGGATGAAGTTTAACAAAGACAAATGCAAAGTGCTCCACTTAGGAAGAAAAAATCAGTTTCACACATACAGAATGGGAAGAGACTGTCTAGGAAGGAGTACGGCAGAAAGGGATCTAGGGGTTATAGTGGACCACAAGCTAAATAGGAGTCAACAGTGTGATGCTGTTGCAAAAAAAGCAAACATGATTCTGGGATGTATTAACAGGTGTGTTGTGAGCAAGACACGAGAAGTCATTCTTCCGCTCTACTCTGCTCTGGTTAGGCCTCAGCTGGAGTATTGTGTCCAGTTCTGGGCACCACATTTCAAGAAAGATGTGGAGAAATTGGAGAGGGTCCAGAGAAGAGCAACAAGAATGATTAAAGATCTTGAGAACATGACCTATGAAGGAAGGCTGAAAGAATTGGGTTTGTTTAGTTTGGAAAAGAGAAGACTGAGAGGGGACATGATAGCAGTTTTCAGGTATCTAAAAGGGTGTCATAAGGAGGAGGGAGAAAACTTGTTCACCTTAGCCTCTAAGGATAGAACAAAAAGCAATGGGCTTAAACTGCAGCCAGGGAGGTCTAGGTTGGACATTAGGAAAAAGTTCCTAACTGTCAAGGTGGTTAAACACTGGAATAAATTGCCTAGGGAGGTTGTGGAATCTCCATCTCTGGAGATATTTAAGAGTAGGTTAGATAAATGTCTATCAGGGATGGTCTAGAGAGTATTTGGTCCTGCCATGCGGGCAGGGGACTGGACTCGATGACCTCTCGAGGTCCCTTCCAGTCCTAGAGTCTATGAATCTATGAGTGACCCAGAGGGTATTGAAGGAGCGGGCTCTGATGAGACAATCATCCAGGTAGGGATAGATCATAGTCTCCTGGGAATGTAGGTGCACTGCCACTATGGAGAGGAATTCTCTCGGAGCTGATGAGAGGCCAAGGGGAGCACTCTGTATTGGTAATTGTCCTGGCCCAGGGTAACTCTCAGGAACCATCTGGGGGAAGGTAGTATCAATATGTGGAAATAGGCATCCTGCAGGTCGAGGACCAAAAACCAATCTCCCTATTCCAAAGATGGAATAATCGCTGCTAGTGTGACCATCCTGTATTTTTAAGCTTTGACAAAATTTGTTCAGTGCTCTAAGTTCCAGTATGGGTCTCCAACCTCCCTTCTTCTTGGGTATCTGGAAATAACGAGATTAAAACCTTAGCCTCATAGGTGCTGAGGTACTGGCTCTAGGGCTCCTAGCCAGAGGCGGTGATCTATTTCTTTCCGTAATAAACTCTTATGAGAAGGGTCC